>NW_020837972.1:11367491-11472121 GCF_003676395.1 Aethalodelphis obliquidens | reverse complement strand
TGTGTGTGTGTGTGTGTGTGTGTGTGTGTGTGTGTGTGTGTGTGTGTTGTAGCAGCAACTCACAGGAGAGGATCAAGAACCATTTTTCTCAAAGGTGATGGAATTTCCTTAAGGAAAGTTAATTGTGTTGGCTTCTGTGTGTGGTAGGAAAACCCCCATCCGAAGAGACATTCATATATGTTATATGAATAACAAAAGAGAACATAGTTGCTGAAGAATCACTTGTCTTTGACAAGCTGATGGCAAATTCTGGAGACTAAATAAAAGCTGAAACAAATGTGAAACTAAGATTAAAACCAGATGAAAATAATCCATTTAGTAAAATAGTCACCCCCCACCCCCCCAATCCCATAACTTTGTCTCAAAGCTCCCACGAAGGTTCTAAAATGTTGTGTTTCATCTTCAGTAGGAATTTAGAGGCAAAGCAAAGTGTGATAAATACTATTCAGCTTTGACCCTGCTGGTTTCAGTGTGGCTGTCTCCTGGCTGGCCTGTGGGTGCAGAGAAAGACATTTTTACACTCAGTGTCTTCAGTGAAGGGCTCACATCTTAAAGAGTTTTGGGGAAAGGCAAGGTTCTTGGTGCTGTTTTCTTTGCTTGTGAAGGAATTTTCCCCTTACTCTGTTGATTCAATCTCTTCTCTGTGAGAAACATTATAAAACAATAATTTATAATTTATCCTATTATAACAAAACAATAACTCAGGCTAACTTTTGAGTGCTTTCACAGGTATTATTCTAAACATTTTGCATTCATTGTTTTATTGAATTCTCATGACTGTTATTATTCCTACTTTACATACGGGAAAGTCAGGCACAGAGAGGTTTCATCACGTGCCCAAGGTCACCCAGCTGGGAAGGGGTGGAGCTATGTTCAGAACCTTGGCAGTCTAGACCAGACAGTGTTAACAGCTGACTTTTATCCTGGTGTACTGAGTTCCCAGAATGATGGGAAATACTTTGTATTTAAAATGTGAGGGTTCTCACAGCAACATGGTGAAGCTGGTACTCTTATTTTTCTGAATTTTCACATGAGGGAGACTAAGGCTCAAGAGACTTAGGTGACATACAAGGACACACAGCACAATGCAGCTGGGATTTCACAGCTGTTCCATTTGGATCTAGATCCTGGGTTGGTAAACTTATGGCCCAGGGGCCAAAACTGGCCCACTGCCTATTTTTGTAAATAAAGTTTTATTAGAAAACAGCTCTACCCATTTGTTTCTGTGCTGCCTATGGCCACTGTGTGCCACAGTGACTGTCTGGCCTGTGGAGCTGAAATAGGTACCGTTTGGTTCTTTACAGAAGAAGTTTGACACCCCCTGCTCCAGACCCTGTGTTCTCAGCTTACTTCCATCTCCTGCTTTTCCATATACCATGATTCCTAAGGCTGGTGGTTCCAATGTTCTGGTCTGATATTGGAATGCAACCTGGTCTTAGCCAGAGGTGGAGAAAGCCATCTCATCTGAATTCCTGCCCCTCTTGGGGTGGGGGGGAATTGTAAACTCTATCTTGTTCAGACTCTCTCCCTTGCTGGCTTTGATAAAGCAACTTGCCATGTTGGGGAGACCCATGTGACAAGGAACTGAGGGTGGCTTCTGGTTAACAGCCATCTGGGAACTGATGCTCTCAGCCCAATAGCCCAGAAGGAACTGAATCCTGACAACAACATAAGTGAGCTTGGAAGAAAAACCTTCCCCAGTTGAGCTTTCAGATGGGACCCCAACCCTGGCCAATACTTAGATTTCAAGCTTGTGAGAGACTCAAAAAGAGGGAGCCTAGGTAAATTATGCCTGAATTTCTGATGTGCAGAAACTGTGAGATAATAAATGTGCATTGTTTTAAGATGATAAATTCATGGTGATTTTTTATGCAGAAATAGATAACTAATACAACCATGGAGAAGGAAGATCTCATAAAAAGAGATATAAATATATAATCTAAATATACTGATTTAGACCATATACTTTATTGACATTACTCTATGAAATCCATATGACAAATCTAAGAGCGTGTTGTTTCTATTCACATTTATATAGATGAAAAAACCAAGACTCAAAATTTAAGGGACTAGTCCACAGTCATACACCTACAAAGTAGCAGAAATGGGATTTGAACCAAGTCCTATCTGACTCAAAAACTACCATGCTCAAACATTTCATCCAGTTCCGTAAAGACTGGGGACTAATGTCTTTTTCTTGGACTAGAGACCCAGAGTACTGAAAATATACCCTTTAAATTCAATTTTTTAAATATAAATTTATTTATTTTATTTATATTTATTTTTGGCTGTGTTGGGTCTTTGTTGCTGCATGCGGGCTTTCTCTAGTTGCAGCGAGCGGAGGCTACTTTTCGTTGTCATGTGTGGGCTTCTCACTGCGGTGGATTCTCTTGTTGTGGAGCATGGGCTCTAGGTGCACGGGCTTCAGTAGTTGTGGCTCGCGGGCTCTAGAGCGCAGGCTCAGTAGTTGTGGCGCACGGGCCTAGTTGCTCTGCAGCATGTGGGATCTTCCAGGACCAGGGCTCGAACCTGTGTCCCCTGCGTTGGCAGGTGGATTCTTAACCACTACACCACCAGGGAAGCCCTAAATTCAATTTTTAAATTTTATTTTACAGTTTTTTTTTTGGCTGTGTTGGGTCTTCGTTGATGCGCGTGGGCTTTCTCTAGTTGGGCAAGTGGGGGCTACTCTTTGTTGTGGCGTGCAGGCTTCTCATTGTAGTGGCTTCTCTTGATGCGGAACACAGGCTTCAGTAGTTGCGGCGCGTGGGCTCAGTAGTTGTGGCTTGCGGGCTCTAGAGCTCAGGCTCAGTAGTTGTGGCGCATGGGCTTAAGTCGCTCCGCGGCATGTGGGCTCTTCCCGGACCAGGTATCAAACCTGTGTCCCCTACATTGGCATGTGGATTCTTAACCACTGCACCACCAGGGAAGTCCCTAAATTCAATTTTTGCTATTATGATTACTTGTATGTTTTTTAAGGGTGGATATAAAATATGAAATTCTTAAAGAAGACTTTCCTTCTTAATTTTTTGATGCCCTTGCTTTGCTGATACTTTAAGTTCTATCTTTTTAAAACATTTGTATTCACCAGTGCCTATCACAATGCCTAGCACATTGCCAGCAGATAATAAACATTTGTTGAGTGAACATTTGCAAGAACGGTCTTCAGGACTGATGCAGGTTCCTGCTACCTATATAAGACTAGGGTATGCACATTGAGCCCAGAATTGGTTTATAGGGAGAGATGAATCTATTTTGGGAACCAGATCTAAATTTGGCCTTGAGGAACCCCTGCATGGAATATAGGCTTCCTCAAATGTGTGAGTCTGAAGATGGCCTTGAATTTGTAAACTCCTAGAGGGGAAGAACCCTGTCCTTTAAAACTGAGTGTTCCCTGAAGCCTAGGGTACTCACTCAGTCAGGTTTGGTTGATTTTAACTGCATGATGGGAAGAGGCAGGTGATGATGACTTTGGGGCAAAAAGCTATGGGCCAATGGAAGGTCTGCTTCAGCTCGGTGAATGCTTTCCTGGAGGGGTCCTATGCACTCGCGTGGCATGGTGGTCAGGAACCTTCCTCAGCAGTGGGGTCAGTGAGCCCAGGTTTGAATCTTGGCTTCTCCCATTACCAGTTGGGTGACTTTGAGCAAATCATATGTCCTTCTATGGAGATAGCTTCCTCAGTGTGTGTCATGAGGACCAAGAGATGTCATGAATGCAGGAAACATGTTCTCAGTGGTAACTTCTATAACCATCCACCACTCCTGTTTCTTGAATCTCTCTTTGCCTTTCTCCAGTCTCTCTCCTGTCCCCCCTATCCATCTGCTCCATGAATATCCACCCCCTAGATGTCCCACCAGCCCCTCAAGCTCACCACGTGAGCTAACCTAAACTCTACTCTAAACTAAACTCATTACTCTAACATTACTCTAAACTAAACTCATTACTCTAACTCCCTCCTGTGTCCCCAAACCTGCCTTAAAAAAAAATATCCATCTCTGTTAAGGATGCTGACACTTACCTGCTCCCCTGGAAACCTCAGAATTATCCAAAGCTCTTTCCTGCCCCTTACCTCCCACATCCAGTCGGTATCCAGGCATTCCCACTTCTGCCTCTGATTGTTCCCATCCCTTCCCTAATCTCTATGGCAACTGCGTTAATTGAATCTGTAGCCATTTCTTAGGTACCAGCTTCCTAATTTTCTTCCTTGCCTCCCCCAGTTCTCTGTCCTCCTTTTGAGTCCGGAATGATCCTTCTCAAATCAAGCCACATCATTACACAGATTACCCCTCTGTGTAAACATCCCAATAACTTCCCTCCTACCCTCTGGAGTCCAATTTCCGTACAAGGCATACACAATCCTTCAGATTAAGATCTCTCTCTCTCTCTTTACGTCTCCACTTCATTCTTCTCTCTCTCTTTTCAAATCATAATATAATTTACACATAATAAAATGCACGTATCTTACAAGTTTTATTTGGCACGTTTTGACAAATTTGCACACCCATCTAACCACTACAACAATCAAGATATGGAACATTTCCATCACCATGAAGCTTCCTTCATTGTCTTTCTAGTGACACTTCCCCCCCAGAAGTAACCATTGTTTTCGATTTCTCTCATTTAGTTTTTTTGTGCGAGAATCTTATTTAAATGGGATCATACAGTATATACTCTTTTGTGTCTGGTCTGGTTTCTTTCACTCAACATAATGGCTTTGAGATTCATACATATTATTGCATATACTAGTTGTTTCTTTTTATCGCAGAGTAATATTCCATTGTAGAGTTCTGCCATATTTTTAAAAAATTGATTTACCTGTCGGTAGGCATTTGGGCTTTTTCCCCACTTCATAATCTAGCCAGCTAGACATTCTTACTGTTCTTTAGAGACACAACATGCTTCATAGCTCTCCCCTCACACTTTGCTATTCCCCCTGTTGAAATGCCTTTCCCTATTTTCATTTCGTAAATTCCTGCTTATCCCTCAAAACTCAGCTCAGACAACATCTCTCTCTTTTTTTAAATTAATTTATTTTACTTATTCATTTTTGGCTGCACTGGGTCTTTGTTGCTGCGTGCGGGCTTCCTCTAGTTGCCACAAGCGGGGGCTATTCTTTGTTGCGATCCGCGGGCTTCTCATTGCGGTGACTTCTCGTTGTGGAGCACGGGCTTCAGGCGAGTGGTCTTCAGCAGTTGTGGCTCGCGGGTTCTAGAGCGCAGGCTCAGTAGTTGTGGTGCACGGGCTTAGTTGCTCCACGGCATGTGGGATCTTCCCGGAGCAGGGCTCGAACCCATGTCCCCTGCAGATTCTTAACCACTGCGCCACCAGGGAAGCCCTTCAGACATCTCTTGATAGTCTTTGTCCAACTCAGGTTGTTAGTTGCTTCCTCCTTCACTCAAAGCATTTTTACACTGTGTTAAATTCCCTGCGTATGTTTTTTTGATGCACTGGTGAGTTCATGGAGGATAGGCAGAACCTCTCACTCACCCAGAACCCTGTGGGATCTTAATCAGTGTTTGCTGATGAATGCTATTCTATAAAGGAAGCAGAGCTGAAGAGTTAAAAGCTCACATTCTGGGGCTTCCCTGGTGGCGCAGTGGTTGAGAGTCCGCCTGCCGATGCAGGGGACACGGCTTCGTGCCCCGGTCCGGGAAGATCCCACATGCCGCAGAGCGGCTGCGCCCGTGAGCCATGGCCGCTGAGCCTGCGCGTCAGGAGCCTGTGCTCCGCAACGGGAGAGGCCACAACAGTGAGAGGCCAGTGTATTCCCCCCTCCCCCCAAAAAAGCTCACATTCTGGGAACTTCCCTGGTGGTCCAGTGGTTAAGACTCTGCGCTTCCAATGCAGGGGGCGTGGGTTCGGTCCCTGGTCAGGGAACTAAGATCCTACATGCTTCATGGTGTGGCCAAAAAATTAAAAAAAAAAAAACAAAAAACAAACTCAGATTCTGGAGTCGGGCTGCCTAAGTTTTAAAATCTTACTTCCGCCATTTACTAGCTGTGTGACTTAGGTGATTGACTCAACCTCTCTGAGCCTTTGAAATTATCTGTGAGGTTTTGGTGAAGATTGAACAATGTTGTATTTATAGGTATATAAAATGCTTAGCACAGAGCCTGACACCTAACAAAGCACATAGTAAAATGTGGGCCGCTTTTATTATTACTGTGGTTGTTACTGTTGTTATTTAAAGAAGAGGTGTTCTAGGAACCAGGAAACCAATAATCCCAGTCCGTGTTTAGGCAGGACACTTTCCATCTGTGTCTCTGTTTCCACATCTACAAAATAAGGAGAGTTTCTTCTTCTAAGACACTAGGCAACAAGTTTCCCTCCCTGTGCTTTCTACCTGCTATAAAACATTCAAATGGTGAGTCAGCATTTATCTTCTAAGTCCATCACAATATCACCCCCAAGTCTGACCAGTTCAGCCTGTCAGAGCACCTTCTGCCCTGAACTGTGCTGGGAAAAACAAACAATGAACAAAAATACCCTTTCTTTCCAATTCGGGCCTCACCAAGCTCTCTGCCCTGACACCTTTATAATTCCCCTCTGCTAGATTCCATCCATTTCCTCCCTTCTAGGTTGGATGAGGCCAACCTCGATTGAGAGACCTGGGTTCAAATCCCAGCTCCACCACTTAACTAGCTGGATAACTTTGGGTGAGTGACTTAACTTCTCTGAGCCTCACCTGTAAAATAGGGATAAAAGTAAGTGCCTCTTAGGGCTTTTGTATCAAATGAGAGAATGCATCTAGAGCGCTCAGCAGGAATGTTTGGTGCATACAAGTGATTTCAAAGGGCTCTGCTTGTTGTGTTTAAGTCCTTATTATTCCAGCAGTTTGGGATTAGAGCCCACTCTTGAGGATCATGGGTCCCGTTTAGTTTTACTGCCTCAGTTTCTCCAAGGCAGTGATGTTTACCAAGTTCCCCCAAGGTCATCTCAGTTTCCCCAAGGTCAGAGTGATTCAGGCAATGCTTCTGATGGAGGGCAGGTGCCCGAGGGTTATTTATGGGCCATCGCGGGCTGGAGAGAAAGATCATCTCCTAGAGAGGCTCACCTCTGACCGATGGGTCCCAGTGTCCTCTAGGACAAAGCACATTGTTGGTGCATTTAGAAAACTGTGTTCATCCCTGGAAGCTCAGTTGATCAGAATCCCAGCTGATTGCCTTCCTGGGCTCTCAGTTTGTGACCTTTTAAATGCCCTGGAGCCAGCCTGTCTGCTGCTAGTGTCCAAAGCTCCACTAATGGGTAAACAAGGCATTCTGATATAAGAGGGATTGAGCTGGATCCCATCTGAGAAAACTCTCAGCCTCTGTGTGCACCTCTGCCCCCAATGACACTGATGGTTCTGAAGTTATGGAGGTGGGGGGGACAGTTCGTTCTCACCTCAAGGATATGTAGTGGGAGCGGGAAGAAGATGCAGAGAATGTTTGTTTTGTGAGCAGGTGGGGAAGTTGTGGGCACTGATGGCCAGGAGAGGAGAATACTTGCTTTCTCCAACTCACCTGCCTGCTCCAGGTGCTACAGGCACCTGGCACTGATGAACATCTTTGCATTAGGTGTTTCCTGCCTCAATCAATGATTAGACCCTCCTAGGGAGTCATTATTTGGACCCTCCCTGCATTTTATAGAGTGCCTATAGCAGCCTATCGTGTCCAGCAGGGGCTTAATAAATGCTTTGTGGGTCCCAGTACTTATGTATGGGGCCTGTTACAAAAGTTGGGCTCAGAGAAGGATGTTCAGAAATACATACATCAAAAGAGAGGCCAGTTCAGTTTGTATCAGTGTTTTCATCACACACCTTATTTAATGCCTTCCAAGATCGGGGGTCAGTTTTCCTTTTCAGCTTTGTCCTGCTGTATACTTACCACCATGTATGCAAGGCTTCCTCAGACCAGAGGATAAAGGGCTAGTAATTTTGGGTTAGAATCCAGCGAATCCAGTTCTCAGAATCCTAGGTTGGAGTTTGGAACTCACTCACAAGCTGGAAGAGTAGCAGCATATTTTGAAAGCCATCATTGGTTGATAGAACATAGCAGTTAAGCATCTGTGCCTGGAAGTCCAGAAAATCTGAGTTCAGTTCCTGCTTTTCTCACTCTCATCATCTGGAAAATGAGGATGTTACCTTCCTCGTGGGGTTGTTGGATAGGTTTGATGAGTACCCACCCATCAACCCCACGAGGACGGTGATATCCTTAACGCAAGGTGCATTCACCACCTTGCCAAGTGCCTGCCAAAAAGTCTCTCCTCAAAAATTGGTCATTATGATTGTAATATTATTATCTCTATTATTATCACCAATCATTATTACGAACTATTTGTTATTATTATTATTAGTTTTCCTAGAATCATGGCCATGGCCATGGCCATCCAAGAAGCAAGCTACAGGCCCCTTCTCTGCTGGGAGGCTCTCCTAGGTCATTGGTTGGATAATGCCGTGCTGCATAGGCACTAGAAACAGATGCCAGAAACAGGGTCCTGACATGAATGGGGCACGGCGCCTGCTGCTGGGGCATAGTCTAATTACACCTGGCGGCTCCTGGCCCCCCAAGCGAGCGGTGCCTGCCTCTGGGAGGACAGATCACGTTTCTGTCTTCTGAGTAAGCTGTCTTGTGTCATCTTCTGAGTCCTGCAGTGTTCTCACCCCTGCCCCCGCCCCACTGCCCCCTCCGGCCTCCGCATTTTGGCATCTGGGTGAGCTCTCCCATGGGCAGGGAGAGGTGAAGGGGAGTGCATGGGAGATCGTGGCTGCGGGGAGACTGTGGAGGGGGGCAGAAATTGCTGAGCTCCTGGAAACAACCCCTGGATTGGAAAATGGAATGATCAGGAATGTTCAGCTGTTTGTGGGTCATTTTGACCTCCTCCCAGGTCAGGTCACACATGTGCTTCTCCCGGCCACACATGCCAGTGGAAATTAGATACCAGACACACTCCCACGCCTACCATGGGGTTCTAGGCAAAGGTCCGTGCCTGCTCGCTCATCCCTCCCCACATGTGTGCTTCATTCCCTCTTTTCCCCTTCCTCCCCCCGCTTCCTCTTCTCCTCCTTCCCTTCTTCCTCTTCCTCCCTCTCCCCCTCACCCCCTTCTCCATCTCTCTCTCTCTCTCTCTGCTAGGTATGGAATACAATGTCACTTAAATAATTCCTCTTATTGACTTGGCCTAATAAGGCTGCAGAGCCCCAAATGAATCAAGACATATGTTCCCAATTCCATCACTTGAGAAATTTCTTCATGGTTCAAGCCAGGCAGAAAGTCTTTGAGTCTAATTTTGAGGCCTTCCCTGACAGCTATGGGTTTTAAGAGATCTGGGAGGTGCTTTGTCTTTCTCTATTTTGAATTAAACCTCTCATCACTCTTTGATGTATTTCTTCATGTACAGGTTGTTAGATGTTAATCTAGGTACTTCCTGATTAGTGTAGAAAGGAAAAAGAAGAAGGAACAAATGCTCTGGCATACTTTGATCTTGGACATCTCAAAGTGCCTATAAAGATTGATTGGTTGGCATGGCTGGGGCCAAAGACTACCCAGGCCAAGATGACTTAAAGAAGAGACCAAATGAACCACAGAAACTCAGAATTTGAGTAATAGTTATCAGTTGTTGAACGCACTGTGTGCCAGGCACAGTGCCGATAGTTCCTTATGGATCATTTCATTTAATTCTCTCTACCAGCCTGTGAAGGTGGTACAGTGACTCCCAGGCTATGGGTCGTAATTGGTCTAAGTTCTGATCCCTAATTTCCCAGTTTTCTTTGCACCTGGAGGGAACGTGACCCAGTTCTGTCCAAAAGGTCTGTTGCAAGAGATTCTGGGAAAAAATTTATTCTCCTAGAAAAAGGGGACAGATGTGGCGCTTTCCCCTTCCGTGTTCTTCCTGTCTTGAATTTAGATGTGATGGCTGGAGCTGTGGGAGCTCTTCTGTCAAAACTTTGGTCAGGACATTGTTGAGCCGCTGAATCAAGATGTATAGCTGACCACCTCCAGAATTCTTAGGTAAGAAAAATGAATGCCTATTAATTTAAGACACTGTAATGAGACATTCTGTTCCTTGAAGCTGAATGTATTACTCATGGATAAAAGGATATTTCCAAACCTTTCCCTCAAGTGTGAAATAAAGTCCTAATATTTATAGGCTTACACTGACCCTGCCTCCCTTCCCTCAAAGACTTTAAGACCTTTTATTCTGTTCCAGAATAAAACACTGCTGTACCCATCTAAAAGATGATAATGCAGGGGAATGAGGGGCAGAGTTCCGCCATTCAGAATTTCAGAGTGTGTCCAAGAGCCTTGAAGTACATGCTGTGGCTTCCGTTCAGAGACCACATGCGATCTCTCATTGGCTTAACACACTATCCATATCCCTTGGAAGGATGAAAGGGCCGTATTGATGCTGCCAGAACCCCAGACAGTGGTTCCAGGGAGTCTAGAGGGTTGAAACCCAGCACTTAAGGCTTCCATGCTTTTCTTCTGGCTTGGAAATGTATACCACAGCTTTGAGATCCTGGAATCCATTGAACGGTGATTTGTGACTGGAAGGGGGGTGCTTAGGCAGTAGAATTGCTTGCATCTTCATGAAGGCTCAGATACTGACCTGAGCCTACAAACTGCTCACATCCTGCGTATCAACATACGCACACCCATCAGTGCTCGAGCAGGGACATTATGCTGACAGAGAATGTCTTTGAGAGCAAGTGGGTAGGAAGGAAGACTTACCAGGAAATGTCAAGATATTTTCTTCCCCAAAGGAAACCACCAAGTCATCGATTCCAAATGTTGAATACAGTGGAGCTCTCTCTAACAAAGAGGCTGACTTATATTCAGTCTTTCAAGCCTGGCTCCATTATGCATTTTCAGCATCTTTTCACTTAGTAAAAACCCATTTTAACTCAATTTTGTTAGCTATAAATATCTTGGTCCAAAACGTAATCCCATCATCATCAGACACTTTATTTTCAGATTTGCGATTTCCCTTTATTTTTTTCCAAGGCTTTATTTGCTTTACATTTCGCTGAAGATGGCTCGTACATCGCACTTTCCCCAGGCTCCTTTAGCCATTCCATTTCTCTTTTGTACTATTTCCAGAAATTTCCTGTCCTTTATAGTCATTAAAAAAAAAGCTAACTCTTACATAGTCTTTACTATATGCTGGGCACTGTTATAATTGCTCTATATGTAATAACTCACTTAATTCTCACAGCACCCTATGAGGTAAGTACAATGATTGATCCCCATTTTACAGAAGAGAAAACTGAAGCACAGAGAGGTTAACTAACTTACCCAATGACACACAGCAAGTAGGTAGCCAAGTCAAGAATCAAACTGGGCAGCGTTTTGCATTTCCAGTGTGAGTTCTCCACTGGAATGTCCTCTCCCCTCCACCCCACCTCTTTGCTTGGCTCATTCCTGCTTATTGCCCTCGCTCTGGAGACTCTTGCATGGTATCCCCACAGTCTGATTTAGATGCCCCGGCTCTGTGTGTACATTACCATATACTGTAGTGGCTGATTTCCTTATCTATCCCCCCAGACTGTGAATTTTTTTTTTTTAATAAATTTATTTATTTATTTATATTTTTAATTTTTGGCTGTGTTGGGTCTTTGTTGCTGTGCGCAGGCTTTCTCTAGTTTTGGCGAGCGGGGGCTACTCTCTGTTGTGGTGTGCGGGCTTCTCACTGCAGTGGCCTCTCTTGTTGAGGAGCACGGGCTTCAGTAGTTGTGGCTCGTGGGCTCTAGAGCACAGGCTCAGTAGTTGTGGCGCACGGGCTTAGTTGCTCCGCGGCATATGGGATCTTCCTGGACCAGGGGTTGAACCCGTGTCCCCTGCATTGGCAGGTGGATTCTTAACCACTGTGCCACCAGGGAAGTCCTGTGAATTCTTTTTTTTGTTTTTTGTTTTGTTTTTCTTTGCGGTATGCGGGCCTCTCACTGTTGTGGCCTCTCCCGTTGCGGAGCACAGGCTCCGGACGCGCAGGCTCAGCGGCCATGGCTCACGGGCCCAGGCGCTCCGTGGCATGTGGGATCTTCCCAGACCGGGGCACGAACCCGTGTCCCCTGCATCGGCAGGCGGACTCTCAATCACTGCGCCACCAGGGAAGCCCCAGACTGTGAATTCTTTATACAACATATAGTCATAGTAAAACAAGTATTAAAAACACCACAAATTATGAAGAAGAAAACAAAATCAAGTCCTTGGTAGCATCTAGACATCTCTCCTATTAAAAAAAAAAAAATATATATATATATAAGTACACATATTTTATATGTTTGTAAAGTAGACAGCATAAAATTTACCATTTTAACCTTTTTGACCATTTTTAAGTGTACAATTCAGTGACGTTAAGTACATTTACAATATTGTACAACCGTCACCGCTATCTGTTTTCGGAACTTTTTCATCATCCCAAACAGAAACTCTGTACCCCTCTTCAACACTAACACCCATTTCCTCCAGCCCCTGGTAACCTCTGTTCTACTTTCTTTCTCTATGAATTTTTCTGTTCTAAGTACCTCATGTAAGAGGAATCATACAATATTTGTCCTTTCATGCCTCACTTCTTTCACTAAGCGTCATGTTTTCAAGGTTCCTCCATGTTGTAGCCTGTGTCAGAACTTCATTTCTTTTTAAGGCTGGATACTATTGCATCGTAGGTACGTACCACATCTTGTTTATCCATGCATCTGTTGATGGACACTTGAGTTGCTTCCACCTTTTGGCTATCGTGAATAATGCTGCTGTGAACATTGGTGTACGAGTATCTGTTTGGGTCCCTGCTTTCAGTTCTATCGTGTATGTTCCTAGGAGTGGAGCTGCTTGGTTATATAGTAATTCTGTGTTTAGCTCTGAGGAGCCACCAAACTATTTTCCACAATGGTTGCACCATGTAACAGTCTCACGACTGATGTATGAGGCCTTCAATTTCTCTGCATTTTCACCAACACTTGTTATTTTGTTTTGTTTTTGATAATAGCCGTCCTACTAGGTGTGAAGTGGTATATCATGGTGATTTTGATTTGCATTTCCGCATGACTGATGAAGATGACGAAAGTCTTTTCATGCATATGCGTATCTTCTTTGGAGAAGTGTGTGTTCAAGTCCTTAAGCTCCCTGTTTTTAAAATACTTTAAAAATCAAAGCATAATTTAAATACAGTAGAATTGTAGTGAACAGTTCAATACATCTAGTCTGGTGGCCACCCTGTATGTTTCCTGTGACTGCTGTAACAAATTAACACAAGCTTGGTGGCTTACACGACAGAAATTTATTCTCTCACAGTTCTGGAAGCCAGCAGTCTGAAACCAAGGTGGCAGCAGGGTCACGCTCCCTCCCTTCCCTAGGGAAGGACCCTCCTTTGCCTCTTCCAGCTCCAGGCATTCCCTGGTTTGTGACTGCATCACTCCGATCTCTGCCTCTGTCTTCCCATGTCCTCTTCCCCATGTGTATCAAATCTCCCTTCCCGTCCTCTTATGAGGACACTCTCATTGGATTTAG
The DNA here is from genome assembly GCF_003676395.1 of Aethalodelphis obliquidens. NCBI lineage: Eukaryota > Metazoa > Chordata > Mammalia > Artiodactyla > Delphinidae > Aethalodelphis > Aethalodelphis obliquidens. Next base: position 11,458,639 of record NW_020837972.1, on the reverse strand, counting down.
GACCTTCCCTAATCCAGGATGATCTCATCTTGATCCTTGCCTAATTACATCAGCAAAGACCCTGTTGCCAAATAAGGTCATAGTCACAGGTACCATGGGTTAGGACTTGGACGTATCTTTTTGGGGGATGCAATTCAACCCATGACATAGCTCCCACAATCAAGATAGAGAACAATTCTATCACCCCTCTCTCAAATTCCATTATTTTTTTCTTTCATTTAAAAAAAAAATCAACATGGAACCGTAGTGTCCTTACTGTTTTATAACCTGCCTCATCCATATAATGCTGGACCCTACGCGCCTTTTGCATGTCAATCAATTCAAATCAAAGTGCTCCGTTATCATGTAAACTAAATGCATATTTATAGATGTGAGTTTCTTGAATGACATGTTGTACTGAACTTGAACCCTCAGGGCCTAGTATAATGCCCAGTGCATGGTAGGTGCCTGATCTGTGTTTGTTGAGTGACTAAATGAAGGAATGACCTTTCCAGCAGCGGTGAGCATGCTGCCTATGGCTGCGGCAGGCCTGGGCTGTCCACATCTCCAAGCTCCTCCGGCCCTTTCTAGGTGAGACTTGCATTGTCCAGTCCCAGATCCGACCAAAATGACTTGCTTCCCTTTCCTTCCCTAGAAACCTCCAGAGACTTTGCCGCTGACTGCCTGGGAGATCAGAGGTGTGTTTCTCCCCACTTTGGGTGCTCCCCCCTTGAGGGTTTTCATTCCAAAGAGGGCTAAGTCGACTCTCTCCAGGTTTTATAAGCTGATAGAACAGAACTGTCAAATGCTTTTTATGGGAGAAGAAACAGGAAGATGGTTTGTTTTTCAGACAGCGGGTTATTGGTTAATTACATTTTTATAGAGCGGTTGTGGGACAAATCAGGGCCCTGCTGTCTCCTTTGATGCTAAAAGGCAGACGGCCCCATAAAGATCAGAACAAGGGAAGGTGAAAGGGGTCAGGGACAGAGCTGCCCCTTGCGGGTCTGCCTGGAAGCCTCCCAACCAGGTGCCCCTTTGGGAAATGTCCTCCTCTTCCTACGTGTTTTGGTTAGAGCCATATTCATGCCAAACTCTCCTACCTCCCTCGCTAATGGCATATAGAGAAAAGGAGAGACAGAAAAAAGGTATGAACCCCAGGGCCACCCCTGAGGGAGCCATCACTATTCATTCTCAGTCTTTTGCTTACTTATTCACTCATTTAATCACCCGTTCATTCATTCTCTCACTCATTCATCTCTCATTCATTCATTCGCTCATTCATTCTTTCGCTCACTCATTCATTCATTCGCTCATTCACTCATTCGTGCAAACATTCAAGAGTTCGGACGCTTGCCTCGGAGCCTGAGCGCATTTTTTTCTGAGGGTCCATTTATTCATTCATTGAACCCATATTAATTGAGGGCCTGCTGTGTGTCATGCACTGTGGCCCTCATGGTGAGCATGGCAGAAGGACTGGAGAAGAATGGCAATAGACAGTTGCCCCTGTATCAGATGTGAGATGCTAGTTGTGATAAGCATCGTCAAGGTACATTTTGGAGAGAGGGTAGGTACAGAAGCGTCCGTTGCATGGCGTCTGAGCTTGTCAGAGTGATCAGAGGAGGCTTCCCTGGAGGACCGAGGTCTAAAGGATGAGAAGGTGGTGATGGTGGGGATGGTCGGGGTGATGTGGAGAGAGTGTTCCAGACAAAGTGAGAAAACTCTGCACGGCTCCATGGAAGAAGAGAGCATGCAGCTTTCGGGAAAGGAGAGCAGCAGTGCTCAAGGCAGCCTGGCTCTTGGAGAGGCCCCATCCCGGGTGCACTGCCCAGAGCTTCCCTGCCCAGGAATTCCCTGTTCAGACCTTGTCTTGGTTCCGTTTCAAAGACAACCTCCTTTTGCAGAAACAAAACACGCCACTGGGCTACCATCTTAGCTCCAGCCAGAAACCCAGAGGAAGCCGTGTGGGGACAGGTCTGGTGGGAGCTCAGGCAATGTAGCCTGCATGGTGGCCTGGAGAGGGCCATTCTTTCGGGCCTGGAAGTTTCTAGAAAGCTGTTCATTGCTCTTCCTTTTCCTGCAAGGCTTGAAACCAGTCTGAGGGCCTGTGTTTTTACTGGTCCCATCTGGAGACAAGTGTTTCAAATCAAGTTTTCTTCCCCCCTCTCTCTTAAAGATGCTTGCCCTCATTGGGAGGCTCGAGACCCCCATGCTGATTTCCTGCTGTGGAGACAAGTACCTTAATAAATGTCTCTTTATCTGGCGGGGCAGCCCTTCTGTGTGTGTTTGGTTTCCTGCTGAGACCTCCAGCCAGAGTCCAGAGGTGTCTTTCTTAAAGGGGTAGAGGAGATGCAGGCCCTTTCTAGTATTTTCTTTTTTTTCCTGTTTATTTGCTGTGAGCTGACAGTGCTCCACTAGGCGGCTTTGCTCTAGGGATGCATCCCTCTCCCCCAAAGTCTTTCCCTCATTCTGCTAGATACAGGCTCTCCCCAGGCCCCCCGAGCTGCTGGTGGGGACTGGCTGGCTGTACGTCTAGCCTTGGGGGCTGGGGACGAAGGCGGCAGCGGCCCTGGGAAAGGACGAGGGAGATAAAGAAGGGTTTGGATGACGTGTCAGTCCAAAGTGTTTTAGCTGGGATTCTAAGGAATCAGCGCATCTGAGTTTTTGGTGGTATGCAGAGGCCATTTCCGTAATTGAAGAGGCGAAGCCAGGTCAAAGGAACCATCTGCGGCTCCTGCTGGGGTCATGCTCTGTTCCCCGCTGCCATGCCTTTGCTCAGGCTGTGCCCCCTTTGCCCGAAACACCCTTCCCTCCTGCCTCTTGGGGGAGCTATTATTTACCAGGGTCCCAAAGGGTGAGAGGTCCTGTCCTAAGTGTCGGGGATGCAGCGATGAACAAAACAGAGGACTTACCTGCCCCCATCAAGCTTATGTTTAAGGACGAGATATGAATCCACAGATAAACAGATATATGGTGATAAGTGTCAGGGAGAAGTAACCCATCAGGATAAGGAGGTAGGTGGTCAGGGACAATTGGCTTGATAAGGGACACTTGGGCGAGATTTGAAGTGGCCAAGGGAGCCACGTGCAGTGGGGGGAGGGGTACCTGTGAGAAGGGCCTTCCTGGCAGAGGGAACAAAAGGTCCAAAGGCCTGCAGGCAGGGCGGAGTTGGGTGTGTTGAAGGCACCACCAGGAAGCCGGTTGACCAATGAGGAGTGAGTTAAAGGATGAGACCAGAGAGGGAGGTAGCTGGACAACCAAGCCCTTGTCAGACCTCCCTGGGCCCCTCCCTGGAAGGAATTAGGGTTTTATTCCAAGTGAGATAGGAGCCAATGAAAGGGTTTAGTGGAAGAGTGATGTGATCTGATTTATGCTTTTAAAGGGCTCATTGGCTGCAGCAATTAACACAAATGAGCTCATCTCAAATTCACAATTCTAGGAAGCAGTACTTTTATTGTTCCCATTGTAGGGATGCAAAAATGGAGGCACAGAGAGCTTAAGGAACTTGCTCAGGGTCCCACAGTGAGTGAACAGCAGAGCCCGGATATGATCCCATGCATCTGGTGGCAGAGTCTGTAGTCGGGCACCGCCACCTCCAGGAAGCCCCCTCTGTGTTCTCCAAAGCTGGGTGAGGAACCCTTATGGACTTAACCTTTCTGAGCCTCAGTTTTCTCTAAAATGGGTATGATAGAAGCCATCCTTGTCTTATTTAATGCAAAGAGCTATTGGCAAAACCAATTGAGGTAACCTGTAAAATAAATTATACTACGAAAAAATATTGTTTTAACAACTAGCTCCTATTTATTGAGCTCTCATGGGGTGCAAATTCCTGCTTATTGGGTGTCATTTAATCACCAAACCACCCCAAGGCACAGGTGCTATTATTATCCCACAGAGCCTGGAGTAGAGAAAATGATCACGACACTTGGAGTGAATTAGTAGAGGTGATTTCCTTGGATTCTTTTCTTTTTGCCCCAGTGGGTCTTCAGGAATGCTCTGTTCATAGTGTCTTCATCTCCAATGATTATAATAATATTTTTTACCTAAAAAGATTGTGAGGCTGCCCTGCAGCCACCCAGGTCCCTTCCTAGGAAGCAAGGAATTATCCGTTTCTTTTGCTTTTTTCCAGAGATAGTCTACACAAAGAATGCATGCAAAGAAGTTACAAAGCTCTAAATATTTGTAATGCGAATGGTATCATACAAAAACCTCTTACTCATTTCATTTAACAATAGGCCTTGAGATGATTTCATTATAATACAATAGACTACTTTGTGTTTTTAAAGAGTTACCTAGTATCTTATCCTATGGCTATCTCATAATTCAGCCTTTTGCTATTAACCAGAGCTGCAATGACTATTATTCTATGTCTCTTGGCACACAGGTAAGGGTATTGGTTGGGTAAATATCCAGAAGAAGACATGCTGGGTTAAATTATATGTACATTAAAATTTTGGATAGACGTTGCCAAATTCCATTTCCTAGAGATTGTATCAATGCACACCACCCACCAGTAAAGAATAAGAGAGCTTCTTAGTCCACAAGCTTGCTAACACAGTATATTATCAAACTTTAAAAAAACATACTGTGAGAACTTGTTATACATACAACTTTTTTGATATGCTTATTTTTGACTCAGTATTAAATTACAAACATCTTTCCGTTTCAAAAAATATTTTTCAGCAAAGTAATTTTTAATAGCTATACAGTATTACACTGCATGGGCATACCATAGTTTATTTGATCCGTTCCCTCTTGTCAAATATTTAGTGTTTTTTTTTTTTTTTTTTGCGGTACGCGGGCCTCTCCCGTTGTGGAGTACAGGCTCCGGACGCGCAGGCTCAGCGGCCATGGCTCACGGGCCCAGCCGCTCCGCGGCATGTGGGATCTTCCCGGACCGGGGCGCGAACCCGCGTCTCCTGCATTGGCAGGTGGACTCCCAACCACTGCGCCACCAGGGAAGCCCTGTTTTTTGTTTTTTTTTTAAAAAAAGAAAAAGATGGATAAACTTGACTGTTAAAATCAAGAATTTTGCTCATCAACAGAAACCTTAAAAGGTGAAAGACACATTACCAACTGGGAGAAAATACAATACACAGAACTCACAAAGGAGAGTATTATCAGGCATATGTAAAGAAGTTTTAGAAATCAGTAAGTATAGCTCAACGACCCAATAGAAAAATGGGCAAAATACATGAACAGACATTTCAAATGAGGGACATATATGGCTAATAAATACATGAAGAGATGTTGAACATCATATCAGGCACATCACAGTGAGAATGAGATAGTATTTTACACTCATTTGTTTGGCAAAAATTAAAAAAGAAAAGTCTTGACAAACCAGGATGAAAAAGGATGTGGGGTGCAGCGGGAATGCAAATTGGCACAAGGGCTTTGGCAAAACAGCTTCATGTTATAGTCTCGTGTTGAAAATTCATAATCCTCTGACCTAGTAATTTTTCTCCTACATGTCTATCCAAGAGAAATAAGAATGATCCCAGCTACTGTTTACAATAATGGTTAGAGACAAACTGAGTGCACATTGGTGATAAAGTGGATGAAAAAAGTGAGGTGTTTTCAAACACTGAAACATAACACAGCAGGCAAAACAATGAAGAATGCTGATGGCAACAGTGTGTGAACTTTGGTGCGGGTGACACTGTTGAGACCTGCTCTACCCGTGACTCTGTGCTTGTATCTTCAGCGCCACCAGCTGGAGCCCACTTACTTTGCCATCCACTGCGGGCTGGAAGTGCCTGCGAAATTGCATCCCTTAGGGAGAGTTCTCAACCCTGGACTGACATTTGACACCCCAGATCCTTCACCATTTGGGGGAGATAACTCTGATGTGCGTGGATGACACACCCTGAGTTTCCCCAGAAAGATTAAGCTCCACAGTGAGTTTAAGAAATTGAGAGATTAAATCATCCACAGTGTGGTAAAATTGATAAAACACTTAAAAAATGAGACAAAATTCGTATAACATAAGTTAACCATTTTAAAGTGAAAGATTCAGTGGCATTTACTGTATTCACAATGTGGACCAACCACCGCCTTTTCTAGTTCCAAAACATTCTCATTATCTCCAAAGGAAATTCATATCTATGAAGCCGTTGCACCCCATGTAATGTGCATTTACTGGCTGTCTTCCTCTCTGTGATGGTCTGAATGTTTGTGTCTCTCTCCAAATTCTGGATATTGAAACTTATCCCCTCCACCCAGCAGGTGATGGTATGAGGAGGCAGGGCCTTTGGGAGGTGATGAGGTCAAGAGGGTGGAACACTCACTGATGAGATAAGTGCCCTTTCTCACCCGAACCTGGACCATACTAGCTCCTCCATCTAGAAGCCATAAGATGAAGAGTCAAAAAATTATATATTACTTAAGTATGTGTAATGGTAATCAGTTCTTTTACTTGTATAACTGTGTTAAATTCTTCAGAGTGTGTCCTCAACCATTCTCTCCTTGCCTATGAAAGTGGGTAAATCCACACTGTCCTTTAAATTATGTTGCTTTCGTCCCACAGAATCCACATTTTATCACCAATGACTTTTCCTCCCCATCTTGAAACCTCTTTGAAAAACATTTCCCTTCCTGCTCGCTTCTTTTTCCACTCTCTTAGCCAAGTCTATGTCCTTTGGTCTAAAGTTGCATTTTTTAAAAAAGACTAGTTGCTATAAAATATGATGTTCATCTGTGACATAGATGAATGTTAACGGCATTGTTGTCCAGTGTATAATTTGATGACAGTGTTCTGGGAGATTCTGTATGGAGAGAAAACTTCTGCCCCTGACATTTGAAAACCCAGAGCTGTAGCAATTTTAGAAAATTGAAAACATGAGTGGCAACAAAAGAAGAAAATGAAAATGACTCCATGTCTTGGACAGAGTGGTTATTCTTCCTTGCCTCACTCTGCCTGGAATGATCTCTCCTTCACGTGTCCCCTGGCACACTGTTATTCTTCTGCCTTGACATGGAGACTAGGACTTTTCCAGTGGCTGAAGTGGTAAGGAAATTAGACACAACTATATTTCTTTTTTTTATTATTATTCTACTAAAATATACATACCATAAAACTGAACATCTTAACGATTTTAAATATACAGTTCAGTAGCGTGGAGCGCATTCACAGCGTTGTACAAGCATCATCACCATCCACCCCCAGAACTCTTTCATCATCTCAAGCTGAACCTCCATTCTCCAAAAATACCAACTCTCCGTTCCCCTCTCCCCCCAGCCCCTGGCAACTACCACTACTTTCTGTCTCTATGAATTTGACTATCTTGGGTCATATGAGTGGGACTGTGCAATATTTGTCCTTTTGTGTCTGGCTTGTTTCACTTAGCATAATGTCTTCAAGGTATATCCACGTGGTAGTATGTGGTGGGATTTCCGTCCTTTTAAAGGCTGAATAATATTGCATGGTATGTAGATACCAAAATTTTGTTCCATTTTTCTCATCATTTGATGAACACTTGGGTTGTTTCCACCTTGTGGCTGTTATGAATAATGCTGGTAGAAACACGGATGTACAAATATCTGTTCGAGTCCCTGCTTTCAGTTCTTTTGGGTATATAGCTAGAGGTGGACTTGCTGGATCATATGGTAATTCCATGTTTAATTTCTTGAGGAACCAAGAAAGAGTTGTTGTCCACAGTGGCTGCACCATTTTGCATTCTTACCAGTGGTAATGCAGGAGGGTTCCAATTTTTCCACGTCCTTGCCAACATTTGTTGTTTTCTGTTTTTGTGTGCTTGTTTGTTTTCATAGTAGCCATCATGATGGGTGTGAAGTGATATCTCGTTGTGGTTTTGGTTTGCATGGTATTTGTTTTGAATGCAGTCTGAGGACCTTTCTTCCTGTGAGTGTGGTTTTAGGTGTCTTACCGGGAACCTGGGAAGTGCTTTTTTTTCATGATATCAGCTTATCACAATCTGTGTCTGGAATTACCTGGACCTTATCTGGATCCTGATTCTTAACAAATCAAAAAAAAAAAAAACCTGGAAAAATGGTGGTTAGACTTATCATGGAGATTATTTTGAAATGTCTAGAAATATTGAATTACTGTGTTGTGTAACAGGGACTGACATAGTGTTGTAGATCAATTATACTTTAAAAACAAACAAACAGCCTCATAGAAGAAGAGATCAAATTTGTGGCTAGCAGAGGCGGGGGGTGGTGGGAGGTAGGGGAATTGGATGAAGGTGGTCAAAAGGTACAAACTTCCAGTTATAAGATAAATAAGTACTAGGGATATAACGTACAACATGATAAATATAATTAACACTGCTGGATGTTACAGATGAAAGTTGCTAGGAGAGTAAATCCTAAGAGTTCTCATCACAAGGAAAAAAATATAGTTTTTCTGTTCCTTTAATTTTGTATCTATATGAGATGATGGAGGTTCACTAAACCTACTGTGGTCATCATTTCATGATGTATTTAAGTCAAATCATTATGCTGGACACCTTAAACTTCTACAGTGCTGTATGTCAGTTATATCTCAATAAAATTGGAAGAAAAAAAGAAAAATAAATATGAAAAAATTTTAAAAACTGAAAAAATAATTAATGACACATGAGATTACTAGAAATCTGAATACTGGACTGGACGTTTGATAATATTAAAGATTATTGTTAAATTGTTAAATTTGGGGGTGTGACAGTGGTATTGTGGTTATGTTAAAACAGAAAGCCCTTATCTTTTAGAGATACATTCTGAAATATTTGTGAACGGCTTGATGATGGGTATGATGTTTGGGATTTGCTTCCAGATAATGGAAGAGATGAGGGAGGGAGATGGAAGGTGTAGATGAACTAGAATAGCCATGAGCTGATAATTGTTGAAGCTAGGAGATGGGTAGGAGGGATTTATTATATATTTCCTCTACCTTACCTGATTTATTATATGTTGAAAATTTCCAGAATTAAAAAATGCCCAGGGCTTCCCTGGTGGCGCAGTGGTTGAGAGTCCGCCTGCCGATGCAGGGGACACGAGTTCGTGCCCCGGTCCGGGAAGATCCCACATGCCGCGGAGCGGCTGGGCCTGTGAAACATGGCCGCTGAGCCTGCGCGTCCGGAGCCTGTGCTCCGCAATGGGAGAGCCCACAACAGTGAGAGGCCCGAGTACCGCAAAAAAACAACAACAACAAAACAAAACAAAACAAAACAAAATGCCCAATTGAATTAGGTTATGAGTGTAACATTGAGCCACCTTAAAGAGCATGAACTTTGGGGTCAGAGCAACCTGGGTTGGAGTCTGACCCTGACTGATCTCAGATGGACAAGTCTGTGTGGGGCTGGGACCAGCTCGGGGGCTGGGGCTTGGAACGTGTGGGAGACTAATTTGGAAGGAGGTAATCCCAGACAAAGGAAGTTTTGTGAGTAAAGACACAGAAGTGACAATGGACAGGAGTAACGAGGCTTGAGGCAGGGAGGCTAGTTTTGAGGCTGGTCCAGGCTTCTCCAGAGAAACAGAACAGATAGCATGCATATATATAAATTATAAATATAAATAACCTATATTATTTATTATATAGTACATAATCTTTTATTATAACTTATGAATTATAATTACTATTCATAAACTATAATTTATGAATATGTATACATTTATATACAATTTATAATTATATAAATATGTTTATGTAAATATATAAAATATAAATATGTTTATAAAATATAAAAAGTATACATAGAGAGAATGAGACACAGAGAGAGAAAGAGATTTTAAAGAATTGACTCATGTGATTGTGGACGCTGGTAAGTTCAGAATTTTCAGGGCAGGCCAGCAGGCTGCCTGGGGACCCAGGGAAGAGTTACTATTGCAGTTTGAGTCTGAAGACACTCTGGAACAGAATTTCCTGTTCCTGGAGGAATCTCAGCCTTTTTGTCACAAGGCCGTCAACTGACTGGGTGAGGCCCACGCACATCGTGGAGAGTAATCTGCTTTATTCAAAATCTCCTGATTTAAACGTTAATCTCATTTTTTTTAAAAAAATGCCTTTACAGTGACACGTGGACTGACGTTTGACCAAATATTTGGCTACCATGGTCTGGCCACATTGACACATAAAACTAACCATGACAGAGGCCATTGCAGTGCTCCAGACAAGATGAACTGAGAGTCTTATCCAAGACACAGGCAGGGAAAATGGAGATGAGGGGATAGATGTGAGTGTTGTTGAGGTAGTAGAATTGACAGCACCGAGTGGGAGATACACGTGTAGACCCGGTTACCAGCATGAGTGCTGGGGTAGATGGTGGCAATATTTAGCCCGATGAGAAGAAAGAGGATTCTAGATACTTCACAGGTCATTATTGAGCAGCTGCTTTGTCCCTGGCACTGTGCTGGGTTCTTGGGATGTGCAGCTCTGGAGGTCAGATGTGGTCTCACTGGGCTAAAATCAAGGTTGGGCTGCGTGCCTTCCGGAGGCTCTAGGGAAGAATTGTTGGCTTGCCTTTTCCAGTTTCTCAAGGCTGCCCCCACTCCCTGGCTCATGGCCCCTTCCATTTTCAAAGCAGCGCTGGCTGATCAAGCCTTTTACATCGTATCACTGTAACACTGACTCTCCTCCCTCCTTCTGCCCACCTCCCTTCCCACCCCCCAGTTACATTGGGTCCACCCAGATAAGCCAGTGTATGTTACAGTCAACTGAGTAGCAACCGTAATTCCACCTGCTACCCCAATTCCCCCTTGCCATCATGGAACATAGCAGATTCACAGGTCCTGAGGTTTAGGATGTGACCATCTTTAGAGATGCCTACTACACCCTTTTAATTTCCTTATGGTTCAGATAAACCGGCAGTCATGGTGTGTGCAGTGGGAAGAGAGAAGGAAGGGAGGGGCAAGCGCCCATCGTGGGTAGGGAGGACCTTCCTCTGTAGATCATACTATTGTAGAATGTAGGGTTGTTGCCTAAAACATCAGACTTCTTGAAGCGTTGATCTGCTTCTCAGATGCTGGAATGGATCTCTCCTAAAGAGGACTGGACATATATGAATTGATAGCTGGGGTTTATTTTCCCATCTGGTCCATTGGCTGCTGACGGATGAGCTTGGTACCCCTTCCATAGAACACACTGTGATACTGTCATGTCACAGTGGTGTGTGGAGTGAGGGCTCCCTTCCCCCCACTACCTTCCTTAATTAAACGGAGGCTCAACCTCTGCCTGATTTGCATCTCTTTTCCTTGATTCTCCCTCACTCACCCTCTGGTTCAAAACTAAGAAAGGAGGAAGAAGACGATGCAGGGCATGCGGCGGGTGATTAAGTACACAGGCTCCAGGTTAAGACACATCTGAGCTTTCAGCCCAGCTGCGCCACTCAAGAGCTGCATGACCTTGGCAGGTCACCTACCTGCAGCCCAGATTCCTCATCTGGAGCCTGGGTGTGGTAGGACCACCCACAGCCTATGCCCGTTGGGTGGATTAAAAGAGGTAGCCATTTGGAAATCCCTCTGCACGGGGAGTGCTGCATCCAGTAGGTGCTCGATAAATGCTCAGTCTTGTTATCATTGTTCTTGTGTTATTGAAATTACCTGCTTCATGTCCCAGTTCAAAATTTACCTCCCCTCAGTCAGGAGTTCTTTCCAAGTGTCCCTGCCCTATTCTGAAAACAGCCGTACTCCGTGTTATTCCAGAGAGGTCTGTGCTCCATGATGGCAGACTGGATGACATGCTTCATTCATCTTAGTGCACATTAAAGAGTGTGCCAGGCTCTGACATGTTCCCAGAGAGCAGGGACCGTGCCTGCTGATATAGGTCTAGGACTTGTACCAGGTAGGTGTTCGGCAAACTCCTGGAGGGAAATGACGGCCAGTGTGTGTGGCTTGTGAGCCCTGCTCCCCAGAAGCCCCTTTCCCGTATTTTCCACCTTTTAGAAGAGAGGGATGACAGGAAGGGGGCTTTGGACCCCTGCACACGTAATAGGGAGAATCCTACAGAGAGAGGTATTTCCTTTATCCTAAGGCACCTCCAGGCACTTAGCTTCACTCCAGTGAACACAATACCCAGCTACTGGATTAACCTCTAAGCACAACCTGGGCTATGTCACTCACCCCCTTGGTGGTTCCCCTCTGCCCACAGGGCAAACCCATGCTCGTTAACCCTGACTTACAGAGTCCTTCCCCACCTGGATCCCACCCTGTGTCCTCTGTCCTCAAATGCACCCTTTTTGTCTCACCTCTGGACCCTCTCTTCGGCAGGTCCCTCTGCCTTTAGCACCGTTCCCTCCCAGTCTATGTCTAGCCAACTCCAATCATCTTTACACTTCAGCAGAAAACTCACCTCTTCCCGGAAGCCTTCCATGATACCTCCATGCTAGGTGCCCCTCATCTGCCCTCCAGATAGCCCTGGGCTCTCTCTTTCCCAGAACTCACCACATTGCATTATAACTGCCTCATCCTTGTCTTTCTCCCAGGGACACTGGAGGCTCCTGTAGGTAGCAGCTGGCTCTGTTTTACTCACCGCTGAGACCATGGTGCCTGTTCTAGTGTCCTGGGGCTGATGTAACAAGTTACCACAAACTGGGTGACCTGAAACAACAGAAATGTATTCTCTCATGATTCAGGAGGTCAGAAGTCCAAAACCAGGGTGTCAGCAAGGTTGATTCCTTCTGGTGACCTCCGAGGGAGACTATGTTCCATGCCTCTCCCCCAGCTTCTGGTGTTGCCGGTGAGGCTTGGCCTTTCTCGGCCTGTGGCTGCGTCACTCCAGTCTCTGCCTTCGTTGTCACACGGCCTCATCCCTGTGTGTCTGTCTTCCTCTAAGGACAGCAGTCATTGGCTTTAGGGCTCTCCTAATCCGGTACAACTTCATCTTAATCAGATTACATCTGCAAAGACTCTATTTCTGGTTTTTTTTTTTTGGCCTCCTCGTGGCTTGTAGGATCTTAGTTCTCCAACCAGGGATCAAACCCGTGCCCCCTGCGTTGGGAGCGCGGAGTCTTAATCACTGGACCACCAGGGAAGTCCCCCTATTTCTAAATTAGGTCACATTCACAGGTATGAGGGGTTAGGATTTGAAACATATCCTCTGAGGGGCACAATTCAGCTCGCAACAGTGCCTACCATATTTATTCATCCTAAATATTTGATGAGTGAATGATTGCATGGAGAAATAAATGAATACATGCATTGACTGGGGGTCCCTGTTTCTCTAGGAAATGTCAAATCTAAGTTGGTACGTGAAAGGTTCTGTGGAGAGTGGAGACTAGGAAAATACATTGTACGAGAGGATTCGGGTGAAAATACACACACGTACACACTCTCAGCCTCCCTCCACGGCAGCACTGGGAGCGGTGGCCTTTCGGTGGGACCCTGGATGGCTCTTCCGCCCCCGACCTGTCCTGCAGGGCCGCGCTGCGGTGGGGCTCAGGCACCGTTTTATTAGTTGTGACTACTGTTGTTAATTCCCTTAATCTAGACTTGCTTGCCCATAAAGCCCAGACCTCAGGTATTGGATTTCCCTGATCAAAGGGCGGTGTGTGGAGAGTGCTGCCCAGGAGGGCTTGGCGCGGCTCGTAAACGCAGCCGGCCTGGGGCACAGCACGTACCCTCCCAAAGATGGGCCCGACGATGTCTGGAGCAATCCCACGTGAAATATTACTGCCGCTTAAATGCTGCTTCTGGGATTTACAGCTGGGTATTAATCGGCCCTGCTTAATGCATTGACCATTGCCCTCCAGCAATTCAGGGAATGGTGCCGGTAGGGCCAGAAGCTAATTCCGTGGATTAAAGCAGAAAGAGCCCCCAGCATTTGGAAGTGTAAGGGACAGTTTTGACACCAGCAAAATGTCTACGGCTTTCCCCATCACAGCAGCCGGAAGTCAGGGCTTTCCAACAGGCTACATGTAGAAGGAGAGGAAAGTCCCTTTTGCTAAATGCCATCGGTTTCTCCGTCTTGTTCAGCCCTACTTTACTTAGCCACTCTCCCCTTCTGCTCCAGGACTTTGTGCATCTGTTTCCTACCCACTGCAATGCTCTTCCTTCCCTGCGTCCTCAGGTCGTGCCTTGGAAGTCACCTCCTCCAGGCAGTCTTCCTAACCCCCAAGTTTTGTTCAGCCCATCATCGTGATCATAAGGTTGTCTCGCAATTGTCACTGTGATTTTTCTAGCCTGGCTCATCCAGCAAACTGTAAGCTGCTGGAGGGCAGGAGTTGAGTTGTTGCCCAGATCTCCTATTCACAGAACTAAGCTCAGAGTAGACACTCAGTAAATCTTTATTACGTGGATGAATCAGAAGAGGCCAGCCACAGCCAAGGGTGCAGTTGACAGTTTTTAGTGATGACATAATTGCACTTGGTGTGTTAAGTCTTTTGACCAGGGATGAATAGGTGGAACACAGAGGGTTTTTAGGGCAGTGAAACTATTCTGTATGATGTATAATGGTGAATGCATGTCATTATACATTTATCCAAACTCATAGAGTGTATAATACCAAGAGTGCACCCTCATGTCAACTATGGTCTTTGGCGATGATGGTGAATCAGTGTAGGTTCATCGATTTTAACAAATGTCCCACTCTGCTGGGAGCTGCTGGTAATGGGTGAGGCCGTCTTTGTGCGGGAGGTAAGGGGTGTATAGGAAATCTCTGTACCTCCTGTTCAATTTTGCTGTGAACTTAAAACTGCTCTAAAAAATAAAGTCTGTTACAAAATCTATTGAGCCAACACTAAATATCAGATTTCATATAATAATCTCAACCTCTCAGCTTGAAAAGGTGGGAGATCTAGCCACACCGGGCTCACGTCCTGATTGCCAGCAATCCGTAGAAGGTGAGCAGGGGCGGCCCTTTCGGACGGGGCACGTGGCTCCGAGTTTGCCGGAGTCCCCACCGCTCCGCTATGTCTGCTTATGTATTTCTGCTCAGATGCCGGCGGTGTTGGTTTGTGTTCCTCACTTGGTGTTGACCCAGAGGGAGAAGACAGACCTAAGAAAGGGCACAGGGACTTCCCTGGTGGCCCAGTGGTTAAGAATCCGCCTGCCAATGCAGGGGACACGGGTTTGAGCCCTGGTCCTGGAAGATCCCACGTGCTGCGGAGCAACTAAGCCCGCGAGCCACAACTACTGAGCCTGCGCTCTAGAGCCCGCGAGCCACAACTACTGAAGCCCCCGCGCCTAGAGCCCGTGCTCCACAACAAGAGAAGCCACCGCAATGAGAAGCCCGTGCACCGCAACGAAGAGTAGCCCCTGCTCGCCACAACTAGAGAAAGCCCGCACGCAGCAGTGAAGACCCAACACAGCCATAAATAAATAAGAGTAAATAAGTAAGTAAATAAAAGAGCACAGACGGCAGGGCAGGGCAGGCTTCCTGGGAGCAGAGCAGGCAGAGGGGGCTGACCTCACAGCACCCATGCTCTCAGTGTCTCCCTCTGCATGCTTGGGCTGGCCTCAGCTGCACCCATCCCAGGTAGAGCTCCAGGAGGGGCACTGCTCCTCTGTGGTTCTACAGAGTTGTGGGAAGCTGATTATGGACAGATGGGAACTTTCCGTGTGGAGGGCAGGGATTGCAGGGGTGAGAAGCATCTTGATCTCAGACGACAGTCACGCAGGGGAATTTGCATCCAGGACAACTTGTGCTGTCCAGCGCAGCAGCCACCAGCCACGTGTGGCCATCGAGCACATGAAATGTGGGTGATCCAAACTGAGATGGGCTGTAAGTGCCGCACATGCGCCGGCTTTCAAAGACTCACAAATGACACAACATGTAAAATTCCTAACATTTTTCACTTGATTGTATTAAAATGATACCATTCCTCCTCTAGGTAGACATAAATAGCTTTGGGAGAGAGCTATTCATGGAGCGAGCCTGGAATGAGATAATATTGGGAAAAGACTCACTCAAAAACTGGTAGGCACTCAGAAACTTGTTGTTGATTCAAATTAAAGGACAATACAGCCCATGAATTAAAAAGAATTAAACCTTAATATCTATGGAGTACTTAGTAGGTGCCAAGCACTTTGCACGGACCATCTCACTTAAGTCTCCCAATATTCCCGGGAGACTAGAACTGTCCCTATTTTATGGATGAGGTACAGAGATGTTAAGTAAGTTGCCTAAGGTCACACAGCTGGTAACTGGTGGAGTCAGGATTTGAACCCAGGTCCGTACAGCCTTCGTATAAATCCTTGCTGATGCCAGCGTATGTCCTGGGAAGAACTGAGTTAAGAAGTATTAAAAGGCAATGTATAGTTTTTCTTATTTTGGTCTTTATCTGGTTTTAAAGTGGCAGGTGCTGTAATCCAGATCAGTTAGATAAAACTTTATGAAAAGAATTTAGGAACTACGCATCCGCACTCTGGATCTGTGATGGTGGTGGGTGACAAACCTAGAAGAAAGTTCTCTAAGGTTATGAAAGTTGCGTTAGCAGCTTTCTCTCTCTTTTTTCTGGGCTGTGGATTTTACATGGCAACAGTGCTGGTCTCCACCTAGGGATCTAGTTTGGGTATTTGATATCCTACCTTTGGGCTCAGATGTGGTTAAGGTTCTTGAAGAGAAATCCTGGACCCCAGGGGGCTCCAAACCCTCTGGGTTCATCTGTCCCTTCTGAGCTCACATGGAAAGGTCTCAGGCTTTCAAACCGCAGGGACTGGGGCGACATACCAGCTCTGACACTTACCAGCTTGGTACCCCCATAAATTAGCTGATTCCTCTGACCCTCAGGTCGCTCATCTGTAAATTGCATTAATAGTAATTTTTGCTTAACTATGTTATGAAGAACATTTTTAAAAAGGTCATATTTATCATGTAATTCCTTGAAAAAATATTTGATTGCCAACTGTGGCCCAGGCACTGTTTAGGTGCAGAGGACACAGCAGTAAATAATGCAGGCAAAGCCCCTCGTCTCAGTAGGACATACCTTCTGGTTTGGGGAGCCAGACAAGAAACAAATGATAAGTATTATAAAGTCAGTTAAAGTAGGATATAGGGCTTTTATAAATAGGGTAGTCGTGGAAGACCTCTCTGATAAGGTGACGTTTGGGTGGAGAGATGTAGGAAATGAGGGAGTGAGATGTGCAAGTATTGGACTAAGGTGTTCCAGGCAGAAGGATTTGCAAGTGCAAAGGCCCTGGGGTGGGCTGTGCTTGGCATATTCAGAGAACAGCCAGGAGACCCATGTGGCTGGAGCAGAGTGAGTGATGGGAAGACGGGTAGATGAAATCAGAGAGGTCCAGGGGGCCTGATCACATAGGTAAACCGTGGTAAGGATTTTGGATTATACTCTCAGTGAGACAGGGACCTGATCTGACTTAACCTTTACGAGGTTAACTCTTGTGGCTGTGCTGAGTGGACAGCAGGGTGCAAAGGTGGAGATGGGGAGGCTTAAGAGATTATTGCAATAGTAATATACATCAAATTATTGGCAATGTTTTAGGGAAACAAAAGCATCAGTATATCAACTGTACACATCAGTTTTATACATATTTGGATTTCAGAATTTTTTTTTTTGAGAATCAAGGCAATAGGGTGCTGAGCGTTTTTAACTGAAAGAATATGTACTGGGAACTCAAAGTTTGTTCTCTTTATTTCCAAGTTTGGTCACCTTTGGAGCTTCTAGTAGGTCGACAGTAAACATTATGTTTCTGTAGCATCCCTGGAGTTGCTTTATGTAATACATTATATGTATGTATTTACATGTATGAACTCTTTTGATTTGTAAAAAGAAATCTCAAAAACCAAAACATTAGGGTTTGGGGACTACCCCAATTGACTGGAAATAGGAGACGTGCTCAGTGATATGATACTGAATATGGGATTCTGGTTAATCCAGTGTCATGGTGGACTGAGCTTTATGCTTTGCAGTTTGGGGGTATGGCCCCTTAACTCTAATGATGCTAAATATGACCTTAAAAACATTTGCTTGGGGCTTCCCTGGTGGCGCAGTGGTTGAGAGTCCGCCTGCCGATGCAGGGGATGCGGGTTCGTGCCTCGCTCCGGGAGGATCCCACATGCCGCGGAGCGGCTGGGCCCGTGAGCCATGGCCGCTGAGCCTGCGCGTCCGGAGCCTGTGCTCTGCAACGGGAGAGTCCACAACAGTGAGAGGCCCGCGTACCGCAAAAAAACAAACAAACAAAAAACAAACAAAAAAACAAAAAAACAAAACATCTGCTTGGCCTTATGACGTTCCCTGGATCCTTGCTGCTCCCTCCAAATATTTGAGGACCAGCAGCCTGCATATCACCTGGGACTTTGTAAGAAATGCAGAGTGTCAGGCACCAGTTAGAATCTACATTGTAACAAGGTCCCTAGGAGATTTATATGCTTTTTAAAGCATGAGAAGTACAGGTTTGGTTTGGTACCAATCTCCAGTAAGGAACTGAGACCATCAGTTGTACAACCTGCAAGATACTGGATCCTGCTAATGACACAGGAGCTTGGGAGTGGATCCTTCCGCAGTAGAGCCTTCAGATGAGACCCCAGCCCTGGTCAACTCCTTGACTGTTGCCTCATAAGAGATACTGAAGCAGAGGCTCCAGCTGAGTCATGCTCAGATTCCTGGCCCATAGAAACCATGGGACAACACGTGTGTTGTTTTGAGCCCCTGTGTTTGTGGTAATTTGTGATGCAGCAAAAGACAACTAACACAATCACGTAAGAAACTCAGAGAGCAAACACAAAACAGCCGAGTCCAACTTCTGGCCAAATAAACCAGAATTGCCAGGGTTGGTCCAAGCAACGGTATTCGAGAAACTCTTCCCCCGAGATGCTGATGCGCAGCTGAGGCTGAGGAGTCCTGCCCAAGACACTGCTGTTGGAAAACCGTCTCCACTGCTTATAGGTTCCCGGGTCTCCCCCCACACCCTCACCCCAACGTGTGGTCATTTGAGCTTTCTGATTGCTTACCCCTGGGTTAGCAGGAGTTTAATCTTTCCCTCAGCTTTCTTCTTCCGGCCTCACTCTGGGCTGAGGGAGTTCTGGTGCCCTTTCTGTCAGAAAGACAAAGACCTTTGGGAAGGTGACACCACTGCAGTCATGTGTGATGGCTCCATCCATCCGTCCATCCATCCATCCATCCGTCCATCCATCCATCCATCCGTCCATCCATCCATCCATCCATCCATCCGTCTATGGGAAAGGACCTTACTGAAGAGCCTGGGGACCAAGAGGCTGGAGCCGCAGTCCACAGGGGCTTTGAAATCAGAGCTTTCATATCATATTCACACATCTGAAAAACATCAGAGGGTGAAGGACAGACAGGGGGTAATGGATCTGGCAAGATTGGGGACGGATGAGAGGAGACCTCTGGTGACTTCCCTGTGGTGTCTCTCTGGGTCAGGCCATTTTGCAGGGGGAGGGGAGGGTTGGCTGGTCTGCTGCCATCGCGCAGCTGGAATGTCAGGAGCGTCACCCGGATACTCCGCGTCCCCTGGCCATCTGCGTTATGACTTGGCCTGCCCCCACCCAGCTCTATCCCGGGTCATGTATTCCAAAGATAAGCTGTTAAGGGGCGTGTGAGAGACAGGGAATTTATGGCTGAGAAACTTAACTTCCCTGGCCTGGCTGTCCTCTGATCCTGCCTGGGGCTGCCAAGACTGACCTATGGAAGAATAATGTGCATAAGAGGATTTCCAGGAAGCAGGACTAAGGGTGCGTCTACACCTAAGAACTGCAATGTTAAGATCTGGAAAGGGCTTGACTATCAACCAGTGAGGCTGCTGAGCAAAATGTTCTAAATCTATAGCATCAAACAGCCCAGGGTTCCAAACCTGCCTCTGCCACGTGGCTTAACCAACCTCAGTGTTCTCATCTGTGAAATGGGGGTAACAAGAATATATGCTACAGAGGGTTGATATGATGCTTATGTGAGATGTGATGTCTATCAATGTATGTAACCACTAGCGTAGTATCTGAAAAGGATAAATGCTCAATAAAAGGGAGTTGTCAACCCAGTTTTTCTTTTCATAGCCAGGAGAGATGAGGTGTCCCATACGGATAGAGCATCCTTGCAGTATTATCGCAGGGAAGAGGGGGCCACACAGAATATCCCAGCAGGAGTCTGTCTGCTAGCTTAGGACCTGTGTGAGCAGACTGCTCCCAGATTTAAGTTCATATACCTTTTTTCCCCTGATTAACCAAAGGTTCATCAGATAATTTATTTTCTGTAGTGGTTTTTCCAAAGCTTGTTTGTTGAGGGTCTTTCCAGAATGGCTCGATGCCTTGTCTGGTGACTGCATTTGACTTTTTATGGAGGAAATTCTTGAGGAAAGCTCATTCGTGGCTCTTATCATAGTTAGAGCAACGGTAAAGGCCAGCTCGGCAGAGCACAGTCTACACACCAGGGGCTACGTTCAAGGTCTTGTGTTTCTCATGTAATTCTCAGGCTAGCCAGTCTTTACAAAAACAGGCTCAGAGAGGTAAAGGTAAGCTTGGCTAACATGACAGATGTGAAAAGTATGGGAGGGCTTCCCTGGTGGCGCAGTGGTTGAGAGTCCGCCTGCTGATGCAGGGGACGTGGGTTCGTGCCCTGGTCTGGGAAGATCCCACATGCCACGGAGCGGCTGGGCCTGTGAGCCATGGCCGCTGAGCCTGCGCGTCCGGAGCCTGTGCTCCGCAACGGGAGAGGCCGCAACAGTGAGAGACCCGCATACCGCCAAAAAAAAAAAAGTATGGGAATGAGGATGAAAATATGGGTCCTGATCCATAAAAAGTTACTTAAAAAATGAAATTCCTGACAACCATTTATTTTTTTTATTTATTTATTTTTTACATCTTTATTGGAGTATAATTGCTTTGCAGTGGTGTGTTAGTTTCTGTTTTATAACAAAGTGAATCAGCTATACGTATACATATATCCCCATACCCCTCCCTCTTGCGTCTCCCTCCCATCCTCCCTATCCCACCCCTGTAGGTGGTCACAAAGCACTGAGCTTATCTCCCTGTGCTATGCGGCTGCTTCCCACTAGCTATCTGCCTTACGTTTGGTAGTGTATATATGTCCATGCCTCGTTCTCGCTTTGTCACAGTTTACCCTTCCCCCTCCCCATATCCTCATTTATTTTTTTAACCTTTTCCACTTGAGAGTGTGGAAACCAGATTAGAGTTAATTGAGGCTCCTACTGAAAATGTCCTCTTCCAGGGTCACCCTGTGTGTTTGTGAGAATGGTGTTAGCGAGAATGGTGTTAGCACGGAATGGCATGTGGGATGAGACAGTTGGGGCAAAGACAGATGGTTGCCCCAGAGTGGCAGTTGGAGGTGGTCCATAGGCGCACTGGTTTAGGAGCCAGAAAAGTGGAGTTCAAATCCCGGCTTAGCACTATGAGCTCTCTGCTTCAGAGCAAGACGTTTCACTTTTCATGGCCTCAGTTTCCCTTCTAGGAAAATGGGGATAATAATACTTACCTGGAAAGTTGAAGGGAATCA
Source organism: Aethalodelphis obliquidens (assembly GCF_003676395.1). Classification (NCBI taxonomy): domain Eukaryota; kingdom Metazoa; phylum Chordata; class Mammalia; order Artiodactyla; family Delphinidae; genus Aethalodelphis; species Aethalodelphis obliquidens. The sequence goes on along the minus strand of NW_020837972.1, from coordinate 11,437,298 downwards.
TAAATAGAAAAGCAAAAGTGGAGGACTTCCCTGGTAGTGCAGTGGTTAAGGCTCCGTGCTTCCACTCCAGGGGCACGGGTTCAATCCCTGGTGAGGGAACTAAGATCCCACATCCTGGGCAGAGCAGCCAAAAAATAAAACAAAACAAACAAACAAACAAAAAAGAAAAGCAGAAGTGCTGTGTAAAGGCAAAGCGATAATAACACTCTGGCCCGTCCGCTTGTCCGGGGAACTGTGCTCAAGCCATGCATGTCTATCCCTCACCCCCACCTTATTCCAACCTCCTTTCCAAAATCTCTCCTTATCTTACTTTTGCTTATGCAAGCAAACAAACAAAGCAAAACCCAAAAGTCCTAAGTTAAGACACGTCAAGGACATCCTTTGCTGCTTGGGCAAGTGACTAAACCTCCTTGACCTGGGTTCTTACCTGTGAAATGGAGCTGAGATGTAGCATCAATCTCATGAGCCTGCTGCTACCTTCCAGCCCTATCTCATTCCTTGCTCTCCATAGCCCTCCTCCCTTTCTACCCTCCAGCAGTACTCCCTGTAACCACAGGGCCTTTGCACCAGCTGTTCCCATTGCCTGGAACACTTTTCCACTCCTCCTTGCCTGCTTAACTCCTATGTACTATTCTTCAGCTCTTAGCTTTCCCCAATCAGTCCCCTCTCCTGACCCCATGGTCAGATCCCTCTATAAACATTCTCATCACCTTGGATAACTTCTCCTTGGTGTACCTGTCTATGGTCTGAAATAATATACTTATCTGTACAATCAACAGAGCTATTAGCTCCATGTCGGAAGGGACATTGTCTGTTTATTTTTCCCCTTTATCTTCCTGGAGCCTGGAACAGTTCCTAACACATAGAGATGCTCAACAACTACTTATTGAAAGAATGAATGAATGAATGAACAAATGAAGTGATCTTTCTTCTTGGGTCTGAGGGCACAAGGGAGCTTGCGAAGTCCCTGTGCCCTGTTTCTCTGTTGAGTGCCATGATTGATTAGCTTGAAGTCATTTGTAAGATTTATGGCTGTTCCATCGCTCCTGTTGCATTTCTGGGAAGCCGGGGCCACGTCCTCTGGGCAGATTCCCACGGTGCAGGAGTGGGATGACTTTACTCCCAGTCCTTTGTGGTCCTGAAAAATCTTTGCTGATGGATGGGTGCCTCTAAGAAGGATGCCAAGGAGAATGTCTGTGGGCTGAGATTGAGGGAGGGGAAAAGGATGGTCCCTTTGCATCTTTCCTCCACAGTCAGGGAAGCCCATGGCCACACAGACGTTTCCAGCTCACCCAATAACAATAACACAAATAAAAATGATGGAGAACATTTACTGAGTACTTCTTATATGCCTAGTGTGGTGCCTGGCCCATACGTGGGTCCAACAATTATGAATGGAACGAATGAATGAATTCCAGGCATTATCTTAAGCACTTTCTACACCAAGTGTCATTTGACTCTCAGCAAATCTTACGAGAGAGATTCTATTATGATCCCCATTTTGTGGAAAGACAAACTGAGGCTCAGAGAGATGCAGAGTTGTGTGTCAGGCCCTCTCAGAAGCATTGGAAGGAGCAGGATCTTTTCTTTTTCAGGTTTTCTCTCTGCATTTCTCCAGCCTGTCTCTGGGGTCCCTTTCCTCCCCACGTATGTGGGGAGGTCTTCTCTACTTTTATCCTGCCCTCCCCAGCTCTTCCCAGCTCTCTCTCCCAGACCTCTGATGTCTGGGGCTGGTCTACAAGAATGATACATTGCTCCCTCTTCTTCCCTTTGTGTGTGCTAGACAGTTGTCTCAAGTCATGGGGGTAGTCTGTTCATGACTCTCCCCTCTGTAATTGACAGGCTTGTGAGAATTATAATGATAGCAGCCCTGAAGACAGCCTTGAATCGAATCTTTCTGCCACCGCTGAGGGGTAGATGTTACTATTGTACCCATTTTAGAGTCAGTAAAACAGAGGTTTAGAGAGGAGCAATGAAACGGCTTGCCTGGTATCACATCTCTATTGGTTTCTAGGACTGCTAAACTTGGTGGCTTACCACAACAGAAATTTATTCTCTAAGTTCTGGAGGCGAGAAGTTTAAAATCAAGGTGTCAGCAGGGTCATGGCTGTCTCTGGAGGCTCTAGGGGAGGATCCTTCCTTGCCTCTTCGGTTTCTGGAGGTGCCCAGCATTCCTTGGGTTGCAGACTCATCACGCCAGTCTCTGCCTCTGTCTTCAACTGGCTTCTCCTTGGGGTTTCACTGTGTGATTTCCCTTTTCTTTCTTTTATAATGACACCCATCATTGGATATAGGGTTCACCCGAAATTCAGGGGGGTTTTATCTTGAGATTCTTACCTAATTACCTTTGCAAAGACCCTTATTGCAAACAGGGTCACATTCTGAGGTTCCAAGTAGACACAGCTTTGCGGGGACTGGTATTTAACCCACTACAACCTCTCTGCCAAATGCTAGAACAGAGAATTACCACCAGATGGGACTAACTCCAAAGCCCATGCATTTAACTGACACGTGATACTAGGATTGTTCCTTAGAAAACTCACAATGGTAGGGAGCTTCCTTTACTAGGGACCTGGGACCTGTGGCTCGCCTCCGGCTTCTCATTTTGTGTGAAGTTGTCTGTGTCAAGCATAGATTTGTAATTTTCAAACGAAAGAGAAGAAACTTGACTTTGCATTTAGATGCACTCTTTCCTTGGTCCCCACCATGCGCCCCTGGTCCAGCCACTCACTAGATGTGTGTCTGAGCTCTTCCTGCCTCCACACCCTAACTTCCTTCACATCCCCAGGTGCCTCCTCATTTCTTACCTCCTGTCCCAGATGGAAGCCATTATGGTGGCATTTTCGGCTGGAACAGAGGGGAGGAAAAGGGAAGTGCTGAGATGACCTCTCGTGAGAATGTTCCATTGACAATAAGGCAGTCACTTGCCGGAAGCGCAAAAGAAATCAGAGGAACCGCCGTACTGTTTTCCATAGTGGCCACACCATGTTACATTCTGACCAACAGTGCACACGAGTTCCCTTTCTCCACACTCTCACCAGCACTTATCTCCTGTTTTTTTGATAATAGCCATCCTAACAGCTGTGAGATGATGTCTCATTGCGTTTTTTTTTTTTAATATTTATTTATTTTCTCAATATTTTTGGCTGTGTTGGGTCTTTGTTGTGGCGCTCGGGCTTCTCTCTGGTTGAGGCACGCGAGCTCAGTAGTTGTGGCGCGCGGGCTTAGTTGCCCCAAAGCATGTAGGATATTAGTTCCCCAACCAGGGATTGAACCCGCGTCCCCTGCATTGGAAGGCGGATTCTCTACCGCTGGACCACCAGGGAAGTCCCCTCATTGTGGTTTTGATTTGCATTTCCCTGATGATTAGTGATGTTGGCCATTTGTACATCTTTAGAGAAATGTCTATTCAGGTCCTTTGCCTGTCTTTTAATCAAATTATTTGCTTTTATTTTTGGTGTGTGTATGTTTTGGGGTTGTATGCATTCCTTACATATTTTGGTTACTAACCTCTTTTCAGATACATGGTTTGCAAATATTTTCTCCCATTCCAGATTTTCAGTTATGTAAGATGAGTACGTTCTGAAGATCTAATGTACAGTCTGATGATTATAGTCAACGGTACTGTATTGTATACTTGAAATTTGCTAAGAGAGTAGATTTTTTTTTTTTTGCAGCATGCGGGCCTCTCACCGTTGCAGCCTCTCCCGTTGCGGAGCACAGGCTCCGGACGCGCAGGCTCAGCAGCCATGGCTCACGGACCCAGCCGCTCTGCGGCATGTGGGATCTTCCCAGACCGGGGCACGAACCTGTGTCCCCTGCATCGGCAGGCGGACTCTCAACCACTGCGCCACCAGGGAAGCCCCAAGGAGAGAATTTTATTCAGTCTTGGAACATAAGTTGGATTTGATCCAGGTTCTGAAGAATCTTGTGAAGGGGTTTAGCATTTCAATGGCAAGAGGGAGCCATAGAAGGTTCTTGAGTAGAGGAGTGCATCAGTAAGAGTTCATAATTGCCAGCAACAGCATCTGCTTTAGCCCAGGGGGCCCCAACCCGCAGGCTGTGGACCGGTACTGGTACACGGCCTGTTAGGAACCGGGCACACAGCAGGAGGTGAGCGGCGGGTGAGCGAGCAAAGTGTCATCTGCCGCTCCCCATCTCTCACATTACCGCCTGAACCATCCCCCCCAGCCCCGGTCCGTGGAAAAATTGTCTTCCGCGAAACCGGTGCTTGGTGCCAAAAAGGTTGGGGACCGTTGCTTTAGTTAGTTTAGGCAGCAGAGGATTGCGTTGAGGGTACCAGAAAGCTTACTGAATTTCCAGGACAGAAAATAAGGCTTAAAATCTGCACAGTTTGAATTGTACCCCTGGGTTGCTCCACCAGGCCTGGGCACTGCAACGTGACCCACTAACACTACTGAAAACAGCACCACTAAGACACCCGTCCCTGGTCCCTCTGCAGGCTGGATGTCTCCCCACCAGAATGTCAGAGTGCATTCCAGGCCATCCACCTTTCAGTGCAATGGATGTTACACCTGAACACATCTGATTGGCTGATCCTGGGTCACATGATTGGGTTCTAGCTGCAAGGGAAGCTGGGAGAGTGAGTTTCAGGCTCTACCTCTGGGAGACTGACTTCATAAAGTGGGTGTGCCATTTTTCTTTGTTTGTTTGTTTGTTTTTTTTCCATTAGCGCTTCCAGATCCACTTTCTCATCCTGGGACGCTGTCCCAACTGGAATGCAGCAGTGGGGTTATCTGCATTCTGGCTTTGGTTGGATTCAGCTATTGGGAGGAACCAGCACGAGATGTGGGGTTGGTTTGGGAGAGGTGGAGCTGAGTGTTTATAATCCAGGCTCCTCCTGCCAGTTTGATCGTGGCCCTCCACCAAAGCTCTGTTCTTATCGAGGCTGCCTCGTCTACTTGACTTTCTTCTTTCAGGTTTTAATATCACTTTCCCCCTTGACTCTTGAGAACCAGGGTAGTAATGGCTCCCACCTGCTGTCAGCCCCTGGGTACGACACCATCCCTTGCTGAATCTCCTTGATCCTGCTAAACCTTTGTAAATAATCCTCTCGGCAGCACAGATGGAGTGGGTCATCTCTTTCTTTCCAGGACTCTGACATATACTAGGGTCACTCCCTGAAGGATCCTGGCCAAAGAGGCAGATGAGATATTTCACCCTGGCAGTCTGGTTAGGTGATGAATTTATATGGTAGATTTTTTTCCCTTTAGGATCTTAGAATCTTTTCTTCTATCTACCCTCCTAATAGCCCAGAAAGAAGACAGAGACGAAGGAACAGGAGCACGTGAAAGGCCAGAGGGTCTCCAGAGTTGAGAGTAAATCAAAGGTTGGCTGATTCGCAAACTCTTACACACTTGACCCAGACTTGTTCCCTCTTGGAAAAAGAGGGTCGAAACTTGTCTTGGATTCTTGGCTAACTCCTCTGAGCTAGTATGGTGCTATGGTAAAAATCAGGCTCAGGAATCAAACAGATCTGAGCTGGAAACCCAGCCCTCTGGCTTACTGGCTGTGCAATCTTAGGCACGTGACTTAACGCTCCTGAGGCGCAGTTTTTTAATCTGTATAAAGCGAATTAACGTCAGGCTTATTGTGGGTAGACCTGGGAGAGCTAGAATGCTCAGAGCAGTGCCTGGTGCATACAACAGCACTCCAAAGATGTTGGCTATGACTAATTATCCTCTCTGTGCCTTACCCACCTCTCATCCAACAGTCCTTAGAGCTTCGGGCGTGAGTGAGGTGGTGATTCACGCTCTCTCTCCCACCCAAGTAAGGCAGCTGGCCGGAGTTCCTGGTACTCTGTGTCCCTGTGCTCTGATCCCATCTTGAGTCGGTGCCACGCATTCCCATCTCACCGTGAAGCATGCAGCTTTTTCTCTGCTTGTTTTTTTCTTTCCTATTTGCTGAGGGTTGATGTCATTAGTTTAATGCAGGCTCCCAGACATCAAGGTCTGCGTCTCTGTAACTTGTTTTGTATTTATACTGAAAGAATGCTTAATAGTGTTTGGGGACGCTGGTGTATGACAGATGATAGCTGAGTCAAGAATGCTCTCCCACTGGCTTGAATTGGTCAAGGGAGGGTTTGAATCATCATTCTTACCACAAACAGATGTTTAGCACATAATAAATGCTAGGTGGGAGGGATGTAAAGATGATTAGGATGGGTCTCTATCTTGTCTACTTATCTGCCCGATCTGAGCTTTTATCCATTGTTGATTTGAGAATTATTTTTGTACTATCTACTGTACGTGAGCCTCTGTCCAAGACTTTGGAAGACAACAGTGAAACAAAATAGGCAGTCTTCTAGGGGGGTGACAGATGTGTAAATGAGTAATTAAATTCACGATGACAAGTCTTGGAGTAGAGGTGAGCTGGGACCCCAGAGAACAATTGGTCAGCCCTACATGGAGGAGTTGCAAAATAGGAGTATTTGAGTTGGGTCTTGACAGAGGAGTAGGAGTTCACCAGGTGAAGAATGGTGACAGAGGTGTTCGGACAGAGGGGACAACATGTGCCAGGTCATAGAGGTGAGAAAGCACCTGGTATTTTCAGGAATGACAAATGACTTGTTATGGCCAGAGCTCAAAGGATGAATAAAGGAATGAATTTGGAAAGAGAATTTGAAGGCAAATTAGCTATGGAGGCATTGATACGGAATGCCTGAGTCAGATTTGTGTTTTCTGAGGATGGATTGGGGATGGTAAACAGATCCTTCTCTGATCCTCTTGGTGGATATGAAGAATAAAAAAGGTCATGATTTGTAGCTTTTGCCAGTTTCCAGGTAAATATCCCACCATGGCTGATTCCAGCTCCCAACATTATGTTGACAAATGCAGAGTGGGAAGAGATGTGTGCCCTCTTGGTGAGTGTGGTGGGAAACATTAGAGCCAAAAAACTTTATTATGTTCCTTACAGAGCCTTTGTAAGGTTCCATAGGTATCATCTGTGGGAAAGAGCTTTGGAAATTGTAAAAAGGTAACCTAAACGTGAGGTGGTGGCGTGTAGTGGGCATACCATCGTTCAGTCCACTCTTTCCCCACTAGCACTACCTAGAGTTTCTCTCTGCAGGGATTTTCCCCTCTTAGCCGCAAGGTTTGGGTGGGATGGGCCCGACACCCAGCTCCCAGGTGCAACTGGTGCAAGCAATGAGCAGATCTCTATCCAGACTGCAGTCATTGGCTCAGGGATGAATATCTAACCCATCAGAGCCTGTGAAATGCAGGAAGACGTTTGATTGGGTTTCTGAGAGACAGGGTGCCTTCCCCTTCTGAGGGGGCTACCAGTGGAGACCCTCTAACTTCCTCAGAATGGGGGATGAGCCATTGGCAACCACGCTCCTTGAACATCACAGGGCGGTCTTGTATAGAACTCCAGCAGCAAACTAACGCTACCTAAAGCTCTCAGTTTCCAAGACAGAGTGGAAAGATGGAGAGCAGCTGGGTGCTTGTTTTAACTCCTGGGTCGTTGTTTTAAGTTGCCTGACCTGACATGGAATTTTTGGTTAGGTGGACCAATGCATGCCCCACCCCACTCCCCGCCTCTCTTTTGTTAAGCTAATTAGAATTGGGCTTCTATTCTTTCTAGCCGATGGTATGATTCTTACTATCACTGGCACTCCCCACAACTATCATGACTCAGTTTATGAAATGACCAACCCTGAATGCACAGCCTGTTTGTGAGGCAGATTGAATGGCCGTAACCTCAAGGAGGTTTCAGTTTGTACAATCCGTCCCATTATTGGGCAGATGGGGCTGTCAGTCCACTCCAGTGGGATTGTAGAAGACGTTGCTTGGGTTTCAATTTCATTATTTCTTATACAAATACGTATTAGCATTTACTATGTGTTAGGCTCTGTTCTAGGGGTTGGAGATATAGCACAGAGAACCAAAATCTGCCTTCATGAAGTGTATATGCTTTCCCACCTCTTTGCTCATTTGGACTTCAGGTGACCATCTGAGATGTGCAGGGGAAATCAGATTACCCTCTCTTGCAGTAGAGGAAAGCCATGAATTGTAGACAACAAGAAGCAGCATAGTACAGTGTCTTTATATCTGAGAAGGAATTGCAGATCTGAGCTCCAGAATGTGACATGTGGGGAAGGTCACATGATCTGGGTGACCGCTGGTACAAGGAGGATGAAAGACACTTGAAACAGATTTGAACTCAATTCACAGCCTGGAGCCCACAGTCAAGAATCTGGAGGCTGAAACCTATCTTACCTCTGCTGGTTGCACTCAACTCACTGATCTGCAAACATAAGAAGGGTGGGAGGGAGACGCAAGAGGGAGGGGATATGGGGATATATGTGTATGTATAGCTGATTCACTTTGTTATAAAGCAGAAACTAACACACCATTGTAAAGCAATTATACTCCAATAAATATGTTTAAAAAAAAGAATACCTGATTGTCCTTACAGTCCACTGAATTTTGGGATATTTTGTTATGCAGCATTGTTGTGGCCTGGCTGACTAACACAGATGGCTTGGGTCACTTGGGCAATGGTTCTCCTATGCAGCAATGTTGGGTCAATGACCCCCGTATATTGTATTTGATAAATCAGCCAACCTCCCATTTCAATTTTGCAATCATGTGCCTGCCTCTGAACCCCATGCAGATTAGCTCTGTTATTTCTTTTCCTGATAACCTCTGTACTCCGTGGTGGATGGGGCTTATGAACATATCATTGGAAACAAGACCTATGGGATAATGAATTAGAAAATCAGAAAGTCCTTTCCCCAACCACCTTTCACCCACCTTCCTGCTGCCCCTTAAGCCATGCAGTTTAGGATACCTCTGAGCTTTGAGTGACTCAAAATTTATTTGGGGGAAGGACACATGGAAGAAGTTACTTACCCAACACTGAAGACGTCATTTAAATGTAGGAAGGCAGAAACCCACCAAACCAGGGTGAGACATTTCCTCTAGGAAACAGCGTGCCCTGATGTATTGAGTGTTTGGCTGTGTTCAGCACGAACACAACTTAGCTTTTCTTTTTATGAAAGCAATCAGCATTTATAAAATTCTACCCCTTCCACCCTTCACCTAACTTATGAGCCCTTTAGCTATAACCTTCTTATGACCTGCCGCTTATATGGGCCCGAGTCATTTAAAACTCAATCCAAAGTGAAACACGTTTCAGCCGTGGTAAAATTAATTCCCTCACTCTTCATTGGTCTGAGACCTCATGGGGGAATCTGTGGCTTGAGGGGGGTTGAGGGGGGAAAAAAAAGCAAAGAAGGAGAGTTTTGTGAATAGAAAGAGGCTTCTAACAGGAAAGATATTTATAAAGCTGCATTTGGGTACCGTTCAGTTTGGAAGGAATTTGTTATAATGGCAATATATAAATCTTTGAATGGTCTCATAAATCATAGCTTCGTGCCCAGCCAATCAGAAGCCACGAAAACCTGGCACTTTGGAACACTCAAATCGTTACTAGAAAGATCCAGTGTGGCTCCTTGGAAGTGGAATCGGAAAATCTGGCTACATTTGGGGATGTGTGGAATGTCTTGAATTACTTCTCAAACATTTTAGATTTGATAAAACCCAAGACACGGCTTTTCCAGCCCCATTTCCCTTCTCCCCCACCTCCTATAATTATTAAACCCATGTGTACATCAAGAGAAGCTTAATCCATGTGTTTCTGATTCATTTACACTTAACTCATCAAAATATTGTTTTTAAAGGGCTGTTTGTTGTCCAAAAAGCCTTTTCCCCTAAGCTTGAAAGCTTTAACGTCGCAGAAGCAGGAAGCTGCTTGTTGCCAAGAGTAAATGGGTGAGAAGTCCAAGGGATAGGGTTTTGAAGTATGTGCAACGAATGTTCAAACAGGTTCTGAATGGAGCCAAACCTACTTTTCTATCTCTGAGCAATCTCGGGAGAGCCACGGGGCGGAAGTTTCAAGGAACATCATCTCTTCCCAAACCGCGTGAAATTGCATTCCAGGGAGAAGCATGGCCAAACCAACCAGAAATACAAAATGCAGGCATGGAAGGAGACCGGGGCCGGTGACCCTGTGAAATGAGAAAGCACTGCCGGCATGGAAGGAGACCGGGGCCGGTGACCCTGTGAAATGAGAAAGCACTGCCTTGAAAGTTAGTAAAAGCCACATGGTTTTTGTCACAGCAAAGTCACTCATATGCTTTTTTTTTTTTTTTTTAAATAAATTTATTTATTTTTAGCGGTGTTGGGTCTTCACTGCTGTGCGCGGGCTTTCTCTAGTGACGAGCGGCGGCTACTCTTTGTTGTGGTGCGCGGGCTCCTCATTGCAGTGGCTTCTCTTGTTGCGGAGCACGGGCTCTAGGTGTGTGGGCTCAGTAGTTGTGGGGCACGGGCTTAGTTGCTCTGCAGCATGAGGGATCTTCCCGGACTAGGGCTCGAACCTGCGTCCCCTGCATTGACAGCAGGATTCTTAACCACTGCGCCACCAGGGAAGTCCCGCTCATATGCTTATTCGGGCGTTCCCTGCCTGAAGGGCTATCGTTGTGTTCTTGCCCTGCTTCAGGCACCGGTGTCCATATTTTCCATGTGTATTCATTCACTGAACATCCTGAGGAAGGAGGTACCGTTATTATTCCCATTTTACAGAAGGGAAAACTGAGTTGTAGACCAAGATCATGCCTCCAGGAAGGAGTGGTGGGTGGGATTCAAATCCAGGTGATCTGCCTCTGAAACCTGAGCCTGTAAACCTCACACTACCCTGTCTGTGGCTAGTTTGTGACTGGTTAATTCATTGAATAAATATGGGTGGAGGTCCTACTATGTGCTGGTCACCAGAAATAGTACATAGAGGAGGCAGTACAGTCCCTAGGTCGTGGGACTTAATCTGGTGGTGGGGGAGGAACATAAAACAAATAATTTATTTGAGCTCTGAGAAGTACCACAAAGGGATAATGCATACGGGGATGGGAGAGGGGCACTACTTAGTCTGGGGAGTCCGGGGAGACTGTCTTGTGTGACATTTTAATTTCAGTCTTGAAGGATGGTGTTGTGGGTTGAACTGTGTCCCCCGCTGACTCCCCCAATTTACATGTTGAAGTTTTAACCCCCAGTACCTCAGAAGGGGACCGTATTTGGAAGTAGGGTCATTATAGATGCAATTAGTTAAGATACAGTCATCCTGGAGCAGGGTAGGCGCCTAATGCAATATGACTGGTGTCCTTATGGAAAGGGGAAATTTGGAGACAGACACGCACACAGGAAGAACGCCCTTGAGAATATGAAGGCAGAGATCAGGGTGAGGCCCCTACAAGCCAAGGAACGCCGGAGATTGACGGCAAACCCCCAGAAGCCAGGAGAGGGGCGTGGAACCATCGTTTCCTAGCACCTTCAGAAGGAGCCTGCCCCTGCCCACACCTTGATCTTGGACGTCTAGCGTCTAGAATTGTGACGCGACTCCAGAACTGGGTTTCAGCTGTTCAGTTTGCGGTGCTTTACCATGGCAGCCCTAGTGAACTCATACAAGTGGGAAGGTGTTAGCCACGTGCAAGGGGCGTGGGGCGTAGGAAGGAGGCGGGAGGAAGAGAAATCCAGGAAGAAGAATGGGCTTTGCCAAATCCCCGAGGGAGGAGGGAACTTGTAGCATCTGGGGACTCGGAACCAGGGAGCGAGGGCGATAACAGGTAGAAGATGAGGCAGATTGAAACCAGACCCTGGCATCTGAAATACATCACGCGGCATCTGTATAAGGGAGAGTGTGGAACCAGGGCAGGGCTTTAACTGGGGGATGGACATGATTGGAGGTGAACTTTATTTATTTATTTGGCTGTGCCGATCTTAGTTGCAGGATGCGGGATCTTCGTTGCGGCATGTGGAGGCTTTAGTTGTGCCACGTGGACTTCTTAGTTGCGGCACGCGGGACCTAGTTCCCTGACCAGGGATTGAACCTGGGCCCCCTGCATTGGGAGCATGGAATCTTACCCACCGGACCACCAGGGAAGCCCCAGAGGTGAATTTTAGAAGCAGTGCACTGACTGCTGGAGGGAGATTGAACTTGGGTGGTGGGGAGCAAGAAAGGGTCTAGAAGTGCCGTTTGGAAGTACTGTGTCACGCCCAGGGGTTTCGGCTTAACTGCTCCTCTTAAAAGGCCATATTCATCAAGTCATCCCCTCCCCACCCACCCGCAGGCTTCACGTGCCTGAGGAAGTAGGGTAGACTAGGATATGGAGGGAGAGCCAACCATGTATTCTGTGCACTGTGAGCTCCTCTGACCGTGTGCTCCTACTTCAGCTGTGAGCCCTAGCACATCCTCTGCAGCGGCAGACATCTGTGATTTCCACCTGCTTGCCATCCATTCCCCCTTCTTTCCAGTAACATCTGTCTGCTTTTGCTCTGGGGAAGCCACCCCTCTCCCAAGGGTGGGCATGTCAATCAAAGTTCCATCCTCCCCGAGTCGTGGGGTGAGCGTGAAACCCCAGACGATCAGTTGGGCTCTCCCGAAAATTGTCTTGAGTGGAGTGATGCAAGGACTAAAAAGGGTTGGAGCTGATTCATCCAGAGGGTGACGCCTTGAAGAGTGTCACCACTCGTTCTTGCTTTTGGACGTCGTGTTCTGCTTCTTGTTTTCTGAGTCTATTCTTTAGGCTTTGTGAGCTACCCAGTAATCTTCCAGAAAAGTCCTGCTTTGCTTATGGCATCCAGAGTTGGCATCTGTAGTTCACAACTGAGAACGCCCTAGATGAACACTCTTGTATAGAGTCAGGGCTCAAAAATGGATAGATGGAACTAATCAACATGGATCACAAAATCCTCCCCTTGCCAGCTTCAGAAAACGGCTGTGTTTGAATTGGGTCAGGACATGGATGATTTATGTGACCTGAGGCACCATTCAAAGAGGAGGGAACGTTTGAGCTCATGGGGTTTTAGATGTTACAACCCCCAGTCCCCCAGTCTAAGAGGGTCTCATGTTTTACATGCTTGTCAGATTCATAAATCTGAGATGGAGAAGGTAAAAAAAAACCCCTCAGTCCACTTCCTGGAGACCCATGCCAAATATTTCCCTGCCATGGATTATTTATCTTTAGATGCTCCTTGGTCTGGATCTTTGTAAAAGTTGCCCTCTACGAATGATGGTGCCCTTATTTCTGGACCATCAAATTCATCCTAAACAGTGAGATCGTTAGGCAAACTCGTTAAACAATTTAACACTCAAGGATTAGGCTACTACCTTCACCTTTCACCTTTCCGAAGATTGGGAGCATCTCTGCGAGTCTTCCTGTCTCGTTCCAATCATCACCATCACCACCACTCCATCTTAGGCCCCACAAGCTTTTGAGGGATTCAGACAAATGCCGCCTCATGAGTGGGATGTGTTCCAAAAATTTACAGTAAGTCAGTGGATGGGAGTAAATAGGTATTTTACCATAGAAGCAGTGTTACACATGTGCAGAGTGATATGCTTATTAGAAAGATCTCATTTTTGTTAACCGCCCTCAAAAAAAACCCGTCACGCTCACACACACACACACACACACACACACACACACACACACACACATATCCGTGTCTATCTAAAGATATATAAAAATGTAGGCTACACACCAGATTGCTGATGCAGATATCGTTGAGTAACAAGATACTGGGCAATTTCTCTTTCCACCTCTTATTTACATTAAAATTCTTTTCCTTTCAATGAGCACGATTAGTTGTCTAATTAATCAACCAACAACTACATAACTATGAAAAGAGAAAATATATAATTAACCAAAAACTACAAAACTATGAAAAGAGAAAATATAGTTCCAAAGGTATTGCGTGCTCCAGGCCAGTGATCACTATTCTAATAATTTAATTGCAGTGGTTTTAGAATATTAATATTTACAAACCAACACAAACATAATGCTGATTCTGTAAGTGAGCTTATTTAAAAAATGGTTTCTGAGTATAGCACCAGGCTGGAGGCATGAACGCAGGGACTGTGTGTTGGTGTACCGTATCCCTAGTTGTTTAGCACATAATGAAAAGAGGAAGACAGGAAGGAAGGGAGGAAGGGGCCATCTAGTACAGTGGAGAGAGTTTTAAAAAGTGCAGTCAACATTTTAGGCTTTCAGCTTGAGCTCTGACTTGACCTAGGTGTGTGGCCTTGGGCAAGTCATTTCCTCCCTTGAGCCTTGGTTTTTCCATCTGTAAAATGAGAAGATAGGACTAAATTGTCCTGGATCAGGGGTTGATGAACTCTGGCCCTTGGGTCAAAGTTGGCCCACTACTTGCTTTTGTCAATAAAGTGTTATTGGAACGACTCACACTCCTTTCTTTACATATGGTTATGGCTGCTTTCATGATACACTAGCAGAGTTGGGTGGTTGCTACAGAGACCTTATGATATGCAAAGTCTTAAATATTTACTATCTGGCCCTTTACAGAAAAAGTTTGCTGGCCCCTGGTCTAGAGGACTCTCAGTTGAATCCATATAGGAATCTGTACTGCTTAGGGTTTGGTTTCCCACTCCTGTGACCTTGGGTTTGTATTTTCCTCCCTTCCATCTCAGCCCAGTGATAGGGAGGGAGGGTGGGCAAGAGTTGCCTTTGAACTTCTGTGAGTCACTCTAGTGCAGGGTTCACCCCCTTAGTCTCCTGATCTGCTGTTGGAGGGTGCGTGGGATCAGCTGGTCTGGGAGGAGGGATTTGAGGGGTGGGAAAAGTCTGCCTTTTGCACGATGCTCCTCAAATTAGAAAATTGCCTGAGTAATTGATCACGCCGTCAGCACCTTTAAACGCTCTGTAAAATAGATACTCAGATCCTTCCTGTCCTGTCTCTTACGCCAGCTTATGGACATTTCTGAATACGAATCTTCATTGATTATTGGAAACATTTTTCCTTCCTGTGCAAAATAATCATAATCATTTTCCCTAGATGGTGAGTGACGGAACCCATCCTGCACGTGCATGTGCTTTTCCCTCTGATGTACTTCTCCTGCTCTGCTTGGGCTCATGAATTATAGATTATATTCTTCTCTTTGCCTTTTAATTTGTCCCATGGATGCTGAAACCATTTCAACCGACCCTGCACTTTCCCCGCTTAGGGCTTTGTAGGCAAGATAGACTTAATTTTCTGGGCAAATAACCCCTTGCTGCACCAGCTGTATCTCATCAAATTCCAGGGCCTTCTTCCCACCAATGATAACACTGATTCACAAGGATGATTCTTCGGGGGAGACAGACCTCTGGTCCCAAAGGCTTGGAGACGCTGAAGTTGTGTGTAACCAATGCTGGTAATTGCTCCCCTTTCTGGGACGTTGCAAGAACTTGTTACAAAGGGCTCTCCCGCCTCCTGGGAAAGCACACTAGTCATGACTCAGTGCGGCTGTTTGGTCCTGGTTTTTCTCAGGAGAATCTGTCCCCATTTGACTCTGATTCTGGGGTAAGCTGAACAGAAAACGAAGACCAAACATTTCTGCGTTTCCTCCCTTCCGAGCCCTTTCCAGATCCAAGTGTTTCTCCTGAGTCGTGCCTCTGCAGCGCACATGGTCATTGTATTTCTCCAGGGCTATTAACAGAAGTTACAATAAGTCAAAGATGAGGGAGAGGGATGACGTAGTCATATTTTGCTGATGGCTCCATATCTTTTAATGTCTTTCTTCCAAGGATGAAATCAAATGATGGGTCCAGAGTGTTTTGTAGAACAATGAGTCTCAACCTATAATGCTCATACAAATCTGTTAAAAATGCAGATTCTGACCCTGTAGATCTGGGTTGGACCAGGGATGCTGCATTTCTAATAAGCTCCCAGGTGATGCTGACGTTGCTGGTCTGAAGACTTTCATTAACAGGTTGGGTAACATAACAAGGTTTGAATGAAAGACATCCCATTGTATAAAGGTTGGCTTTCCCTTACAAGTACACTAGACCCTAAGAAATGGGGTAGGGATCCAAACCCAGGTCTGCTGGACAAGCCTGCTACAGTGCTCTAGGGACTTCTGGTATACCTACAACAGCTTGACTGGGTAAAGTGAGGATGGCTCAGGACTAAACAGGTGAGAGTTTCTTCTGTTCAAGCAACAAGTAGGTACTGAACACCTACTCCTTTTTTCAAACCCAGTGATAATTCTGAGTTTTGGCTGGAGGGGCTTTTATATGTCCTCATTTCTGTCTCAGTGTGTTTGAACTTGTACCCCCTTCTTGAAATATGCTTTCGCCAGGTCTTCCTCTTGGCTTGCCCATGCAGTCCTTTTAGGTCACAGCTGAAATGTCACCTCCTCTTAGAGACCTTCCCTGACCATCCAGTCAGTCCAAACTACGCCTCCCATCGTGCTCCACACTATTTTGTTTCCTTCAGAGCCCTTATCACTCTTTGACATTGTCTCGTTCACTTGTTTATTTTCTGTCTCTGTCCACTGGACCGTCAGCCCCACGAGAGCAAAATTTGCCATGCTTTGTTCACTGTTTCTCTCCCGGGGCCTGGCACAATACTGGATACACGGTTGGTGTGCAATAATGTTTGTTGGATGGATGAATGACCCCCAGGAAAGTTAACAGGGACAATGTTTATACTGCTTCTAATAACCCCTTCTGATCATACCTAGCAGGATTTATAGGACATCTACTAATATAGTAATGGCAAATTACTCTTAAAGGGCCAATAAAGCCACTCCCATTAAGACCTTTGTGGTATGTCAGTATTAACAGAGTCTCAGCTAATATATGTGACTGAAAGCCACAAAACCAAATACGCTTGGTGTGTTAGTCTGCTTGGACTGCTGTAACAAAGCCCTGTGGACATGCTGGCTTGAACAACAGAAATTTATTTTCAAACAGTTCTGGAGGCTGGAAGTCCAAGATCAGGGTACCAGCAGGATTGGTTCCTAGTGAGACCTCTGTCCTTGGTTTGCAGATGGTACTCTCTTGCTGTGCTCTCACATGGCCTTTTCTCTGTGTGTACACACAGAGAGAGCTCTGGAGTCTCTTCCTTTTCTTATAAAGACACCAGCTCTATTGGTTTAAGGCCCCACCCTTATGACCTCATTTAATCTTAATTATGTCCTCAAAAGCCTTATCTCCAAATATAGTCACATTGGGGGTTAAGGCTTTGAATAGGAATTGGGGTGGGCAGGGAGTCACAATTCAGTCCATAACACTTGGTTTGTAGAGATTCTGACTTAGGCGAACTTGAGGTAAAAGGGCTTATTACAGGAATATAAGGGGGAATTCAGGAGGGTTTCTTGGTAGAAGGGGCCCTAGGGTCCTCAGAAGCTAGTCTGTGATTTATATTCTAGCTTCTACCATCAAGGTGACGGCTCTTTACTGAGCATCTGCAGTGAACATTTCTTTCCATCTCATTTCTTTTTTTAAACCAGTTTATTCAGGTTTGTTTGACAGACACAAAGCTGTACCTCTTTATTGTACAACTTGATGAGTTTGGAGATAAGTAGGCACCTGTGAAACCATCATCACAACCAATGACATAAACATATCCATCACCTGCAAAAGTTTCAAACACTTAACGTAAGATGTATCCTCTTAGCAAAATTTTAATTATACTATACAGTGTTGTTAACTATAATCATTATGCTTTACAATAGATCTCTAGGACTGCGCCACCAGGGAAGTCTGTCCCTTTTCATTGTTATGAACACCATCCTGCTTTCTAATTTTTGCTGAATTTTAAACCATCAGGGCCCCAAATATTATAGAGTAGAATGTTAAACTAGCGTGACTTCCTATTTGCAGAGCACGCTTTTGCAAGTACTGGATCCTGAACCAAGACATTTCACCAAGTAACAGGAGTTGATTCTGTCCCAGAAAGCTTGTTAGTGTGGTCCTGTCCCTCTCCTCACATCAGCTTCATGAGTTCTACTCTTTTTGGTCTTGTGTAGACAGGCTTTGACAGATAAGGAATTCCAAAGATACTCTTGAATGTTAAACGCCTTAGTGCTCATTGTAAACCTTCCAGGGTGCAGGGTATGCACACATCAGAGCTGATGGGGATTATTTTGCATTTGGTTGATTCACTAAACATCTTTTTCTCTTGTTGCTTTTATTTTTATTTTAAAATCTTGACCCAACGCTGTCTGTCAAGTTTGGATAGAGATGCAGAAAGATTTTTAAATCAAATTCCCCACCTGTCCAGAATCTAGGAAAAACCCCACAGGATGTTATGTCAAAGGCCACATGAATAGTTCATTTCTGGGGAGGGTTAGAAATACATGGAGAAGTGTGTTTCCTAGATTCTACTTTATTGTCCAGGCAGGGCTTGGGCCCTGCCCTCAAGCCTTAGTCAGAAGCCCTGGGGTTAATCTTCCTAAATGACGATTAACAGGTGGGACATCTTGAAATCCCTGTGGCAAGACCTCTGGGTCTATAAATCTGCAATGGGACCAATGCTCTGAATTCTTAATCAAGCCTGTTTCCTTTATTAATCTCTAAGAGCGGCAGTGATTTATAAGATGGGTTTCCATTTGGTCCAGAAAATGAAATTCATTTCACAAACCTATAAGTGTGGTCCAAATCAATTGGCCATGAGACTTTCCTATTTCATGCTCTGTGTCACACTGCTCTTTTAACTTGATTGTTCCATTACCAAGTATTCACTTAAAAGCCTCTGCTGGGTCTCTGTGTCCGACACAAATAATATCAACTCCAATGCAATGATCACAACGGTGACTAAGACTGGGTTTTCAGATGACTGCAATTGGAAAGGAACAGGAGATGAGCTGAGAAAAGAGGGGGAGGTAATGGAGACCTAAATCATCTGATGCTGAGGTTCCTGAACTGATGGAGGATGGGGTGATCATGGGGAACCCATTCAAATGCAGGTTTCCGGGCCCACCCATGCCCTGTCAAACTGGAACCTCTGGGAATGGGAAAAACATCTGGAGAATCCTACATGTGAAGCCAAAGATTCTAGGGATACAGGGAATTTCTCCCTCAGTCTAACAAGACCAGCTCGTTCATTCATTCAAACATTTGTTGAACACCTACTATGTGCCAGGCACCATGGCGGGAGCCTGGGATACAACAGTGAACAAATAGAAAAGAATCTCTAGCTTTGCGGATATGGCGACCACTTCATCAATAGTGGAAAATATATAATAATAGTGATTATTAGTGCTCCTTGAATACTCACTAGAATATCTCATTTAATCCTCAGTGTAGCTATAAGAAGTGGTGAGGCTACCCCCCATTTAGAGATGGGAAAACTAGGACTAGAAAAATTGAGTTACCCAGAGTCACTGCCGATAAGTTGTGGAGCGGAGATCTGGACCAAGGTCTGCCGAACCAGCCTGCTACAGTGTGCTGTGGACTGTGTGTCTTCATCTGCTTCAGGTGAGGATGGTATTTGACTAAACACGTGACTGGTCCTGGTGTTCAAGCAACAGGCAGTTATAGAGCATCTGCTCTGAGAAGACCCCTTCCCCAGAGGCGGAGACCCAAGGGTGAATGAGATAGCATGTCTGGCAGATGGGAGAGCCTCACCAAGGCACAATATGACACAGGTGGTAAGAACTGCAGTGGGGTTCTGGACTGGTTACTCAGCCCACATGGCAGGGGCTCCTGCCCATGGTTTGGAGGTGTGCAGAGGATTTGTGGAGGACGAGGACCTGTGAGAACTGAACGGCCTGGATGATGGAGAACTCCATGTACAGTAGTTCTCAGGTTCTTAGCCTGGCCAGAGGGGCTGGTGGGAGATGAAGCTGGAGAGGAAGGTAGAGGCCAAGTCATGGTGGCGTCCTAAGGAGTCCGGACCTTCCCGAGGGTGTTTGGAACACGTTGAATAGTTTGATAGTTCCGCACGTAAATTTCAAAAAGAGACTTCCTGCTGCAGCGGATTTGGGAGATGAGTTTAGGTGAAGCAAGGAGCCCACTTAGCCAGGTCGGAGGTAATGGGAGGAGACATTGTCAAAGGATATCTCAACAACCTCACACGTGTGTGCGTCCATGAGCTGGAAACGTTGGGGGATCTCCTTGCTGAAGAAACGGTGCTATGGTACTACTCAGCTGGGATGCTAACCATCTGAGGAGGACTAGTTGCCCTTTGGAATAGCTTCCAGGAGTCAAGAGCCAGGATGAGGCGGGCACTGGTTCGATGATGTCAACACTGATAGCCTGAGCCCTGTCAGTTGCTGTTAATACTGTCCAGATAATTTGGACCCATATACCACATATTACCCAGGCAGTGATCCACTTGGTTTGGGCAAAAGGCCATGAGTGACGAACACATGATATCCATGGGGGCAGTTGGTTGGATTCAGGGAATTTCTGCTGATACCAGAAGGAAGTGTAGAACAGGGATGTGTAAGCAGAACAAGTGTTAGTCCTGCTAATGGATGCCACCTGGTGACCTTTTGGTGATAACGGTGTCAGGCACATGATAAAGACTCGTGGTGACAGGCAACACCCTATGTTTACAGAACAATTGTCTCAGCATGGGTTCAAAGTGCAGATTGCCTGTGTTAATTTGGAAATCCTCAGAACAGCTCAGAAAGGTGAGAGTGTGTCTGTGTTAAGCCAGGATGCTATTGCTGGAGGGCTGGGTGCCACAGCATATCACGTCGCTGTCATCATTGCCATCATCACCGTCAGCATCAGCATCTTTGCCATCATCTTCATCACCAGTCTTCCACTTCTTGGAATCTGCTATGGGCCAAGTTGTGGTAATCATTTCATAGGCTCGTGTCCTTATAGTGGCCACAAGGTCCTGCGGGATCGGATCCCTTGTTTCTTCTCTGTCCATCTCCTTGCTTACTCTTCTCTAGCCTCGATAGGTTGCTTGCTGCGTTTGACTATACCAGACACATTCCCACCTCAGGACCTTTGCACTGGCTGCTTTCTCTGACTGGACCACTCTTCCCCACCTCCCCACCCCCTCACTCACCTTCTTCAAGTCTCTGCTCAAATATCGCCTTCTCAGTGCGACTCACCCTGACCATCTTATTCAATACTGAAACTTTTCTTTCATATACTCTTAATCTCTGCTGCTTTGATCTACATTTCCCCCTATAAAACTTATCTTTTAACACTCAAAATAACTTACTTATTTCTTAATGTCTATTGTCTGTTTCCCTTGCTAGAATATAAGCTCCGTAATGGTGGAGAATTTTGCTGATTTTGTTTCTTTTTATATTTCCCAGTACCTAGCACTGTGCCAGACGAGCGTAGATGTTCAAATAATGTTGAATGAATGATTAACCCTCAGAACAACTCTATACAGTAGAGGTTATTTAACCTCATTTTATGGATGAGGAAATGGAGATTCAAAGAAGTTAATTCACTAGCCCCAGGTTACACAGGAGAGCTGCCAATTTGAACACATCTCTGATTCCAAAGAAGCTTTCACCCACCACTCTTTGTTGGCTAGAATCGAGTGAGGGGCTTAAAGAGATCATTGGGCTTGATTAAAGTTACTCCTTGAGATGAAGAAAGAAATCCATCTTTTTGGAACCTAACCCCACATGTTCCCTGTGGGGTCAAGCCTCTTCTCACGAGCAGTTTGCCTTTGATGTAACATTTAAGCCACAGTTAAGCCAACTGAGTTGAAAATTCAACAGATCAGCAGATTTTAGAACATCAGGAAATGGGGTGAAACTCCAGAGGGGGACTAACCTGTCTTGAGGAGCTCTTATGGGGATCATTGAAATTAGTCCTGCCTCTGTATTCACCCACCCCTGGGATCGACAATTTTCTGTGTGAGAACCCAGAACAATTTACTGCACTGGTCTGTTCATGAGCCTTGTAGGGACCCTGCTGCTTCCCTGCCCAGAATCCCTTCCTTCTTCACTGGAAGCAACCTCCTCATTTCTCTTTGGAGGATCACCCCTCTCCACTTACAGGTCATGTGGCTTGGGTGGGGCTGACACCCATCAGATTCAGAGCTGTGCATGAGACATAGTCTGGCCAACTGGGCAGTCCATCCCTGGGCCCCAGTGATTGGTTGAGGGACGGGTGTGAGACTCAGATGGGTTCGGTGAGAAATAGCTCTGGGACTTTTGCTGGAGCTCTCAGGAAAGAGTTCTTCTCCTTCGAGTGAGTTTCTGAGCTGGCAGAAGGCGAGTTTGGAGCTCCCTGTGGCCTTTCTTGAGACTACATGTGGAAAGTCTGTCTAGAAATGACGTTAACGAAGAGGGAGGAGAAGAACCGAGAGCTGGAAAAAGGTTTTACTGGCATATAATTTGAGCCCCTGGATCCAGCCATGCCTGAAATCAGCCCTCTACACTTCAAAGCTACACAAGCCAATAACGTTTTTCTTTTGCTCAGGCTGGTTTCAATTTGATTTCTGTCACTGGCAATCAAAAAAGATTTCTGCTTAATCCAAACGGGTTTGGGTTTTAAGTTGGAGAAATAAACAAGTGGGATTACTTGTGTACCAACACAGTCCTAATAGGAAAGTCCACTAAAAGGGAGGGGATCGTTTCAGACCCTCCTTAATAGAAATGAATGATACTCAAGTCACTTTATAGCTACCTGTATGAGCCTGTGCTCTTATTCCTTTAAATAGGGGTTTGAGCTGGAAGGTTCGTGTTTTTCTGCATTTGGGATCCCTCTCAGTCAACAAGCCTGGGTCCTTTTTCCTCCTCTTTTATACCTTCCTTTCCCTTCCATTGAAACTTGCTGTGACCCAACTGTGCAGAGAATTAAACGCCTTCGTACTCCTCAGTGTAGCAGCCCTCAGCCCTCCTTTCCTCCAGATAGATTTCTATCTTCTGAAGGTATCCTTGTATGTCCTGTTCCCAGAGCCTTAAGTAGAGTGGACAGACTAACTCATACTAAAGTGTAAATGGCTAACAACTCAATATTTTAAGTGGAGTATTTGGATAGGGCAATACTTTAATCCAAAAGATGGGAACGGTAGGAAATGTTAGCATGTGATTCCTTTCGGAAGGAGTGGGGAGATTCCCAGCATGGTTGTTCGTCTGTTGCACCTGTATGTGAGTTTAGCCTCCCCCGTGTTAGAGGATGGTGGGGGCATTTTCCAAACCTCGTGGGCTGTAAAAAGTCAGAGGGGTAAAGGAGCAATGACAGTCCAGCCTGGGCCTCTGCATCACTCCCCGCACTCCCATCCCATGGGGTTGGGCGTTGACACGCCTCTGACTAGCAGCCGAGAATAGCCTGGCACTGGTCCCAGAGGCCATCCTCCCCCATCAAGGACTTGGAGGACAGAACAATCCATGCCCTGTAGCAGGAGGGTTTCCACCTAGCACCTGATAAGCTGGAGCTGAGTTTAAAGAAAGCCCATCAGATGGGACATGTTTTCAGGAATAAGACGCCCCTATCGGTCCCAAGTTGGGGGGTGATGGAGACGCTGGTGGACTTAATGCATTGCTGGCCCAGACCCAGGCTCTGGCGGCCCATTCCTCTCAAATTCCTCTGTAATCAGCTAAATTAGCCCATTGATAGAACAGCTCATCAAGGGGCAGCTCGGAGGAGGGATTGATGGACGGTCACCTTTTCAAGGGGCTCCGGACTGGGGGATAAATGGCCCATTTACTCATGAGGTTGCTATCGAGTGCTCTCCCTAGGTCAATAATTTTTTCTTTCTTGCCCTCACTTCCTGGTGCTGGGCAGAAAGAGGCCCATGCCATATCAGGTCTGACTCTTTCCCAAGCTGGAGTGCAAAGCTTGTCCTTAACCCACTCGTTGCCGACAGAGTACAGCCATCCTTTTGGAGGGGAGGTCTTTCCTTTACATACACTGCACGTGCACAACTGTAACGTGAGAGGCCCCTCCCCATAATTATCCTGCAGGAGAGAAGAAGTTGCAGACACTTAGGTCCCTGTGAGGTGTCTCACACGATGGGGCACTCCTGCGATTATTTTATTTAGACCAGCAAGGTCCTATTTAAGAATAACTTGGACATCAAAGCTAGTTCTTTGGAAGATTCCAGCATTCACCTGTCAGAACCAAAGAGACGTAACAGTAATTCCAGGAGCTATGACTCAGAACTGCCAGTATTTGATGTCAGTGTAAACAAGCCTTCTACAGATGACTTTACAAACAGCTCTGTAAGCAGTGGTGTTGTAGAGGTCACATCGAGACACCTACAGGATGAATGAGGGAAAAACACAATTGTCCCAGCCGTCACCATGTTGTATTTATCAGTACCTGTGGTCTGAAATAACATTTCTAGTGATGGCGTATTGCATGGGTCAAAAACGGCTGCGTTTCTAAAACACTTGGGCAGAAGTGAACATGACTTGAGCTGCAACGCCATGTGAGATGGTGCAGAAAGGGGCTTTCTTAAGACGACGGTGCAGGCAGAGTTTGAATGAAATTGTTTCATGGTATGTGAGAGTGGGAGAAAGTAGATTTTCTACATCAACATTATTTTATATTATATGTAATTTAAAAATATATGTCAAACTCAATAAATTACATATGATAAGTATAAACACTGGACTCCATCTAGGTCCCTAAAAGTTGTAAAGTCAAGTTATATATACATATATATGTGTACATATATATATGTATATATAATTAAAAATTATTTTTAGATGTTCCCATTGGGAAAAGCATGGGTTCGTCTTATAGGTGTGGTCACCTTATATTTGGAATTCTCTCATAGTCAGGTATATACCTAAGAATCTTGGGTATTTCTGAAGGCACAGGGATGATTTCGGGAGAGACCTGGATAATTTCTCTTTCGGTCTTAGATTTAAATGTGTTTAAACTTTTCTACTGTTTTTTTTAATGTGCTTGGAAAAACAAGCAAGGAAAAAAGAAGGGATGTTTGATTTGGGATAGCATTTTCCAAAGTGAATTCTGTCCTGGGAGCTGCTTCATGAGAAAAAGGGTTCCATCATCAAAAAGTTTGAGCAACAGTGTACTCAGTTGCACCTTTTTGAGGAGTCAGATATACTTGGCATATCAAAGGCTCTGAAACGTCTTGCAATAAGGCAATGTACCCAAGAAAACTAATTTAACTTAGAGCTCCCTAAAATCACTAGATCTTGAAACTCTTTTCTTACAAAACACTTATTACCATCACACAAAATAAAACTGAATGGTATCCCAGAAACAATGAATTTGAGCTGGCATTAAAAATTTCAAGGGAGGTCACAAATATGAAATATTTTGCACTTATATTTGGGAGATATAGTAGAGGGCGTCTAGGTATTTAATTGACCACGTAAGAGTCCATCCCTTTTTCTCTCTGACAGAGTACACAAATTGTGTACCGTGGAAGGCTTAGATTTTGTGGCCAGGTAGGCGTAGAATCAAACTCTGGCTTTGCTGCCATCAGCTGTGTGTCCTTGAACAAGTGTCTTCACCTCTCTGAGCCTCCATTGCTACCTCTATAAAATAGGGGACCAATCAGTACTTACCTTACAGGATATCTATAAGAGATGACATGAGATGGTACAGAAGTATCTAGCATCGTGCCTGACACTTTTAAGGACTCAGGGAATTATCGCTGCTGTTTACTATAATATTTCTTCTCACAGCCCCTGAAGTTTTGTAGGTTTGCTCACTTGGCCCAGCTTTATCTGGTTAGCATGCTTGAATTGAGTTGAAAAAAGAGGGATTGTAGCGATCAAGTTAGGGCAGACTTCATTGTCAAGGCATTTATCTTGGGAGTATGCAAATGACCTTGCCGATTCCCACCTGGAAGACTCCCTCTCCTATTCTCCACCCCACAGAGAAGAAGCCTTGTCCCAGGAGTGCGGACACATCACAACCAGCTCACCAGAAATGAGGCTACTGGAAACTTCAGAAGTCATACAATTTCTTTCAGGAGAGCTGTCAGCTTCATTCATCAAAAAACGAAGCTCCACTTTATTGTATTTTAATGACGAAAGTCAAACATACACATGATAGAAATTCAAATACGACAAACGTCTGATGTAAACAGTGAGAGCCTCGCTCAAACAGTGAGAGCCTCGCTCTCGTTGACACTCTTCTCCGGGGGCTGGACACCGTGAAAAATCTGCTGGGTTTTCTTAAGGACCTTTTCAATATCATCATCATCATCATCTTACAAGCATCTTTTGAGTGCTTAATGTACCAAGCCAATGAAAATCCCTTCCATCCATCTCTCATTTCACCCTCACACCACATTGCGCATGGGCTGGGCACTAGGGTTTCCTCTTATTTTACGGGGGAGGCAATTGGGGCTCAGAGAGGTTAAGAAAACCCAAGGTCACACAGCTAGGAAGTAATGGAACTGGGTTGTGAACCCAGTTGGTTCGACTAGGGTCCATATCCTTAGTGATTATTACACACACACAGACACACGAACACCCCACAATTTTCTATCACCAGATAGGATCATATTATCCCTAGTGGTTTGCAACTTATCTTTTTTCCTTAGCTATATATCATGAACACCCTTCCTTGACAGGACCTATAGCCCTCATTCCTTTTAACAGCTTGCATACATTCCATTATGGGGAGGAACATAATTTATTTAACCAGTTTCCTGCTGACGGGAATTTGTCCATTTGTGACGGTTCCCTGTCCCTCCTTGGCCCCAGAAGGGCTGAGCTTCCTTCAGCTCTCCGGCTTTCAGAGGAGAATCAGCATCGTGTCTCCATCAATCTAAGCTATGTGGTCTTTAAAAATACATAACCCAAAAAATAAGGCTCCATTAAACAAACTTATAAAATATGAATTAGTTGCTTACCCTGCTCCCTGTTCAAGAGCATAAGGGTCATCCCCCCGGAACTTAGGAATGGGGATCTTCTCTGGTCTTCCGCCCTAGGTTTACAGGAGGGGTGTCACCCTCTCAGATATGGGGTCTTGAACCCAGTTAAATTGTGCATCTCGAAAGGAAAGGACTTAAGTAATTTGCTGAGCCATGAAGCATAGCTAAGTGTACTTGAGTGAGTGAGCGAGTGTGTGTGTGTGTGTGTGTGTGTGTGTGTGTGTGTGTGTGTGTGTGTATTCAGGTACGCTTTTATCAAATCACGCACTGAACAAAAATGTGTTCAGATAAACTCTTAGGAAAACAGTGAATTGACCACTGATGGAGAGGCTGGGGAGTTCTGGGGTTAAGGCCATGGATGTGAAGCCAGACCACCTGGTTTGGAGGCTTGACTCTGCCATGTGCCAGCTTTGTCATCTTGGGCAGTCACTTAATCTCTCTGTGCCTCAGTTTCTTCATCTGGAAAATGGAGATAATAACAGTCCCTACCTGGTGGGGTAATTGTGAGGGTTAAATGAATTCAAATAAATAAAGCAGTAAGTACCTGACACATCCTATCATACATGGGCTGGCTGTCATAGTGGTTAGATATGTGTACACTATTATAAATCTTTTAGAATTACACAATTAATATATGACCACTGAAAAGGCAGTATTGATTAGTAGCAACAAGGAACCATGCCCTGGCTCCCTCAAATCACCTGTACTCCCGTGTGGAAAGAACCACTGTGAACACTTTGGTCTGTAACATGGCAAACATTTTCCTTTGTGGGTGGGCACCCTTTTGCACGCACACAGATGCACACCCCTCCACATTCACATGTGTGATTTAATTATACAAAACTTATATCTTATGTACTCTTTTATAACTTAATTTTTTCACCTAACAAATTATCAACATACCCACTGTATTAGTTTGTCAGGGCTAGCAAAACAAAATACCATACGCTAGGTGGCTTAAACAGCAGAAATTTATTTTCTCACAGTTCTGGAGGCCAGCAGTCTTGAGATCAAGATGTCGACGGGGTTGATTTCTTCTGAGGCCTCTCTCCTTGGCTTATAGTTGGCTGTCTTCTTCCTGTGTCCTCACATGGTGTTCTTTCTGTGTGTGTCTGTGTCCTAATTTCTTCTTCTTACAATGACATCAGTCATATGAGATTAGCATCCACCCTGATGACCTCATTTTACCTTAATCACCTCTGCAAAGATCCTGTCTTCAAATACTGTCACATTCCAGGGTACTGGGGCTTAGGACTTCAATGTATGAATTTTTAGAGGACACAACCCAGTTCATAATACCCGTTTTTGGGACATCAGGTATTCTCTGAACCAGAAATCATAGATATATTTTGTCTTGTGTGATGACTCTGATCAGCTGGTATATCAGCTGGTATAGCCTGGAAGGTTCAGTGTTGTGAAGGATTCTGAGGTCCTCTCTGGGCGCAGTGGGGAAGGTTAAGATGACCTCTGCTGTAGGTGAAGGCCTGGGGAGTGGTGATACGCGTGTAGTGGGTTGTGCTTTTGACTGAATCCAACTTGAGCTGGCCTGCTTTGTGACTTAGCTTTAGTCTATCTCATTACAGAGAGTCATGTTGTGTGGTAGCCACACCTAGAATGTGGCTTTGCCCACACCGGTTCCTCCCATCCTGACTGCCAGGGTGATAATGATGCTTGAGGAGTGGATGGACATGGTTGAGTCCATATGGCTGACACCACTGGCCACATAACTCTCAGCTCTGAAGAATCACCTGCAATGGGCTTGACTAGATTTTCTCCCCTCTGAAATGACCAGGTGCTTTGGATCATCTGGCCACAGTGACTGATGTTTATTCTGCTTGTGCCACTGCTAAGTAAGGCCTGATTTAGGGCAAGGAAATAGAGTCCATGTGTATCCTTCCTTGGCTCACAATTTCATTTTGAGGGACCCTAATCAATTTGTCAATATATAGTTTTTAGTTACATCCTACCAGTGATTTGGAGATCAGCAAGAAAAAAAAAAAAAACTTGTGGAAATAGGTTTCTATATCACTCATTCATTCATTTCATCTTTTTTTTTTTTTTGCGGTACGCGGGCCTCTCACTGTTGTGGCCTCTCCCATCGTGGAGCACAGGCTCTGGACGCGCAGGCTCAGCGGCCATGGCTCACGGGCCCAGCCGCTCTGCGGGATGTGGGATCTTCCCGGACCGGGGCACGAACCCGTATCCCCTGCATTGGCAGGCAGACTCTCAACCACTGTGCCACCAGGGAAGCCCTCATCTTTTATTTTAATTCAGCAAATATTTACTGAGAGCTTAAACATACAAAGCATTATAGCCCATTTAAGAAATGCAGAAAGTGAAGCAGAGGAAATGTTAGAAACTCTCTCTTGTATTTGATGGTTAGTCCATTTTTCTTGACTCCCATCCCATTATTCTTTCTCTTCCCTCTTGTGCAGAAATGCACATCTTAAGACACCAGGAAGTCCTGGCACTGAGAAGGGAAGTAAACAACATGTCAGCATCGGGGCAGGGCTGGGGAGAAAGCTTTTATAGATCAAATTTAGCTCCTGCATTACTCAGGTGGTGAAATGGAGTTTGTGAGAAATTAAATCATTGTCAAAGTCATATAGGTTGTTGGTGGCAGAGCACGATCCTGGAGCCAGGCATTCTCCTTCTTGGCTTGATCTCATTCTTGGGCATCCCAAATTTGACTCTTTTATTATGTGGGAATCCCCAAATGTGTAGGAATCAGGTGTTGTTTTTGTAAGCATTTGCCAAGAAGAGTTACGTTCAAAAACTTTCCGCCTGAGGGAAATTGCCGGTCACCTGAAACGTTTCCAAGGGGTCTTTCAGTAATGTACATTCCTCTCACCTAGGTAGGAGAGCACCTGGTCCACCTCATCTCCATTCTCACTGGATGTAGCCATTCACAGTAAGGACAACCACAGAAACAAAACTTTGCTAATTCGATAGCGGGAAAGATGACATCACAGTCATTTTCATGTTTCCTTCTTTGACCTACAGTGCTGTTGTGCATTTTCTGATACGTTAATTGCCTATATGTATTTATTCTGATCTGAATTGCCTATTCATGTCCTTTGCTCATTTTTCTATCATAAGGTTTCGCAAGTATGCTTTACATAGGAATATTAATAACTGTTTTTATAATTAAAACATGAACCTTGTGGATGCTGCAAATATTTCAGCAAGTGTTTTTGTATGGATTAAGAGGCTTTGCCATTTTTAATCTTTGCCATCTCTGTGGTTATTCCACCAACTCCCTTCCTCCTAATTATGTGTATCTTGCTTATTTTTTTCTTGATTAAACCCCTCGGAGTTTTGTTTCTTTGCTTTGGATTTTTAAAATCTAAACTCACATATTTCTCCTTTTCTCTTTGTTAATAGTTCTTTGTATTTTCCTCCGGTTGTTTTTTGTCCTTTTCTAACTTCCTGAGTTGATGCCCAACTCATTTATTTGTATCCTTTAAAATCTAATAACGGTAGCATTTAATACTATGACTTGCACTTCTGATTACAGCTTTGGGCACCTCCCATGTGATTTTTAAAATACACAGTATTCTCATTATTGTTATTTTCCTTGTTGTAATTGTTGGGTTTGATTTCCTCTTTGTCTCATGCTATTTGGGATGGGCCTTTAAATTTCTAAATGGGCAGGGTTTTAAAAAATAAAGTAATGTCTAGTTTTATTACCCTGTGGTCAGACAATTCAACTTTGAGCCACTGCTTGACATTTTGAGTTCAGAAGCTCATGTATCTGAGATAGGCCTGAGAATGCCCCTGCTCTTTGGGAAGCTGAAGGTCAGAAGATCCTCTGATCCAGGATGGAGTTGAAGCTCTCTCCAGAGAGTTCTCATCTGTAAGCCTGGTGTGGATAATAGTGATGGTTGTTAAAAGGTCAAGGGTTAGAGGGGCAGCTTCAGAATCCGCTTTTTTATCCCCGCCCCACCACTGTATATTTTAAAGCTGAAAGGTACCTGGCAATATTGGAGGCTAGAATTTTCTCCTTTTCAGTAGATGACGGTGTGAATGATATAGAACGTAATAGTGTTCCCTCACTGCAGGGACCTAGGGTTCGAAGCTGCTTATGCTGCTTCATCCAGAGAGAGTCCCAGGACTGAGTATGTTTCTTAGGGACTTCACCATACCTTGTGCTGGGTTCTCACTATACCCCAGAACTGTTGGTCTAGTTGATTACTCACTACCCATAAAGTTGAGCTTTAAGAGGGGGGCCTAGCCAGTTGGCTGAAACTACCTTCTTGAGACACTGGAAAGGCGTGTTGTTGAACCGTGGATTTTCATTTGAAGAAAAGAAGTGTTGCCCGTTATAGCATCCACTTAAAAAACAGAGCAAGGGAGAGATTTTTATTTCCATATGGGTTATGTTAAGGAACGTGTGCGCATGTATGTGTGTGTGAATGTGTACACATACGTTAGAAAGAGAAATGGCCCTATTATGGGAAGCCTCATTAAAGAGGCCTGGAAAGGGTTAGTCCATTTGCAGACTATACATCTTAATCTCCTTACACAGCACACTAACCTGGAAGGAGACAGAGAATCTATGGCCAGAGGGACCCTGGCTTCATTCCAAGCCCTGGATCAAGTAGACCTTGCCTTTTCCCACCGGCTACCCGTCATTAGCACTATATATTAATCTGGAGAAACTGTTCTGCCAGGGGGCCCCAGGAAATGGGAGGACATGGAAGCCGGAGCAGAGTGGGGGAGACCCACATCTCTCCTCTGGCTGCTGCTCGTTTGCTGGCAGGTGCATCTGGGGATTGAGCCCCTGGAAACTGGGGAGAGGAAGCCAGGAGCATGCTATAGCTTAAAGCAGTGCTGATAGGTTGAGCGGCCTTTCACCTGTTGCTGGCTGGTTCCCATGTGTGTTAACAGCTTCCAACTGGCCTCGTTATTTGAGAAACCAGAGGCCTTTTGACAAGGACCCTGAAGCTGTTTCTGCACACGCCCCCAGGTCCTCTCAGGGCCCCATTTTAGGTTCTGTGTCACCACACAGAGGAGTGGGAATAGGCAGGGGCTGGCTGCTGGGATTCTGGCTTGACTCCACCCGAAGTGTAACCTGTGACTAGTTGCTCATCCTTCCGAGCCTCAGTTTCCCCATGTGAAAGGTGTGCATGTGTGTACGTGTGTGTGTGTGTGTGTGTGTGTATGTTGGGTTGGGTGGGAAACAGCAATTCCACCTACTTCTAAGGTAGAAGGATTAAGGGGAGAAGGAAGATGGGAACTTTTTATTTAATTTTTAATCATGTGTCAGGCTTTAGACTGGTACTTTCATGCAGATGTTCAGAACATCACTCATTTCCCTTCCTACCCTTGTCCCGTGCAGTGCAGCTTCCCCTCTCCCTAGTTCCCTTCTCTGCCTTCCCACAGCATCTAGTCTGTCCATTAGCCAGCCCCTTGCTCCTCAAAGTGAGCCAGCACCATGGGCATCACCTGGAAGCTTGTTAGAAATGCAGCATCTCTGGCCCCACCCCCGATCTATTGAATGAGGTGCGTCAGTCGAACAAGATCCCCAGGTGACTCCTGTGCATCGTAAGGTCATCAGTCCTGCCCAAGAGGCTCTTCTCCACTTGCGTGCACGTGCTGGTAACTCAGGAGGCTTTCTCCACGAGTAGCTTCTGTTCTGGGCATTGGCATGAACAAAGGAAGCACTGAATGGGCCAGGCCTAAACGTTTAGTCACGCAGGGGACCGTGTTCTGGATACACAGTGTTCTCTCTTTGTCAGTGCTCTTCCAAGTTTTCTGATTACATCAAGAAGGGAGCCTCTATTGGGGGCTTTATAAGGCTTGGTGCATTATAAAGGGGTCCTGAATCCATAGTCAGGAGCAGAGACAGCTGCTCAATCAGGGCTAAAGATGTTCCTTGGAACTGAAGACAATTAAACCTGGGGGAAGTGGGTAGGAGTCCCTGGGATCATCTGAGGCTGAGAGTCCATCTGATATCCAGATGCTTTCCTAAATGTCCGGTCTTCCCAGTTAAAAGTAAGCTCCTTCATAGAACAAAGCCTGCATTCAAAGCTTCATTTTGTATGGTCCCTCTGAGGGATGCACCATGTGTGCTCCAGAATTTATTGCCTTGACCTGGATTTTAGCCTGTTAGAGCAGGAAGGTGTCATCAAGATATTCCATGATAAGACGTACATTGCAAACGTGCTCCTATCCTTGCTTGTGCCCAGGGCAGACATCACTAATCAATTATTGTACTCTTCCACTCTGAGCTCAGATCTGGATACAGCACTATACACCATCGTCAATTGATGAGAACTGGTTTGGTCTGCATCAGCACAGTTGGCCTCAGTCCAGATCTCCTGAGTGCCAGAGAACCTGTCTGGCAGGTCTGTTTCTGAACAACCCATCTGAATGCCCCTACAAGCTAAGTATTGGTAATGGTGATGGATGTAATGAGGATGATAATTAGGGTCCTTTGGAGAGAGAAAACCTCTTTTTTTTTTTTTGCGGTATGCGGGCCTCTCACTGTTGTGGCCTCTCCCGTTGCGGAGCACAGGCTCCGGACGCGCAGGCTCAGCGGCCATGGCTCACAGGCCCAGCCGCTTCGCGGCATGTGGGATCTTCCCGGACCGGGACACGAACCCGTGTCCCCTGCATCGGCAGGCGGACGCTCAACCACTGCGCCACCAGGGAAGCCCGAGAAAACCTCTTTGAGTGTGGAATTGGAGACAGGAATGATCTCAAATAATTGGTTCCTTTAGCACAGATGGAAGGAATATGTCATTTTTGTTGTTCCAGCATCCATCATCCTTATTTTCTTTGGGAAACTCCACTCTTAGTTCTAGTGGTTCAGGTAGGATAGACACTATCTCCCTAGTCCAGGGACTAGCATGTGACCAATCAGAGCACTCCATCCCTCTAGCCTCAGTGATTGGTTCAGAGGAGAGCATGTGACCCAAGCCAGGTGCGTTAGACTAGATCACAAGGTTTAGTCCAAGTTTGAAGATGGACGAGGGTAAGTCCTTTGGACTTGGTGCCTCTTACTTTTTTTGTTTTACTACTAAAGTAGTTGATAAGCAATATGAAGGATATAAAGGACACAAGCCTGTAGGTAGTGAATGTGGTTCATTATCTCATTGAGGCATCTGTGACCTTTGATTGTCTCAGTACAGTGGGATGTCTGCCTGCCGTGTCGAAGGTGGGAAGGATAGGGACTTGTTGTCTTTTATATTCCACCATGTCATCACCCAGGCACAATATTTATTATATATAAGGTAATAATTCTCTGACTCAGAAACCACATGGTCAAGCTCTGAGGTTCTAGGCCTTGAACTCAGCACTGGGGCAATGTCCTCTTATCTGCGTCTTTGCTGTAGGCCTAGGAGATTTTCACTTGGGACTTTATAGCAGGTCTGGATATAGCTATATCATCCCAGGCTTCCATTCCAGGACTCATTGGACTGTTGGCAAAGAAGTTCTTGCTGTCTAGTGGAGCAGGATCTGGGAGGAAGTAAGCTTAGAGATACTATAAAAAAAGAAAGACCTGAAGCTCTAATGATTTCACTTTAGCCCCTGGATCCAACTATGCCTGAAGCTTGTATGCCTGTAGATTTTTTTTCAGTTAATTGGGCCTTCCCCTTTTTGCTTAAGCTAGTTTGAGTTGGGCCTCTGTCGCTTCCACAAAAACAGTCCTGACTAAGGCAGATGGAAAGTGGGGGTGTATGAAGTGTCTTGTTTGAATTGTATTGCCACTCAATATTCATCACTGGAAAAGGTAATGGCATGTGAACAAGGAAACCTCCAGCTTCAATCATCTCCCCACAATCACTCACCTTCTTGGAGTAGCAGTTTCTGCTTCTGTGGTAGAAGAGGGTTTTGCTGGATGGTTGCTAATGTGATAGAGACACTCTAAAGGCAGAGGGGAAATTCCTCAAGAACAGCCAGGAACAACCAGATAAGCTACACCACAACACTAATGGTCTGAGTCCTACCAACAACCCTATGAGGTAGGTACTGTTGTTATTCCCATTTTACAGATGGTGAGACTGAGGCACTGAGGCGGGGGGAAGTAATTTGCCTAGGGTGGCCTTGCTAACAAATGGCAGAAAGAAAGAAAGGGGAAGAGAGAGGGCAAGAGAGAGAGAGAGTGAGAGAGAGATGGTGGAGTGCTTTGCCTTGCAAGCCCTTTTCCACGTGCATGAGACTGGCAGATTACTGGCCCAGGAATAGGTTCCACTGTGGTAGCTTAAGCGGCAGCGCTCACCATAAAGGAAACAACATCTTCTTGGGTGGGTGCACGTGCTTATACCTACTCGGCTGGTGTAGACTCCAAGTTAATCTACCGATCTCACTAGCTACTGCCTATTTAATCAGGTATGCTTTGTTCACATTTAAAATATGCTGCATCTGACAAGATCCAGGGATGGATACTGAGACAAGTGGGCCAAAGTCTGAGAAGTAGGCTATTTATCTAATCTCGACTATAGTATCTCCTCCAAGATGTTTATTCATTACAAAGGGGTAAATCGTAACTTTATAGTAGAGAAACCTGGCAGACACCCATATTAACCGAGTGATCAAGGTTAATATCACTAGTAAATCAGACAACATCTTAAACCTCTTGACACAATGCACTGAGAAGGATGCACCATTGTTTCTGTAGCATTCTTGCCCCCACGTGCAAAACCACCCTGCAATCATGGGAAAAATCAACAAATCCAAATCAAGGGACATTCTACTCAATAAGTGGCCAGTGCTCTTTAAAAGGGTCACGAAAGGCAAAGAAAGACAGTGGAATTGGTACATATTGGAGAGGATTAAAGAGAAATGACGACTAAATGTAATGTGGGATCCCAGATTGGATCCTGGAACAGAGAAAAAACATTAGTGAAAAACTGGTAAAATCCAAATAAAGCCTGTAGACTAGTTGATAGCATTGTACCAATGTTAATCTCCTGGCCTGGATAATTGTACTTCAGTTATATACGATGTTAACATTTGAAGCTGGGTGAAGGGTATATGGGAACTCACTGTACTAAATACTTTTACAACTTTTCTGTAAGGCTGAAGTTATTTAGAAATAAAAAGTTAAAAAAAACCCCCTGATGCTGCATCTGTATTTGTAAGCCAAGGATGTGGAAAAACTGGCAGTTTTCACATACTGCTGGTGGGTTGACAAGTTGAGAAATAAATTTAGAGGACTGAGGAATATGTATCAAGAGTCTCATTAAACATATGAGTCCCTTTGCCCTAGCAATCACATTTCCAGGAATTGACTTTAAAAAAAAACAAAACAAAACGGGAATGGTGCGCAAGATGTATGAACGAAGATGTTCATTGCTGTGTTGTTTATAATATTGAAAAATTGGAAACAATCTTTTTTTAATCTTAATTTTATTTTTATTTTTTGAGGCAATAAAACAATTATTTATTGAAAGAAAAGATTCAGGGAAAAAAAAGAAAACCTTGATTACAGTGTGTATTACCATTATTTGAAATGAACATTTCTCTCATAATTTTCAGGGTTAATTACATTTTAGGACAGATTGCCAATTAAAAATTGGAAACAATCTTAATGTCATATTTAAGTGAAAAAATGTAAATTACAAGATAATATGTGTCGTATAATCTTATTTATCTAAAAAAAGTCTTTAAAGTCTGGAAGGACGCATCAAACTGGTAACTATAGATATCCATGGGAGGTGAGATTAAGGAAGTATTTTTATTTTCTCTATATTGGAACTTTAACATACATCAGATATATTATGGGGGAAAATGAACGTATGCCCTTCTTTTTGAGAAACAGGCTTGAAGGACTGCTAGGAATAAATGAAGTCAGCCCTTCCCTTTGCTCCCCCGGCTGTGGGGTTTTCCATGAGTGACTCCTAATATCAGGCCCCTGATTTGCCTCCATCAGCTAGAGCTGTAAGCCCAGCCGATGGGAGGGAATATGCCTGTTAGAGAAGCTGCAGAATTGCAGGTACTTTCTGCTGACTGTGAACTCAGAGCAAAGGTTAAGGCATGGGTCTGTCTGGGTAATCTCCTGGCAGGAAGTGGTCTGGTCCGCTTGCGTTGGACTCTTGAAAGTAGGAGATCACTGCTCCCTGGGGAGCCCCCGACAGAGCCTCCACAGGAACTCAAAACCCAGAATGGGGAAGGAGAAGGGAATTTTAGAGGGCAGGGGAGGAAACAGGAGAATTCATGAATCTAAATTCCAGGCATGGAGAATCCTTACTTTCACTCTCCACCGGGAGATGGTGAATAGGAACTTTGGGGGAAAGATGAATTGACAGAGGGGAAATTCAGTAGCAAGGGTTAACACCTACCTATAACTACAGCAACAGAGAAAGTACTGAGAAATAGCTGTGGAGCTTAGCCCTCCTTTGATGTTTGGGGCAAGTCATGTAATTAAAAAAATTTTTTTTATTGAAGTATAGTTGATTTACAATGTTGTGTTAGTTTCAGGTGTAGAGCAAAGTGATTCAGTTATATATATATATATATAAAAATTCTTTTAAGATTCTTTTCCATTGTAGGCTATTAAATGATACTGAGTATATAGTTCCCTGTGCTATACAGGGTTATCTATTTTATATATAGTAGTTTGTATCTGTTAATCCCAAATTCCAAATTTACCCCTCCCCCCTTCCCCCTTTGGTAACCATAAGCTTGTTTTCTATGTGTGTGAGTCTATTTCTATTTTGTAAATAAGTTCATTTGTACATTTTTTAATTCCATATATAAGCAATATCATATGATATTTGTCTTTGACTTCACTTAGTATGATAATCTCTAGGTTCATCTGTGTTGCTGTAAATGGCATTATTTCATTTTTTTATGGCTGAGTAATATGCCATTGTATATATGAACCACACCTTCTTTATCAGTTCATCTGTTCATGGACATTTACGTTGCTTCCATATCCTGGCTATTGTACATAGTGCTGCTGTGAACATTGGGGTGCATGTATCTTTTCGAATTAGAGTTTTCTCTAGATACGTGCCCAGGAGTGGGATCGCGGGGCAAGTCATGGATTCTTTCTGAGCCTCGGTTTCTCCATCCACAAAATGGATGCGATACTATCCCAGAGCGTGGCTGTAATGATGCAAAATGTAATGATGCAGGCGACGCACTCAGCACGATGCCTGGCATACAGAAAGGGCTCCCCAAATGGTACCCGTTATTAGAAATGTTGTTATTGAGGATCTTCCCATTGTCTTCTCTCATGGTCCCAGTCAACTGGGACCCACCCCTTCCTTATTTATAGTTTATACCAAATACTTTGTCCCTTAAGTCTGTGTTATCTTGGATGGTTATTTAACCGTTTTGTATGTGATGTTCACGTTCATGCCACTTATGAGCTCTACCTGAGTTGAGAGTCAATGCTGCACTTCGGATACCAAATGCGGTGGTGAGCATAAAGGAATACTATGGCCAGTAATCA
Organism: Aethalodelphis obliquidens; assembly: GCF_003676395.1. Lineage (NCBI taxonomy): Eukaryota > Metazoa > Chordata > Mammalia > Artiodactyla > Delphinidae > Aethalodelphis > Aethalodelphis obliquidens. Next base: position 11,399,300 of record NW_020837972.1, on the reverse strand, counting down.
TTTGATAAAGTGGTTGGAATTTTTCAGTTTTTGGGTCTGTCTAGGTGGGGTGCCCCAGGTCTGACTTCCAAGTTGGAGTAGAGTGATTTTTTTTTTTTTCCCTGTGCGCGGGCCTCTCACTGCTGTGGCCTCTCCCATTGCGGAGCACAGCCTCCGGATGCGCAGGCTCGGCGGCCATGGCTCACGGGCCCAGCCGCTCCGTGGCATGTGGGATCCTCCCGGACCGGGGCACGAACCCGTGTCCCCTGCATCGGCAGGCGGACTCTCAACCACTGCGCCACCAGGGAAGCCCAGAGTGACTTCTTAAAATGTAAACATTCCTTAAATTTCTTTCCAGAAAAATCCCTTATGGGTATTAGCAGGGGAGGACCCAGGTTTTCTGGGGGCTAACAAGTGCGTATAATCCGAGAGGCCCTTTTAAATAATTTGAACCCCAAGTTATGATTGCAGAATTGTTAGGGCCTTGCAAGGACTGTGTGTGTGTGTGTGTGTGTGTGTGTGTGTGTGTGTGTGTGCGCGCGTGGGCGCGCACATACAACAGAATCATCCAGGGTATGTACAGGAATTAAAGTGATAAAAAGAGAAGCAGCCTCTCTGTATAGGTCTGGATGTATATTCATCCATTCATGAGTGAGTAAATGCTGCTGAAGATTGTGGCTTTGGCTCTTTTCTCTGCCTCTTTTGTATTTTTCTGGGATCATTTATCCACTTCAAAAGCCCTGTGGCAAGTCTCTCTGTCTGGTACCAGTCTGGGTGCCGAGCACACAGCAGAGAAGGAGGCCTCATGGAGCTCATGGTCTAGTGGGGAGACAAGCGCCCCAAGAGGCAATGATTGTGCAGGGCAAGCTGTGCACAGGGGCAGGGGGCGCGGGAGGAAGGGCATCTAACCTGATAGGGGAGTCAGTGATTTCCAAGCTGAGAGATGAGGATGACAAGTGTTAGCTGGAGAAGGTGAGGGTGGGGTTAGCAGCAAAGTGTCAGCTGGGGACGCGGAGACTTGAGTAAAGGGAACTTGCTCCAGGCGGGGGTCAGTGATCCCTCCTGGGCTCTGCCTGTTTCACACTGATTCCTTCTTCCCTCATCTCTTGTCTCTCCTCTCCTTTCCCTCTGTCGAGACACCTTTTCTTACCTCCTCCACCCTAAATCTCAGAGTGAGAGTTGGATAACTCACTTGGGCAGAAAACATGGATGGGAAAACTCTCCTCTTCATTTGTGCAGTCCCTTGAGTGTCAAGCCCCAGCTTGACACTGATTCTCCATGGGAGCCAATGAAGAAGTGAGACAACAAAGACCCTGCACCTTTGCTCAAGCCGTGACTCCCACCTGGAATACCATATGCTGCTTTATATCCAAATGTGTCCCGACCTTTAAGGTCCAGCTCAAATGCCACCTCCTCGATGAATCTTTCTCTGATTTCCAAGATGGGACTGACCCACTGTTCTGATAGCCCCCAGCCGCCATCTGAACCCTTGTACCTGCATTATAGCACTGAAGTCATTCTGCTGTATATGAAAATCGAGGGAGTAGGGTGTAGTGGTTAGGAGCCTGGCTTTGGAGTCAGATGCATGTTGGGGTCCAATGCTAGCTCTATCACTTATTTGCTGTGTGACCTTGGGCAAATTACCTGGCTCCTCTGAACCTCACTTCATTTATCTGTTAAATGAAATGAATTTTGTAGAGAGATGCCATGTGTAAAGCATTGGCTGCAGTGCTGGCCATAAAGCAACCACCAAAGCATTACGAACTGCCATTGTGGCACGGTTTGCATATCTCTCTCCCTCACTGTACGCCTCCAAGGAAAGGTCCCGTCCCTCGTTCACTTCTGCATCATAGTAAGTGTCTGGTAAATATCAATTGAAGAGAATCCAGAAAGTACCTCCTCTACCCAGAAGAATCTTTCAGCAGCCTGCCTGGAGGGAACGTCATGGACTTCATTTATTCATTTAGTGAAATATGTATTGAGGACCAGGGTCCAGGGATTTGGGAGGACACAAGCCCTGGCCACATGGAGATTCTATTTTAGAGGGGAAGGCTGGTATTAAAACAAGGACCCAAGAAATTATTTAAATACAATTGTGGTAAGTTCCAGAAAGGAGAGGCACAGGGACTACCAGAGTGTATGCAAGTGGCCCTTGATGAACTCTGGAGAGGGTGTCAGTGAAGGTTTCCCTGAGGGAGGGATGTTAGATGAGATATGGAAGATGCACTGGAGTTAACTGGGGGAAGAACTTTCAAGGTGGAGGGAGCGGCTTGTGCAAACGTCCTGGGGTGGATGGGAGCATGGAACATTGGAGAAGAGGAGGAAGGCCTGCGCGTTTGGAGCCCAAGGGTGAGGGGTCGCGTGGGGTGGGATGGGGCCAGAGAGGCAGGCAGGAGTAAGACTGTGGTGGGCCATGGTGAGGAATCTGGATTTTATTCTGGGGATGACAGTCCAGGAAAGGACACTGGAGGCTGAACAGGCACTCAGGTGCCTTCTGAACCCCTGGGAATGTTGGAATGCCCTTGGCCTCTCTCCCGCCTGGGACTTACCGGAGAAACATCTCAAGCCTGGGAATTCCCTCATAAGGCCCAGGATATGGCCAGGTAAACAGAATGTCATCATGCAGCCCCCTCCAGTCACATGAGCCACGGAGGCATGGGGTGGGGGAAGCAGTAGAGAGTGGCGGGGATTTCCACAACTTCCTTCACACACCAAGGAAAGGCCACACCAGCGACCAGGGGGCCAGAGTGGGAAAGGAAGGGACATTGTTGAGGAGTAGTGGCGGTGAACTTGGCTCAAATCCTTGCCACGTACCAGACTAGTTATAGAACTTGTCTAAGCCTCAGTTTCTGTCTCTGTAAAATGGGTATAAGAACAGGCGGCATTCCCAGAGAACTTGTAGGAAATTAACTGAGATAAAATAAGTGTTTAGCACAATGCTTGGTGCTTAGCATGTACCCAGTTACTCCCCCAACCAGGGGAAGCAATTCCTCCTCCAAGAAAAACCCATGAACACCAGGCTGTGGTTGGCTGCTGTGTCACATATTGTTGTTGTTAATACTTTATCTCTAAGCATCTTATCCATCTCTATCATATAAGCTTTGGAGAATATCTTTTTAGCTGAAACATGGAAGAAGAATCTCCGTAGTGGTTGAATGTGGCTTCAAATCCCATGGGTGTGGAATAGAGTTTCCCCCCAGCAAAGCTCTCCTTGTGGCCCCACTAATGTTCTCTAGACACTCCTATCCATGGTTTTTCTGTGTCACCTCAACCTGAGATACACTTTCCTTCTTCTCCTGCAGTCCAAATTCCACTAACCTTAGGACCAGCTTCAAACACACCATCTCTCTGAATGTTCTATTCATCTATGTCCTCTTTGAAGCCTTATATTTCAGTTCTGAGCTTTCAATTGTAGTGTCTTACTTCCTCTACGTGATCTTGGAGGTCAGAGAGATGCGTCTTTCCTCATTGCTGCAAAATGGCTGCAGGGGCTCCAGACCTCACATCCTCTAAGCTTCTTGTACAGAGAAAAAGAGAACTTTCATTGGCCTGATTTGGGTCAGATTTAATCTATGGACCAATCATGGTACCCAGTGAATGGGTAGGGTGATTAGTTCAGACCTGGGATTGGCAAAATATTTTCTTAGACAGCCAGACAGTAAATATTTTAGGCTGTGAGCCATATGATCTTTATTGCAACTCAGCTCTGCTGTTATAGCATGAAAAGAATCATAGACCATATGTAAACGAATGGGCATGGTGTATTTAAATAAAACAAAAGTTTTGTTATTTACAAAAGTAGGTGACTGGCCCTTGGGCTGTAGTTTGCTGACTCCTGGTTTAGACCAGTTAAAGCCCCATCCCTGGAGAAAGATGGACCCAAAGTAGATGGACTGAGTGTGTGGAGGGTCTGAAAGGAAATTCAGTGTACTAGTTTGCCATGAGAAAAGTTAAGGTTTGATGGGCAGAAAAAAGCAACTTATTGACTACAAGGATTATTGTCAAACAAGGGTCCCCTAGCTATCAATTAGTCTCATGCAATGTATTTAAGTAGCAAGAAGAGAAACAGGTTTATCTTCTCAGAGAACCTCCTTACTCCCAAGGACTCCTCCCCACGTCATGGGGAGGAGGGAGTTGGCTGGGAAGCTCTCGCATTTATGTATATCCTATATCTTTCCAAAGCACTTTTAAATTTACGATTTCAAAGTCTTCCTGTGAGGCAAGAAGGTCAAGCATAGGTATTATCCTTGTTTTACAGGTGAGGACACTTAACCTCTAAGTGTGAAATGGAAGACTTGAAGAAGGAAACAATATATCTTAAATATTGGCCATACAAGATTAGTAGCATGTGTACCCCTACTCCCCACCCCATTCTCATGGCAGACATCAATAATCCATCACTGCTTCCCACTGAGCTCAGATGGTATCTAAGAGTCCTTGCCTCGACAGGGCTCTAGGCAACCAACTCCCACATGATCAGAGATGGCACGTGAGAGGAAACATTTGTCATTCTGAGTTGACCATGTAGTACTTGCGGAATTACCAAGTTACTCAACACTCCCACTTGGAGCTCGTATTTATTGAGTGCATTGAGTGCTTATTATCTGCCAGGATCCATGCTCATCTCATTTATTTTTTGTCGAAGAGTTTTAGGTAGATGTCCCAGGTGCTGTCCCTGTTCCACATCTTCTCCAGTCAATTCTGATTTCAGCCTCAGCAGTGGTGGACGGTTCCCTGGGAACACAGACACACCTTACGTTGACAGTCTCAAGGACTTGTTCCCTGGATTTCTGCATTTGTCCCAGGACCTTCTCTGGTGCTCTGAGAGCCTGCTAGGTGGCACCCAAGCTCTTTCTAGAAGTGCAGGGACTTAACCAATAGACCACGGAATAAATAACTCCATGCAAAATCAAGACCCTGTTGCCTATGGCAGAGACCTTGATAACACAGTTATAAAAATGGTCTTTTTCCTTCCTCATTTGCTCACTCCTACTTTCTGAGATCACGTTCCAAATAAATTACCTGCACACAAGTTCATGACGTAGGGTCTGCTTTCGGGAGAACACCAACTAGAACAATTAGGACATCAACCAGGACAACCATGGGTCCCCATTTTGCCTATTCGAAAACTAACTCTAAGAATTCAGGTAACTTCCCCAAGGTCACACAGCTGGTCTTTCTGATTCTAGAGTTCATGCTCTTACCTACAAGGCAGTACTACCAATAGGACTTCAGACCACAGTTGGGCACCAAGCAACAGTGTTCTGGTACATTCAGCGCTACATTTTGGTAGGTGAGAGAAGCTAACTGGATTTGACAAAGAGGAAATGAGCCAGTTTTCGCTCTTAAAAATAGCCTGATTTTCAGTCATCCCTTTCAGGAACAACCACGCTTACCCAAGGAAACACCACCAATGTTTCAGAGAGAGTTTCTAGGTAATTAAGGTACTTCACTAAATCAAATCCCATGAGAAGAGTATGGCAAAGATAAGCCTTGCAAAGCCCACAAAATGGAAATTATGAGCAGGCATTCCTCTGTCCTTTATGGTAGCAGTTTCAATCCAGGTCAATGCCTAGGTACAGACAAGGGTAGAGGATGTGGCCAAATGATGCTCCGTAAGGCATCAAGGGAAACTCCTGCCTAGTTGAGTTGAGGCTGAAAAGTGTGCCTTTTGTTGACTGTTTAGTTCCCAGTGCAGGTCTGCTTGGTCAGGGGCCATTGTGGCTGGATCTTTTTTCTGATGGTCAATAGATGCCCAGTTGCAACTCTTCTGAATAGGAAGCTCTAATGCTATGTCCTAGTTTAAATACAGTCTCAGAGACCACTAATGTTTACTGATTTCCACTGAGTGCCAGGGTCTGCCCTAAGCATTTTGCATACATAATCTTGTTTATCCCTCACCATAATCCAATGAAGCAGGTTCATTTCAAATCCTATTTTATGAATGAGAAAACTGAACCTCAGAGAGGGTAAACCACTTGCCCAAGGCCACCGAGTTCTTAGGTGGCAAAGCTAGGATATGAACCCAGGTACCTTTAAGCTGAAATTTGGTTCTCTGTGAACTAAAATAAGAATTTTTTGGTGGGAGAAAAGTCAGCTGGTTTCAGCTTGACCAAATGTGAAAGCAGTTTAAGTTCTCTCCCTTCATCTATTTAAATATATTTATTGATAATCCCCCCTGTGTATTATCCACCTGTGTTAGGTGCTGAGGTTAGGACAGTGAAGCAAACAGGTCTGTCCTTCTCTTGTGGCATTTAGAGGTTGGTGGGGTCTCAGTGATAGCTCAGCGACATTCCAGGCTCAAATCACCTGTGGCTGGGATAGGAGCACAGGATAGCCCCATCTGAATGCCTTCAAATGCATTCTCCAAAGGAGGAAGGATTTTCTGTTACCAGAGAAGAAAGAGAGAGATGTGAGACTAAGAAAACAACACTATCATTCAAAGATGCTTAACACTCTTAGGGAAGAGGGGTCAAGAAAACTTCCTGAAGAGGCTTCATCTATGTTGAGGGATAAGTAAGAGTGAGGCAGCCAGTGAGTGGGCGAGAGGACACTGGCGGTGTTGGAAGACTGCTCCAAGGAAGGTGGGCAGAAAGCTTAAAAGCCTGGGGGCCAGGGGGCACTGCAAAAATGTTGGTATAGCCACAGCATGCATTGGAAGGAATGGGGACGGGGAGCATGTGAAAGAGATGAAACTCAAGAGGCTGGACAATGAAATGCTTTGTACACCATGTTCAGGGCTTTGGACTTGATCCTGTGGGCAATGGGGAACCATTGAAGGTTTTAGACAGGGAGTATGACATGATCAGATCTATGGTTCAAAAGATGGTTTTGGGAAAGCTGTCTTGTTCACAGCTGTGTCCTCAGTACCTAGAACAGTGGCTGGCACATAGTAGGTGCTCAATAAATATTGGTTGACTAGAGAGTCTAGGTACAGATTGCTGTGGGTCATCAGAACCTCTTTTTCTCCCCCGGGAAGAAAACTAACACTGAGCATAGATTTAAAAGTGCTTTTGGATTGGGGGTTCAAAGCAGTGTAAGTGACAAGAATATTATGTCATTTTCCTCATCTTGTCTGCTTTCAAAGGCTTCTGTCCTGCTTTATTCCATACCCGTCAGACACCCTCATTTTCATATTTTTGCCTTTGTATTAACAAGTGGGCTGTCCTAACTGCCTTCCACACACACAGGCGCTGATTCCTGGAAGCGGAGGGAACCTGCTGGATGTTGGCAGCCACTGCCCTGGGTATATTTCCTCTCGGGATCAAACTACCTGTAAGCAGTTGTGCTGCTGAAAAGAAACATCTCTTGTATCAGGATGTGCCTGGTTAATTTCAGACCTTCAGGCTCAGGCAACCCCTTGACATATCAGAGCAGAAAGAGAAGAGGGAGAACTCCATTGAAAATGCTGGCATCCAAACCAATGTGTCATTGATGGAGGTGACAGTCGGATGTAGTTTAAAAAAAAAAAAAAGGGATAGATTTTAAAGTTACACGATCTTGGTTCAAAACTCCAGGCTCTGCCACTCGTTAATTAAGTGGCAATTTAATTGCTCTATGGCTCAGTTTTCTCCTCTGCAAAATGGATATAACTTTTCTATTTTGCAGGTTTTTGTGAGGATTAAATGAGCTAAAGTAGAAAAAAAGTGGTAGCTGTTTGGTAAAGAGTAGCCGTGATTTTCTGGGGAAACTCACACCCAGATGACATCGATGCATGAGCTGTGGCCTGGGTCAGAGACTGAGCCGAGACTGGATGCGGAGGAAATGGCGATTTGGGGCCTCTTTTTCGCTCCATATTTCTTCCTTGCCTCTTTTTCTCCCTGATGCCCTTTTCCAGATCTGTTTCACAATTCTAAGTAGTAGATGTAGTGTGTGTGTGTGTGTGTGTGTGTGTGTGTGTGTGTAGTGTGTGTGTGTGTGTGTGTGTGTGTGTGTGTGATGGGATATGGCTACAAGTATGCAAGACTGGTCAAAAACTCCTCTTAGGGCTTCCCTGGTGGCGCAGTGGTTGAGAGTCCGCATGCCGATGCAGGGGACACGGGTTCGTGCCCCGGTCCGGGAGGATCCCGCATGCCGCGGAGCGGCTGGGCCCGTGAGCCATGGCCGCTGAGCCTGCGCGTCCGGAGCCTGTGCTCCGCAACGGGAGAGGCCACAACAGTGAGAGGCCCGCGTACCGCAAAGCAAAAACAAAAACAAAAACAAACTCCTCTTAGGATTCTATTGAGCCTAATGACTAAATGACCAGATCACAGCTCAGACCCTTATTGTCTCAGTAACTGGGAAGGACAGGTGTGGAGCTGGTTTCAGCAGCCCATCCATGGGGTGAGGGTTCCTCTCTTCTTTTCTCCCATTTCAGTTTCTCCGTTGGCCACATTCTTCTCTCTGACAGGGGGCTTCCCTTTCATGGCACCGATGGGTAGGGTGGCCATGGGGCAAGGTCATCGGAAACTCTAAGCTTCTATCATGCCAGCTTAGCAGCTCTAGAGAAAAGAGAAAGCCTCTCTTTCCCAACTTCAGACCAGGGGAGGGCTGTGATTGGCTGTCTTGGGTCACGTGTCCAGTACAAGAGCCAATCACCAATCATTGTGACCAGGCCACGGCTACTCTCGCACTAGGATAGAGCAAGCGTGGGTCACGTGACCTAGGTCCGACGTGACTGCTGCTGTTGAGAGGGTTGCGTGATTGGTGGTTCTATCAGAACTACAAGGATGGCAGAGGAATATCCCCTAAAACTTTGTATATCTGTACATGTGTGAGGCACACCTTTACACACACACACACACCCACCACCAAAAAAAAAGGAAAAAGGGAGGCTGGGCAAACAATAATGATGTTGCTACCACAAACAGTCCTTTTCCTCTTTTGTCCTTGCCTCACATGCTAACTAGGGAATCTATGTCTGTGTTCAAGAAACACAGGCCCTGCCAGGACCTGTTAGATTTGTGGACAAAGGAAGGGGAGGGTGGACTTTGGGTTAGACACGTCTGAGATCAAATTCCATCTTTTCCCTTTCCTGGCTGTGTTACTTTGGGTAAAGTACATAACCTCTCTGAACTTCAGTTTCCTCCCGTGTAAAAATGAAGATCATAGATCTACCTTATATGACAGTTGCAAAGATGAAATAAAAGTGCTTCAGTAAGTGGTAGCTAGTATAAGAATAATTACTATTATTGTCACAATTATTATTAATATTTCTGGAGCTGAGGTGGATGGATAGGAAAGGGTTCCAAGAAAAGAACCTAAGACAGACTAACAGTGTTAGCATTGGATTAGATCTGTTCTAACCCAACGACTTCATTTTACAGGTGGGGAAAATGAGGCCCAGCATGTAGCCTGGCCTGTGTTAGGTCCATGAGGGTGAACTGAGGAACGGCAAAGATGAGATCTTTGTAGGAGACTTGAGCCTGGAGTCAGTTAGCCTTGCCAAAAGCTTTCAGAAATTAGGAGGCCACAGAAATGCTTTTTGGCTGGAAGCATCCACATGGGTCCCACCCATCTTGCTTACAGTCAGGCCTGCTTCTCACTCCTGGACCCTGTGTTACCAGGTTGGTGAGTCTGTATTTTTTTTTTTTTTCCCGATAATTTGTTCTGAAATTATTTAGATTCACTGGGTCTTTTCATATGAGAATTAGACCTTTGAAAAACTTGGTTATGGCATGACTTTTCTCCAGTACTCACATAGGATGTTTTTTTCTTCCTCCTTCCCTCTCCTCCCTTCTTTCTTCCCTCCCTCCCTCCCTCCCTCCCTCCCTTCCTTCCTTCCTTCCTTCCTTCTGCTTCTTCCCTCCTTCCCTCCCTCCCTTTCTCTTTCCTCCCTTCTTTTGTCCAAAGTTTAAACCTTCAGTGCATTGTGCTGGGCACTGTGCCAAGGGTGGGGTCAAAGAATCACTCATTTGTACATTTACAATATTTCTCAAGTTCATCTATATGCCTGGCATTGTGCCAGGACCCTGAGTACTGGGGATGCTGCAGGAAACAAAACACACGTTGTTTCTGCTCCTATGGGGCTTACAGTGTAGTGTTTCCCATTCTGGAAACTGGATGTTTAGTCTGGGTTGAGTGTCTTCAGTGAGAAAGGCTGGCATGGGGTAAGGTGGAGTGGTGAGCGGGGCCAGAACATAGTGAGGGGTTTGGAGTTCATTGTGAGGGCAGGGGGCAGTCACTGAAGCGTTCTTAGCAGGTGAGGGTCACACTAGGACTCATGTTTGGGAGTGGGCACTGCCCTCTGCCCACCTCTGTAGCACCATCTAGCATCACTCCTTCCTGAATGCTCTGGGCTCTGGTCCCTCTGAGCTCTCATTTTCAGCAATGTGCTGTGCTGCTACCCCTCCAGGCTTTTGCAGAAGCCATTCCTTCCACCTGGAAACCCTTCCCCCTCTTTGCCTAGTTAACTCCTCATTCTTAAGTGTTCACCTCAAATGTGTCTTCCTCTGGGACACATTCTTTGATTCCTACCCTCACCTTTCCCTACCAAGCTAAGCTGAGTCCCTGATCTCTGCTCTCAGAGCATCCAGTATTTTTCTTTGTTGCAATGATCACAATTAAAAAGAAATAATGAATTGTGTAATTGTTAAATTTCATTTTTTCTGTTAGACTGTAAGCTCCCTGTAGACAGGGTTGAGTCTGTCTTGTTCATTTTTATGTCTCCAGAATCTGGGACGGTGTTTGGCACACAGAATGCAGAATAAGTAAATATTGGTTAAATTAACGAATGAATGACAGAGGGAATGAGTGAATGAATGATTGAGGGGTGAGTGATTGAAGGAATGAATGAACAAGAGAATGAATAAGAGAGTGAATGAATAGATGAGTGAGTGAATGAATGAGTGGATGAACAAATGGATGGATGGATTAGTGAATGAATGAATGAAATGTCACCCACAATGTTTGGAATGTGACTAGACTGGGAAGCCTAAATCTGGCTGTAACCTCTCCCCTGACCTAGTCACTTAATGGCTTTTTCAGCAGGCACAAGACCTTATGAATCATTTATGGGTCTCCCACATGCTAAGTGGAAAATCATTTTCATCTGTGGGTCCACTCTGATCGATTGCTCATGGCTGCCTAGAGCTCTGTGAGAATCCTTGGGAGGCTGCTTTGGGCTTGGTGGAGGATGCCGCTATCTGTTAGTAATGTCTGCCATGGGTACCTTAAGGGAAACAGCATCACCCATTCTTCCTATTGTTAGCTTTGGGCTTTTGGGGTAGCTGTCCCCTGATGGTAGGGCTCCTTTAAATCTTAAAAGTAATTTTTCTCTCATAATTGGGAAAACAGAGTGCTCTTTGGGGATGTGCGCTGACTCAAAATATCAATTTTGCTGTTCCTTGGCATGAAATATATGTTCTTTTCCTTTCTCATGCTCCTCTTTCCCTTCAAATCTGGTTTCTCACAGGCTTGATCACAAGCCCCTTGAGGGGCCACTTAGCCCTTTCTGGAAAATTAAATGGACAAATTCAATAGGTTATTTTGTCTCTTGGGCTGAAACCAGAAAGTAAATTCCGTTCGGGAGAATTTCTCAGAATGCAGTTGTGGGACCAGCTGCAATAGGATCACTGGGAGCTACTGGTTAAAAAGCAGCTTGCTGGGGCTTCCCTGGTGGCGCAGTGGTGGAGAGTCCGCCTGCTGATGCCGGGGACACGGGTTCGTGCCCCGGTCCGGGAAGATCCCACATGCCGCGGTGCGGCTGGGCCCGTGAGCCATGGCCGCTGAGCCTGTGCGTCCGGAGCCTGTGCTCCGCAACGGGAGAGGCCACAGCAGTGAGAGGCCCGCGTACCCCACACACACACACAAAGCATCTTGCTGGACCTCACCTTCCCTTACCTCTCAGTTAAACATCAGGAGGTGGCATCGTCCATAAAAGGCAGTGGATGAGGTCTGGTGAGGACAGAGTGATTTCTCTGGCATTGTAAAATGAGCCCGGAGTGGAGGGGAGGCCAAAACCACACTGATTCTCAGCCATGACCTGACCTGCAGTTCCCAGCTTCCTTCAGCCAAATCCTACTCCACTTATTTTTAGCATGGGACAGTGGCAGAGGCAGTGGGCCAGCTCCAGGGGAGATGGATTTCTACTTTCAGCTAGACTGGTTATTAGAGTAAAACGTTGGGGTCTTAATTTTCTTAGCTGTTAACTGGGTGAATTAACATCATCACCATCATTCCCTTCACGATCGGAGTCATCACCTCCATCATCGCAATCGTCACCAATATCATCATCTCCATCACCATTTTTACCATACCACCATCATCGTCACCATCGTCACCCACTGTTATTACCACCGTCCTCATCAACTCTACCACCACCATCATCCTTATTCTGGGTAACTCTTACTGAACATCCCCAATGTTCCTGGCACTCTGCCCTTCACTGTATAAAGCATTTTCTTATCTTAACGCTCACAGCCCTCTGGGATATGTATTTATGTCTGTGTTATTAATACTATTATTCCAGTTTCATAGGTGAGGCCACAGAGGCCCACGTTCCTAGTGAGTGGTGGAGCACAGAGTACACCCAGGCTGCTTTTGTGCTTAACAACTTGATGAAGCCTCTCTAAATAATCTCTTCAGGTCCATTCCAGATTTAGAAACCCTACTTTCAAAAGAATAGATACAGGTGTGTGTATAACTGAATCACTTTGCTGTACACCTGAAACTAACACAACATTTTAAATCAACTCTCCTCCAATATAAAATAAAAATTTTAAAAATGCAGAAAACGAACAAACAAACAAAAAACCCCCTAGTCTTTTCGAGTTTTGCCATCACTGGGTACAGACAGAACGTCTGATGAATTTTTGAAAACATATTTCTTGACAGAGCCAAGATTGGTGAATGATAAAGTTATTTGACGGAGCTGCTGTTAGAGGACCTCTCTGACTTTGTCCAGGGAAAACTGAGGTCCTGAGGAACACGCCTTGTCCATGGTCAAACAGCAAATTAGGGCCAGTCTTGGAAGTCATTCATTTTTCCCCTAGGTAGGGAGAAAATTGGCAACAAGATCACTGGTTAATTTTCCCCATGCTCACAGAGGAGAGGAATAGGAAAGCTGGGTTTGGAATCCATGGATCTGGGTTCAAAATCTTGCTGTTCTCTTTACTATTATACAGTCTCAGTTGGTAAATGGCTGAACTCTCTGGGCCTCAGTTTCCTCGCCTGTAAAATGGGGATCACAGTACCTCCCTAATTGTGGGACCATAGGATTAAATAAGACAATGTAGTCTAAGTACTTACTTAGCACATACCTAGGACATAGTGAATACCTTCTGCATTTTTATTATAATGACTATGTTATTTTGCAATACAGTTTATAAATTATATAGAATATATTTTTACTATATCTTGTATTAACCCTCACAGCTTTGGTTTTTTCTCTGCATATCATTTCTCTCCACTATATTATTTCATTGAGACAAAAAGGCTTAATACAATGTAAACTAAACCCAGAATTCCTTTTTAAACTCAGCCTACAAGATTTTCAAAGCAACAAGGTTTTGCTAGAATTGTGCAGCAAGGGGCCTCAAGATTTCCCCTGACTTATTACGTCTGTGTGCAGCTGAGAAATTGACTTCTCCCCGCCCAGTCAAATTATTAATTAGTTGCCTTATTGACTAATTTCTAAGTAAGCACTCAGTCAAATTGGGTCACCAATCCAATAGAACAGCGAAAGCTTTAGTTCATCCATTTTTTCAATTGGGTGCTTGTCACTGTCTGGAAAAGAGACTTTGAAACAAGGCCTCGAAACCTCACTCGAGGTTGGAAAATCCAGGGACAGTGATTACTGAGCAGTTTTATCTTATCTTCATTTCTTCCTCAGCTTGATTTCCTGTAATAAAAGGGGTGGGGGGGAAACCTTTCCAGTGTACAGGTGGGACGAAAGAGCTTGAAAGGCTATTACTACTATTAAAATTAAATAATAGCTATTGAATGTTTCCTCTGTGCTGGGTTCTTTTCCCTATTCATAATAATGATTAGGCACTTTTAATACCTTCTCTTATATATTCTTTGTCATTCTGACCAACAGGATGTCAGGAATAGAATGAAAGTCACTGTCGTAATATAAAAAAAAAAACCAACTCAGTGTTTTTACACAGCTACTTGCTTTTAAGGATCCCCAAATCTTTCGTAAACATCTTCTCTGACATCTTCCAGATGGAGGGCGGTAGATCTTGCTGTTGATTTACAAAGGTAAAGATATTAAGGTGCAGAAAATCTGGGCTGTTTTCTGAAGAGTAGCAATCACTTCGACAGCCCTGTGTGTTGGCAGAGATCCTAAAACAGCCCGTGAGAGGGAAACAAAGACGAAGCGGCTACCGGTTTGTCGACCTGGCAGGTACTTTCTCTTTCCTTTCTGGGTAACACTGAGGAGGCATTTAGCCCACGACTAGAGCCAACGCGTCCCCCCATGTTCTCCCATCGGAGTGAGACCCAAGTAGGGTGGTCCAAACCCCAGCTCTCTCTCAGAAAATCCTTTTGCGGAAATCAAAACAAATAGCATAGAAAAGTGGCTTTCCACGTTGGGGCGGGGGAAGGCCTGGTACCACCCCTCCATCCCAAACAGGCTTTGGATTCGGTTTTATTGGCTAGTGAAAAGAATCGTTTAATAGTCAAGAGCCAAGTGGTGACAAAGGAATTCAGGTAAATTAGTTTCAGTTCTTGCGTAGATAGTCCTTCTTCTGTGGAATTAGAGCTTTAGAAATTAAAGCCTCCTTACCGCTCATTTCCCCACCCCTCCCTGTCCTCTAAGCTTTTTAAAAAGGATTTCTCTTCCCTTGCTAAATCTCTTCGAGAAAGAATTTCTTTTGTTTCATACAGAAGATTTGGGGGAATTAAATTCACCAAAATATCCTAACATCAGTGCATGCAGAAAATTCAATGAAATCCAAATTTAGGCGCATTAAAAAAAAAAAGTTGTTTTTTTGCTGGGACCGTTAAAATATGCAGACATACACCAAGAGAGAGCTTCAAAGCCCATTTTAATAACTAACTACTTACCTGCTCAAAGCATTTACTCACAGGTCCCCCTTTCACCCCAGTCCCAAATACTTAAAGTGTAGTTAAAATTTAAGCTTTTAGCCTCTGAAAGTACTAGCAGGCGCTTGTACAGAAGCGCTGTCCATAAAATCGACAAGCCCGGTTTTCCATTACTCCGTTGTAATTAACAATCCAGTAGTAAATTAATGATCTGGAATCCACAAATGGTGTGGAACTTGAGGGTTTAAATATTTAGCAAGGGCTCCTGACAGCGTGTTGGGTTCTATAATTTGATTTTGTAACTGAAGCCTACACAAAGGCGTGAGTCCCTGACGGTTAATGATTTTCTAGGCACAGCCCCCAAAAGTGCCATGGACACAATCTGGGGTTCCCCTACCCCCCCAATTCTCCACCTTTTCATCTGACTTATCTTTACCTTTTTATTTGCTCCATATCCTCGGTGTCTCTCAGCTTGGAAACCCCGATTCTATGATGCTTCTCCTCTCCTGTTAAATTGAAAGAAGAATTCAGTTTCCCCAGAAAGTATATCAGTCACTGGGGTTAAAATGCAATATAATGTATACATTTCAGGTGATGTGAAACAAAGACCAGCAAAGGTATAAAATATACATGGGGAAATACAAGAAGCAAAAAAGAAAAAAAAAAAGGCAATCCTTCTATGACCGACTGATGTTTAAATAACAATTTAGTGTTTAGACATGAGACGCTGGAAGTCAGGAAATTTGAGGTTCCCCTAGACATTCTGGGCTCTTAAATCTGTTGTCAGTAAAGGGGCACAATGGTGTGAATTTTTAGCTGAGCATCAGTTGAACCTCGAATTTCCTGGGTTTTTGTTGGCTCGTATCACAGTGAAACCTTATATTCTTTTTCCCCAAATATATATCTAATTTCCTTTACAAAGAGCAAAAAAAATTTTTTTCCCACCAAGTTATAAGAAAACACACGTTATCTTTCCCAATAAGGCATTATCTATTATTGGGTTTTTTTGGAGAGCTAAAAAACATGCACCAAAATAATGTTCCAAACCCGTTTATTGTGTTTTGTCAGATAAAAAAAGCTGAGTTTGATTTATTATTTCATGTAGATATTATGTAGACGCTCGTGTTCGACATTTCCTGAGAAATATTTCCGTCTCTGAGGTCTTTAAAAAAAATGCGTATTTTAGAAGAATTAGGTGTTGTTGTTTTCATTTTCTGTGTGTGGATGTGTGGTGGCGGGTCTGGGACTGCTTTTAAGGTTCTTCATGTTTAAGATGTTTATTAACTTAAAAGAATTTACTGGGAAATTATGAACTTTATAAAAGACAGACATTTCTTGAGAGTCAATTGCTTCCAACAATCCCTTTCTTTAAAGCCGTTTTTCTATTCTTTCTTCCTATAATTACAGAGTGTTTTAAATGTGAGTAATTATACCTTGACGTAGCTCATGATTTAAAATGGACCTTTGAGAATGATAGCAAAGTGGTTTCTGCGTTTTGTAGTTCAATAAAATCAGAAGCAGTTAAAAAAATAAGTATACAACTGGATTTGTTATTCTTTCAAAATCAGTCACACATATAGACCGTTTTGGGGGGGTGGCGGGGTGAGGGTGGGTGAAATTTCAGATTAGAACGAAGTTATAACCCACATCAGGAAAATCGGACCTTTAATGAAAGAAATGGAAAAGACTTAATCACCAAGACCCCTCCAACGTGACACTTCAAATTACATCAGAACCCTACCCGGTAATGCAAAATGAGAGCCTTTCATCTGAAAAATGAAATGTTTAATGATTTCAATGAGTTCGTACCTCCCCAAATTCTAGATCAGAATAGAGCCTGGATTTCTTTTATATCTGGGAAATATGTATGGAAATGATTCTTTCTCTTGGGTTTTCCACCTCCCTCCCCCCTCAAACCCCTCTTGCCACAGGAAGGTAATTTGTTTTCTCTGGGGGAGTTGGAGGGGTGGAGGAGAGCAATGTAGTTATAGAAAATGCTAAATGGCATTTCCTAGCTATCTGAGAATATTAACGTTTGAGTGGGTCAGGTCTGCCCAGAGGCAGAAGGCAGAACTCAAGATCATTTTTTCTCAGCTGAGTTTTGGTGATTAAATGTATTTGTCTAAAAAAAAAGGGAATGAAAAGGAGAGAAAAAAAAGACTTAAATGTAAGGAGAGTACCTAATGAACTAGTTAACATTCTTACTATCAGGAAAGTCTAACCCATTCATAAATAAACAACTTTAAACCACCTTTCTCTCTCTCTCTCTCTTTCTCTCTCTCTCTCTCTCTCTCTCTCTCTCTCTCTCTCTCTCTCTCTCTCTCTCTCTCTCTCTCACACACACACACACACTCTCTCTCTCTCTCTCTCTTTGAGCTCCTTTTAGCAATTTGGAGTACAGGAGATTAAAGTCTTTTGGAAATTTCCAAGGTCAGACCTCAACTAAAATAGGATTAAGGGGGTAAGGGGGAAGGCAAAAAAAAATGAAGAGAAGGAAGGGTTTTATTCCCTCCTTCCCCTTTCCCCTAACTATCCGAAAGAAATAGGAAGTTATTTCTCAAAATCCTCTCTTCAAAAGGTTCTGAGATTGTTTCAAAATTTTCCAATCCTCTTCTCCCCTCCTCCCCTCCCCACGGTAAGAAAAACAAGTGAAGAGTGGGGAGTTAAAGGGGGAAGTTAAGGTCCCTTCCAGGACGTACTCCAGGGGGCACTGTGACATCAACAACTTTTGCTGAAAGAGGCTGCTAGTTTGACCACTGCTGAAAGAAGAACAATTCTCCAACTTTGTGACCGTTTTCTCTTCAGATGTTCCAAACCAGTATTCCAACAAAGGAAGTGAACAAGGGAAACTGACTATTTTAACCCCCTCTTTTTGCTGTGTCCCATATGTAATGTTTAATTTCTGCACCAAGGATGTAGGGCTTTGAATACGGAAACACAGGAAGATATAACAGCTCGGTAAATGTTTCTCTCTTTCTCTCTCTCTTCTTCCTCCCTCCTTTCTTTCTTCCTCCCTCCCTCCCTCCCTTCTTCTCTGTTTCTTGCCCCTTCTCTATAAATGTTTTCTTTTCTCTTTTTCATTTTCCCTTCCATCCCCTTCCTCCCATTTTCCTCTCTCCTTTCCTTCTCTTTCCGAATGCGTCTCTACAAGAAAACAACAACAGAAAGCACATCTTTTCATCTACCTTGGTTGCATTTCTCCTGATTCTTCATTTCATCCATCCTTTTAAAAAGCCTTCCTAGACGCTGCTTGCCTGTTCATTCATCAGATTTGAGTAAGGAGCGCTGTCTCTCAGTACATTTTGGTAGATCTTAACAGTAATTATGTAGCAACTTCAAAGCAAAACTATCTGTGTGCTTTTCTCTCTTTTTCTCGATCTTTCTGCGCACACACATGCGCCTGCAGACACACTCTCAATCCTAACGCCACTAAACCCAAACAAAAAATCCTTTTCAAACAGGGCAGAAAATTGGGTTGAAGTTAGCTGCTGGTATTTCAAATGTAAGATGATTGCAAAAACCTCTCCAAATTTCTGGGGAAATAATGAAAAGACCTTGGAAAGAAATAAAACTTTTAAAAACAAAGAAAAAAAAAAGAAATAGAACTTCTTACTGGACTAGTTTCAATTAAAAATATTATTTGCTCATGTCTCAAAATTTCAATATTTTAGACCAGGGACCATGAATAACACATAATGATAAAAAAAAAACCAAACAACAAACAAAAAAACAAAACAAATCCAAGCAAACAAAAAAAACAGGCTGAGACATACATTTAATTAGGATCTGCCAGGATTGCAGCTGGGGCTGACATACGCTAGTTCCTAAAGTGAATGAGTTGGTCTTAGCAAACCTGTGCTTTTGGAAAGGCAATTTTACGGCAAAGAACAAACATTTAAAATAAGATTTTTACATCTTAAGATATTTAAAAACTCCACCCAATTCTGCCTTTGTGTCTGCCTTTGAATAATCAGAGCTGGGTTTCCAGGTTTCAAGGGGGGAAAAAAAAACAACAAAAAAACCCCTTCATTCAATAAAATAATGAACAGCAAAGCTGAATGTTTCATTGACGAAATGTTTTCCAGGGATTTTGACTTTATTATAAATGAGGTTTTATCTCAGGAACTAAAAATACTAGAAAGGAAGGAAATCAACGAAGGGGCTGAAAATACTAGCACTATTAACCAAATCCTCCCCTTGAAGTAAGGACTGTAGCTTGTAGATGCCTCTGGAAGCCTGAGCAGAGCACAGACAAAAGGAATGATTAGAATCCCAAAGACTTGTTCGGTGTAGAAAACTTACAAGCATTCAACCAGAGGACCAGCCTTCTCCAGAGTGGACATCTCCAAGTGTGGCGGATCTGTGTGTGTGTATGCGATTTGTACTATTCTCCATATATGTGTCTACACTTGTGTCGATGATCATTTAGGAGAACTTCCATATGGAGCGATTGGAAAGAGAATGTCTGACTTTTGTATGTTATTGACACACTTCCCGGCGAATATTACAAATAAAAATGTTCTGTAAGTTCTTTCAGAGAAAGGCGTCTCCTTCCCTTCTGCCAGTTTTGCCACTTCACTGTTTAACTTGAAACCAGAAAGAATAGAAGCAAAGTAAGCTCTAAAGAAGCACATTTACACATGAGATTTTCTGTCTTCTCTCTTGGAAGAGGCTCATGATTTAAAAGGGAGAATCCCCGGTGTTTTCTCTGGATTTTAGGAGACTACACAAATGTAATAGCCTGGAAGGAAGAAATGAACACATAGGACCTTGAATAGAAATGCTTATTAACACATGGAACATATCAGCCTCATCACAAAAATTGAGGTTCGTTAGCTGTATTCTTGCTCCTTTGGAAAGGGGATCATTCATTTCAGTTTTATTTTTCTTCTCTTCCTTTATTTTCTTGCCTTTGTTGTGTTAAAGTCTCGTAAACGTGCCGAGGATCATAAATCCCTTTGCAAAGCACGATATGCTGATTTAGGGGGTCCTGATTACAAGTGTGTAAAACTGAGTTTCCTAAGAGTTTATTATTATTATTCACCAATATAACACGGTAACAACAATTAAGGAAAGCAGTTATAAGCAGAGTCAGTCTCTCCCAGATTTCCGATTTTGCCTTTAAATACCTAAAAAATTAGTGAGAGAGAACGAGGCTTTATTTCTAAATGCCTATTCTCAAGAATAGGATATTAATACAGTAAAAATCATTTGTTCCTAGGCCAGACCGTCAGATTCTTTCAGCAGCTTTGAGATGAGGGAACGTTTTCTAGTGTGGGCTGAGAAGCTGGAAGCTGTCTTATAAAAGTGGCCAGCAGATGGCACTCCACCCCAGGTTACTACTCCTGGACATGATTTTGGTGCTATTCTTGGTCTTTTGGACAAGGGTGTGGGCAGGCAGTTTGAGGCTGATTCTGGGCAGTCAACAATAGCATCAAAAGACAAAGAGAAGGAGAAACGTGATAAAGCCAAGGAGCTGTATTTGCAGGTTGTGGGGCTGTCTTGCTTTTGAGAAGCTTGCTAGAGCTAAAAAAGAACCATTTGTCTTGGTGTGGGTGGATTTTGGTCTGGCACTACTGAACAGAAAACAAGACTATTACTTTGTAGGATTATCCCAATCCTTTTAGGTATTCAGGAAAAAATGGATTCTTTGGTTAGGAGTGTAATTACAACACCTTCACTTACTCTGTGGTAACGAAAGGCATTTTTGTTTTTTTCTCAAAGCTTTTAACCAAAATTTTTGTTAACCATAAATCATAATGATGGGGATGCCCGTGGTGGAGGGAGAGAAGGGAGTTGACCACGTGTGGTGTTTGGGTGCCTGTGTATGTGCATTTGTGTATGTGTGTGTGACATTGTTAGAAATGGGGAAGGTGATTGACAGATGAATATAATGATTGGATGATAGGGAAGGATGGTTGGATGAAGGAAAAAATGAGGTATATCATGAATATAGAGTCAAATGATCTGAATTAAAATGGGGAATGCTCAGAACTAACAAAGAACTTTTCTTGACCACTTCTCAGTGTGAGAGGCAAGGCAGGGAATTACAGTTTAGATGCCAAAATGCTCTACTTTCTGGGACAACTGATAGTTATGGAATCATTGCTACAGAGCATTTGAACTTGGACAGTCCTCCAACTCTGAGGGGTATTTGGCCACCACGCTCTGGGGAGAAAGGGGAAGAAAAGGAAGTTTTCATTTTCGTGGAGGCTTCAAGGTTTTCATAACATAGCTTCCAAATGCAGTAAAAACCTCAAGAAACTGGAACTCGGCCAATCAGAGCCAGAGAGGCAAATAACCAGGAAACAAGTGGCTATCAGGAATGTATTAACAACAGAAATAACAAAACTTCTTCATGATACATCCTGGAGTCAATGCAAACCGGCTCTTTGTCTCGTGTGGATTTTCTGAGGCTCTACATGTGTATAAAACAGAAAAATCTATTTTTGTTTATTCAACGTACTTTGTTAGGATTACAGAATCGGGGTTGGAGAGAACAGTGGTTTTAGGCAAGTCCTCATTCAAGAAAAGAGTGTACTCCAATGCCGCAATAATCATTGCTGGCGATAGGTGCTTTGTGGAAGCCAGGAGCCATGCTTGGTGCCTTCCCTCTAACATCTCATTTCATCTTCACAAAACTTCGTGAGAGAGCTCTATTATTATCCTACCTTACAGACAAATCTCTGAGGGGTTAGCTCACTTACCTAAGGTCACACAGCCTGAAGGATGTAAAGGTAGGGTTCAAACACCTGGGAGAGTGTGCATCACATTAGGACGGCAAAGCATGGTTCTCGAGCATACATTTTGAGGTAAGGAAGGGTTCTTCCGTTCAAGAGGAAAACTCGCTGAGCCTGGAGTCCTTTTGCACTCTCCTTAGAGTGATGACCCAGGGACAAGAGATATCTGAGGTTCTGAGGAAGAGAAGTGTAAACTGACTGTCCCAAAGAGATGCCATGTAGGTGGAGGCTGAGAGAGCCCAGTCGTTCTTGCTTAGCAGTGAGCTTTGCACCACCACTCTCCTAGAGCAGAATGGCAAAGCCCACTCACCTGATCAAGCGCTGTGTGGGACAAAGCAGGCGAAGGGGAAAATGGAGTTTTCCCCAGGACTCTGAAATTTGGAGGCAAAAAGTCTCTTCCAGTTTTTAAGAGCCTTTGCCACCCATTTCCCACTGTAGCTTTATTATTGAGCCCTGGCTTTATGGCGGTTGCTGGACAGGAATATACGCAGAATGCAAAGCCAAACAGAAACAGCATTCCTGTCCAAGTATCTCTATCTTCCCATCGTTGCCTTTTCTTCTCAACCAGCCTTCTCCGTGACCTTGAGGGCTCATTCCAAGTGGCTTGTCTTGGAAGCCAAATCCTCTGGGTCAGCCTGTGGGGCAAAGTTAGCTGGCTTGAAGAACCATAAGCAGACCTGTTTGGCTGGAATTATGTTGTAGGTCCAAGTTGATTTCCTCGTTGGGACCATGGTAGGGGAGATTTAGTCTTTGTGCCCCTTGGGGTTGAGGGAAAGGGTTGGAATATGACTGTCATCATGATAACGTGCAGCACTGTGCAACTCAAACATTTTAATGAGGAAAATTCAACGTCTTTCTACCTGGATTCTATGCACCCTCCCTTGTCCTGCACACATTTATGTGTTTATCCTGTTCACTCAGCTGTTCATGGAGGGCTTAATATATGCCAGATTCTGAGACTCGGCACTTAAGGTATTAGGGTCCAGTGAGAGTGACGGAGAAATAAATGGGCATTTATAATATGGCCATCAGTTCTGGAAGGGGTGAGATGCGATAGTGCTGGGGAGCACACTTGATTCAATTCTTCCAGTGGCGGGTAGAGGGAAGAAGCAGGGAAGGCTTCCTGGAGGAGGTGACATCAAAGCTGACCCCTGATGCTGAGTAGAATAAATAAGGTGGGACAGAGAAGATGTTTCAGGCAGCGGGAAGAGCACATGCAAAAGGACTGGTGGGGAAGTGGGGAAGCAGGATGCTGGATACTGCAAATAACTTACCTGGCTGGAGTCCAGGAGGGGCAGACTTGAGGTTAGAGCATAGGCAGAATTGAGGCTTGTGAGCCATGCTAAGGCATCCATTCATTATCCAGATGGAGCTATGGAAGAATTTAGGGCAAGGGGTTGATTCAGCCAACTCCGGCTATATAACTCAGTGGATTTGGAGAATCATGTTTTCTTAAGGACCATCATCTTTCCAAAATTTCGATGCCATCTCCACTCCATAGCTTCTGCTTCCCCAGGCTCTGGGATGCAGGGACTCCAGAGAGAAGAAGGTGCAGAGTCTCTATTTAAGCTGAGTTGTAATTAATGGTCAAACCAAGGCAGACACAAGAGCCAGAATGCACCTCCAAGGAGCTGCAAAAATCAGGAAGAAATAAAACAAACCCAATGAAATCATATCTTACAGATTGTTCGTGATACTATTTTGGGGAGGGGAAGCTAGATCTCAATGAGAAATGATTTTTGGCCAGTCACAGTGAGCAGCCCATGCCGGCCAAAGAAACATTTTAAAAGACACATTAAACAAAGGCATAGATTTTTTTTCCCTCCGCCAAAAGGACCTTATCCCACCAGCATCTTTTCTACAAAGGGAAAACATCTTGCATGTTGTGACCGATTTCTCGTCCGCCTGGCTGTCCTTCTCCAATGGAAGTAATTGGGGGAGAAAGGTCTGCGAGCAGAAGCTTTGATGTCTGGGGGAAGGGGGCACCTTTGCAGCAAATGTCTGCCGCAGTCACAGTGATTGAGAAAGGCACATCCGTTTTGGAAAATGCCTGCTAATTAAATGAATGTTTTCAACTGGAAAGCATGTCTGAGCTGTTAAGATACATCCCTGATGAAGCTGGAAGGAATGCTTTAGACGTTGGCCTGAAGTGGGTGTTTTATATACCTGGCCTCCTCAAGTCTCAGATATCACATTTCATTCATTCACTTGCTCATTCAACAAAAGTTTGGTGGGCTCCTCTGTGCCAGGCACCGTGGTAGGTGCTGGGTCTTCAGTAACGAACCAGGCTCCTTATAAGAGCTTATATGCTAATGTGTAAGACAGATCGTTGTTAAGAAACGTTTTGTGTCACATGTTCTTACCTCTAAACATGAATAAAGAAAGGACAAAACTGAGACATGAGTCCCGGTCAGTCCAGTCTCCTCTGTTTATTAGCTCCATGACCTTGAACAGTTGCTTAGCCTTTTCCAGCCTCAGCCTCCCCATCTATACAATGGTCACTACAGGGACTTCCCCGGTGGTCCAGTGGTTAAGAATCTGCCTTCCAATGCGGGGGATGCGGGTTTGATCCCTGGTCGGGGAACCGAGATCCCACGTGCCACGGGGCAACTAAGCCCACATACTCTAGAGCCCATGAGCCACAGCTAGAGAGAAGCCCGCATGCCCCAACGAAGAGCGTGCGCGCCGCAACGAAAGATCCTTCATGCTGCAACTAAGACCCAACTCAGCCAAATAAATAATATTAAAAATAATGGTCATTACAATAGTACTTACGTTATAGGGTGAGAGTGCATATTAGGTGAGATAATACATGGAAAGTGCTCAGTTTAGTGTTTGAGCCACAGCGAGTGCTTGACACAGGTGAGTTATGTTTATTACTGAGGCCAAGGACATCAAAGAATTTTTAAAAAGTAAATTCATGCTCATTGTGAAAAAAATCAAACAAAAATAGAAGCTCCTGGAATTAAAAGGGGAGGTCGTCCTCTTACCCTACTGGCCAATGCTACCTATGCATTAATGAAGGTTGCATGAATGAGGAATCTGTTGACTTCCTACTGGGCAGTGCTGCCTTCGACCAGTGTTTCCAAAAAAATAGCATCAGCTCTCCACTTGCATCTTAATCATCTGGGAAGAGAGTACTTGATGAAATGAAGATTCTTGGGCTTCCCCCCCTCCCCCCACCTTTTGAACGTGGCTACTAGAAAATTAAAAATTACAAGTGGGGCTCGTCAACTCATGCAGCTCAATATCAAAAATCCAAACAACCCAATCCAAAAATAGGCAGAAGACCTAAACGGACATTTCTCCAAAGAAGATGTTACAGATTGCCAACAAACACATGAAAGGATGCTCAACATCACTAATCATTAGAGAAATGCAAATCAAACCTGCAATGAGGCACCTCACACCAGTCAGAATGGCCATCATCAAAACATCTACAAACAACAAATGCTCGAAAGGGTGTGAAGAAAAGGGAACCCTCTTGCACTGTTGGTAGGAATGTAAATGGATACAACCACTATGGAGAACAGTATGGAGGTTCCTTCAAAAACTAAAAATAGAAATACCATATGACCCAGCAATCCCACTACTGGGCATATACCCTGAGAAAACCATAATTCAGAAAGAGTCATGTACCACAATGTTCATTGCAGCTCTATTTACAATAGCCAGGACATGGAAGCAACCTAAGTGTCCATCGACAGATGAATGGGTGAAGAAGATGTGGCACATATATACAATGGAATATTACTCAACCATAAAAAGAAACGAAATTGAGTTATTTGTAGTGAGGTAGATGGACCTAGAGACTGTCACACAGAGTGAAGTAAGTCAGAAAGAGAAAAACAAATACCGTATGCTAACACACATATATGGAATCTAAAAAAAAAAAAAGGTCCTGAAGAACTTAGAGGCAGGACAGGAATAAAGATGCAGACGTAGAGAATGGACTTGAGGACATGGGGAGGGGGAAGGGTAAGCTGGGACAGAGTGAGAGAGTGGCATGGACATATATACAGCACCAAATGTAAAACAGATCGCTAGTAGGAAGCAGCCGCATAGCACAGGGAGATCAGCTCGGTGCTTTGTGACCACCTAGAGGGGTGGGATAGGGAGGGTGGGAGGGAGACGCAAGAGGGAGGGGATACGGGGATATATGTACATGTATAGCTGATTCACTTTGTTATACAGCAGAAACTAGCACACCATTGTGAAGCAATTATACTCCAATAAAGATGTTAAAAAAAACCCCAAACAAATGGGGGCTTGTGTCATCTTTCTTTTGGGCGGTGCTGATGGAGACCCTCACACGCTCCAGGCCCCAATGACTGCAACCCGACAATTATGCATAAAACAATTGAGAAAATAGCAACACACGTCTGTCCCTCCTCTTTCCGGAGAAAAGCCTCAGATCACCCCCTGCCATCTCACTGCACCTTCTTTGGTTGGAGGAGCCCCATCTGTGGCTCATGCCTTGCGTGTTGCCACCTCCATTAGCACATTAAGTGGCAGCAGGTTCAAAGCCCATCCAAGGTCACCCTCCATGACACCCAGCCTGGCGCCTCGGGCTCCTAGTGTCCAGGGCTGGGCAGCTGTTTCTCGGTTTGGCACAGCTGCTCACCAGGTGATTTTTTACGGCTCTGAGTTCATAAGAGCTTCTTTAGCAAAGCAGAAAATGTTTCAAGTGAGCTTGGAGAGATGAGTGTATTTACCAGGACAAATATCTCGCTCTTTGTCAGCCTTTGATGATATCTGACTGCACTTTCCTCTCTGAATGGAGTTGGGAAAAAACAGTTCATTTAAAGCTTGAAGATACTCATCTTCTCTTCCATTTCGCACCAGCCTTTTTCTTGCCCTAAACAACAACACTTGTGTCTGCCTCCTTTCCCTGGTTTGTTTTCCAGCATAATCTCGCTTCCCTTTGGCCTTTGTTCTGCTCTGCTTCTGTAAATCAGTTTACCTTGCTAATAATAATAATGATCTATAATATCAGGGAAGTGCTTTCCTAGAGCCTTAACTCATCTGACGTGTATGAAATCTTTATGCGATGGGCTGGGGAAATGAGCTTCATGTACGGTCAACACCGAATGAGTGTTGGATGTTACGTGCATTGAATACTTCTCACAGCTTCAGCAAGTAGGCACTGTCCCCATTTTACAGATGAAGAAACTGAGGCTCAGGGCAGTAAAGTAACTCACCCAAGCTCTTGCAGCTAATGAGTGACGGAGCACAAATTTGGATCTAAATCTGTTGACTCCAAATCTATGCTTTTAACAATTCCCATCTTCTTCATGTGTTCCTACAAGTATGACAAATGAGGAAACTGAGGCACAAAGAGATGAAGGGGCTGCAGCTATTTGTAATCTTTCAAGTGTTGGTAGACCCAGCTGAAACTGGATTTCACACAAAAGGGAATTTAATGTAATTGAAATTTTAGCAGTAGGAATGGCTTCAGGCAAGCCCTGATCCAGGAGCTCGGTGTTTCAAGGAACCCGATTTTACCATGATAGTTCTCTCAGTCACTCAGCGAACACTTGTTAGCGTTGACTACTGACCCAGAACTGTGCTAGGTTCTGGATAGGGGTCAAATCTGGCTCCAGTCATGGAGGTCTCAGCTCCCAGGAGAATGGGGAGAGAGTGATAAGTAAAGCAGAAAATTCCCATAGAGCCTGGTATTTGTTCTCTCTCTCACATGCTTTTTTTTTTTTTTTTTTGCGGTACGCGGGCCTCTCACTGTTGTGGCGTCTCCCATTGCGGAGCACAGGCTCCGGACGCGCAGGCTCAGCGGCCATGGCTCATGGGCCCAGCCGCTCCGCAGCATGTGGGATCTTCCCGGACTGGGGCACGAACCCGTGTCCCCTGCATCGGCAGGTGGACTCCCAACCACTGTGCCACCAGGGAAGTCCCTCACATGCTTATTTTAACACAGCATTACAGATACAGTTGAATGTGCTGGGGAACCCTTCCCTAGCACATTCCCCTCCCACCTTCCTCACTAGATAAAAACCGATAGGAATGAACTGCTCTGGGTTCACTGTGTTTGGAAGCCTGAAGTCTTATCCACCTGGCCTCTATTCTGCTCTGGGGGCCCCTCTCCCTAATGAGAATTAGGAATTCCACATGACTCTCTAGGAAACAAAATTTTAAAACTACTCTTTTTCATCATTAAAGTTTTTTCATTGGACTATAATATACATCCAGAAGAAATGCACATATCAAAAAGCAGAGTTCAGTGAATTTTCACAAAGTCAATACGTTCTTGGAAACAATACCCAGATCAAGAAACAGGAGATGTTAGCTCATTCCCCAGTCTCAGTCTCCCCAACAAAATGGGGTATCTTGGTTTTGATACCATAGATCAGTTTTGCCTGTTTTCTGCTGCATACAAAACAGAGTCACGTAAGTATATACTCCTCTGCGTACAGTGTCTTCTGCTTGACGTTACGTTTATGAGATTTCTACCCTAATTTTAATGGGTACATGATACTCTATTTTACGAATATCTCATAATTCACTTAACTGATCTTACATTGTTATAAATAATTAGGTTGCTTGTAATTTATGCTTATTGATTTTCTTTTCAGTTTTGTTTTCTTTATTGGGAACTAATGCATTTGCCCAAAGCAATGATAAAGTATTGGTTAGACTTTACTGCTTGGAAGCGACAGAACCAACCCTGGTTTGCTCAAGCCAAGAGACAGTTCATCAGAGATGCTCACAGGAATGAAGGGAGTGCTGAGGGACCAGGCCAAGGAGAGGCCACAGGCAGTGGGGCTCTATCTGGAAATACACAGGGACAATTCACTGAAGGGAAATCAGTGTGGTCAGAGGCTGGGCAGTAAAAGCCAATGTCCTTTTAGGTGGCTTTTAGCCATGTAGAAATTTGGGCTTGAAGGAGGTGTTTGGGGGAAAGTAAGTTCTTCCTGGTAACCAGGAAGCACTATATGGACTGGTTTACCTATTTCTAAGACTGGCCCTGGCTTGTCTCCTTGTGGCTTGTTCCAGGATTGAGATATTCGTAGGTCAGGAATTCTCAAACTTTTCTTCTCAAGGAACTCCATGCATATCAGAGAAGTGTGGATAAGAATCTCTGATGGTCCTGGGGATGTGTTTCTCTGTGTCTTCAAAACCTTGGGATTTATTTTAAAAGTTCATGTGAACTTTTCATCCTCTTCCCTCTATATCCATGTTTATATGGCATAAAAATAATTTTATTTTCCAAATCCTCAAACAAGTAGATACTCTAGGACCCTGTTACCAAGCATGGCAAGTAGACCAGCAGCATCAGAATCACCTGGAACTAGTTAGAAATGCAGAGTCCCAGCATTTTAACGTAATTCCCAGAGTCTGCAGTTTCATACAATTCCTAGTTGACTCATGTGCGTAGTAAAGCCTGAGTAGCACTGCTCTGTCTTTCATCCGTCCACTCATCCATCCATCCATCCATTCATTCATCAAAAATGTATTTAGCATTTGCTCTGTACCAGGCCCTGGGTTTACTGCAGTGAACAGAGGAGACAAAAGTTCCTGACCTCATGGATGTCCAGCCAAGTAGTGAAGACAGACATTGAATAAGTACTTACAGAGGAAGAAAGTGTGCAAGGATCTGTGTGGATGTATATATACAGGAGGATGGGGGAGGTCAGGGCAGGCTCCCTGGAGCAAATGAAGTTTCAGTGGAGACCAGGAGGATGGGTATAATGTAGTTAGGCTGAGGGAGGGCTGCAAGGAGTCAGAAAATGAGTGCTAGTGCCCTGGGCAGAGGATATGATATGTGTCAAGGCCTCAGGAAGGAAAATCTGGCTTATCAATGCAAAACTACTTCATTCATTCATTCACTCATTCAGCTGACTTAGATAAGATGCCTGTTACATTTATAGCCAGCACTTTGCTTAACGCTGGAGAGGTGCTGATGCTGGTGATGGAGATGATGACAATAATGAACACTTAAATAGCCAGACATTATTCTAGACTCTTTATATATATTAACTCACCCAACCATCATCATTAACAGCCCTATGAGACAAATTCTAGGATTTTCCCCATTTTACAGATTAGGAAACTGAGGCAGGGAAAAGTTAGTTAACTTACCCAAGATGATGCAGCAGAGCCTAAATTCAAGCCCGCAGAGCCCAGCTTGGAAATTCATGGTCATCATTACATTCTAAATAAGATGTGGATCTGACCTCCAAGACCCTGCCCACTGCCATTTTAGGCACCCTTTTCCCTACAAAATTTCTAGGATCTTCCATGCAAAATCAACATCTGGTTCTGAGCTTCTCACATCTAATTGTCCTCTTCACAGGTTTGTCGGGGACTGTAATAGGCATGACTTTGTGGTTTCACTCTCTGAGGTTGACTCCAAGCCCACCCACCCTCCATCTCATCTCTGCTTTCCCACACGAGTGCCTCTTGCCTGGAGAGCCGAGGTCTCCCTCCAACTCTGGTCCCTGCTCCGTGTCCCTTTCTCCTTGCTTGGCATTCAGTACATCTTTTCAAATACCACCATGGCTTGGTTTAAAGCTCTTGCTAACTTATACACACACACACACACACACACACACATATACACTCACATTCACTCACATGTACACAAGAGACCAAAGGAAGGACATCCCCACATTCATTCATAGCCTTCTACTTATTGACACACATACACTCACACTTATACACACAACATATACATACGTATATCCAAAGCACACTCACTTACTTACATACTCATTCACACACCCACTGAAACATATGCACAAACACATATGCCACTTTGTTTCACACACTCTTTCTTTGCTAGTATGTTTATATTAGCACACACACATATATACACACACCCCTCCCGCCCTGCACATAAACACACACTAACGCCAGCAGATTCTCTGTCGCATACACACACTGGGGCCTTGTTGGCTGCCATCTACCAAAGAACTTTGCAGTCATGTCAGAGAGGAAGAGTTCAAATGAAAATCAGACCCGGTAATTATAGGGTTTTCTACACGCACATTTTTTTTCCCCCAGGCTTGAAAACGAAAGAGGCCCAGGAGATGAGAACCTTTCCAGGGGGCTGGGGAGCAAGTAAGCAAAACCACATTTAAACTATTTTTAAAAACCGCTGGATGGAGAAGAAGAGGACTGGTGACACAACTTGCTTGTCAACTGTTAGGTCTGACTCTGGCGTCTTGGTGCAGTGAGGTTCTGTGGGTTTTTCAAGGACAAAGCCAAGGCGTTTCCCTGTCAAGTCCCCATTTCTATCTAAAGCAAGACACTGAATACCCAGATCAACTCACTTTGGCAAACATGTAGTGAATATCTAATAGATGCTGGGCATTGGAGAAGCCACCTGGGGTACACGGATAACTAAGGGGCGTCCAGAATGGTAGGGGAAAGAGGTAAGCATTAGCTGGGGTGAATTCATTGCAAAGGCCAGAAAAGGAAAGGAAACATCTAAGGGTAGCTGGCTTCAGACACTGCTGGATCCAGAGGCTCAGACAGACTTTTATCACATAATCACACTAAGGGTGTGGCATGGTCAGATGTGGTCACTTGGGCTGCAGGGTGGAGGAAAGACTGGGACAAGCATGGGAGCTGGAAATCCAGTTTCGGGGAGGGGAGCATTGCAATAGTCCAGGCAGAAGAGCGTGGTGGCTTGGACCAAGCAGATGTGAGGCTGGGAAGAAGTGAATGAGAGGTGAGGTAAGTTGCAAAGATTCGGTGATGGAGGATGTGGGGCATAAGGAAGAGGGAGGTGTCAAGAATAATTCCTAAGTTTCTGGATTTTACGGCTGCATGGCTGGCTGAGATAGGTTATTTCTCTTACCTTAACCAAGAAGATGGGTATACAAATTTTGACTGAAAAATGATGGTCCTTTTTTCCCCCAGCATTATTGAGCTGTAATTGACAAAACTGTAAGTGTTAAGTGTACAACGTGAAGATATCACGTATGTATACATTGTGAAAGGATTCCCACCATCGGATTAATGAACACATCCATCACCTCGTGTAGTTATCCTTTCTGGTTTTTACTTTTTTGTGAGAACACTTAAATTCTACTGTCTTAGCAAATTTTAAATTAGGCAACATGGTATTATTTTTTTTTTTTTTTTTTTTTTTTTTTTTTTTTTT
>NW_020837972.1:11288782-11367391 GCF_003676395.1 Aethalodelphis obliquidens | reverse complement strand
GGGCCTCTCACTGTGTGGCCTCTCCCGTTGCGGAGCACAGGCTCCAGATGTGCAGGCTCAGCGGCCATAGCTCACGGGCCCAGCCGCTCCGCGGCATGTGGGATCTTCCCGGACTGGGGCACGAACCCGTGTCCCCTGCATCGGCAGGCGGACTCTCAACCACTGCGCCACCAGGGAAGCCCAACATGGTATTATTAACTAGAGTCACCATGTTAAACATTCCATCCTCAAATCAGATTCATCTTGTACATGAAAATTTGTACCCTTTTGTCGACCTCTCCCTATTTCTCCCACCCCACAGCCCCTGGCAACCACCATTCTACTCTCTGTTTCTAAGAGTTCAACTTTTTTTTTTTTTTAACATTCTACATATAAGTGAGATCATGCAGTATTTGTCTTTGTCTGGCTTATTTCACTTAGCATGGTGTCTTCCAGGTTCATCCATGTTATTGCAAATGGCAGGATTTCCTTCTTTTTTTAAAAAAAATTATTTATGGCTGCGTCGGGTCTTTGTTGCTGTGCGTAGGCTTTTTCTAGTTGCAGCGAGTGGGGGCTACTCTTCGTTGCGATGTGTAGTCTTCTCATTGCAGTGGCTTCTCTTGTTGCGGAGCTCGGGCTCTAGGCGTGTAGGCTTCACTAGTTGTGGCACGTGGGCTCAGTAGTTGTGGCTCGCGGGCTCAGTAGTTGTGGTGCACGGACTTAGTTGCTCCGTGGCATGTGGGATCTTCCCAGACCAGGACTCAAACCTGTGTCCCCTGCATTGGCAGGTGGATTCTTAACCACTGCGCCACCAGGGAAACCCTGGATTTCCTTATTTTTTAAGGCTGAATAGTATTTCATGGTATGTATATACCGCATTTTCTTTATCCATTCAAATGTTGTTGGACATTTATACGTCTTGGCTATTTTGAATAACTCTGTAACGAACATGAAAGGCAGATTTCTCTTTGAGATAGCAGTTTCCTTCCCCTTGGGTATATACCCAGAAGTGAAATTGCTGGACCATATGGTAGCTCTTTTTTTATTTTTTTGAGGAATATCCATACTGTTTTCCATAGTGGGTGCACTGATTTATGTTTCCACCAAAAGTGTACAAGGGTTCCCTTTTCTCTACATCCTCACCAGCACTTTTTATCTCTTGTCTTTCTGATAATCACCATCCTAACAGGTGTGAGGCTATATCTTATTGTGGTTTGGTTTACATTTTTCTGATGTTTAGTGGTGTCGAGCACTTTTTCATATACCTGTTGGTCATCTTCTTTGGAAAATATGTCTATTCATGTCTTGTGCCCATTTTTTAATTGGATTACTTATTTATTTACCTTTGCTGTGAAGTTGTATGAGTTCCTTGTATATTTTGGATATTAACCCTTTATCAGAGATGTGGTTTGCAAATATTTTCTTCCATTCTGTAAATTGTCTTTTCATTCTGTTGATTGTTTCTAAGTGTCCGTCAAACCAGATAATGTATGGTAAAACTGTACATTAGGGAGCCATTTTGCTTTACTTTCTCAGGCCACCTACATAAAAATCACAAGAGTCAGGAATTATCATTATCATTGCATAGATAAGGAAGAGTGGGCTAAGAGAGGGGTATTAGTAGTGGTAGCAATAGTAGCCCTGGAAGGCATTATTGTAGAACTGTTAAGAGGACAAGATCTAGAGGCAGCCTACCTACTTGGGTTCAAGTCTCAGCCCAACATTTTACTAGCTAGGTGGCCTTGGGCAAATCATTCCACTTTCCTATTCCTCAGTTTTTTTTTGTCTTTAAAGTGGGGTAAATTTGCTGGTCTCATAGAGCTGTCCTAAAGGTTAAATGAGACAATATGTGCAAACTGTTTAAACTCACCTCTGCATATAGGAAGCAGTCAATAAAGATGAGCTATGTCATTATTGTCAATGACACCCTCCTCATAGATAGTGGGATGTGGTTATAGTCGAGGTCATCGTTGCTACTCAGTATTTCCTGACCTTGTTTTGGAGGGTTTGCACTGCCCCAAAGCTTGGGGTTAGGAATGGCTAAATGACTTACTTTGGCCACAAAATGTAAGTAGAAGTGATATGTCACTTCTGAGTGGAAGTTTTAAGAGCTGGTATGAAATTGAACACATCTGTCTTCCTCTGCCATGGTGACCAGCAAGGTTCTGGAGGTTGGATGATCTGTCAGCCTGGTTCCAGAGTGAGGACATGGGGACAGAGCCCCCAGTTGACCTACAATAGCAATGTAGTGTGAATGAGAAATAGAGCTTTGCTGTTTTAAGATCCTGAAACTG
This sequence comes from Aethalodelphis obliquidens, assembly GCF_003676395.1. Lineage (NCBI taxonomy): Eukaryota > Metazoa > Chordata > Mammalia > Artiodactyla > Delphinidae > Aethalodelphis > Aethalodelphis obliquidens. Next base: position 11,365,118 of record NW_020837972.1, on the reverse strand, counting down.
GGGGTTGTTTGTTACTGCAGCAAAATCTGTCCTATTCTGACTGATACACTGATGGGCACTAGGAACTGAACCATAGGAATCTTTGTTAATCAAATAAATATTTCAGAGATTCACACCTCCATGACGATGTGCAGTAATCCCACTGTATAGATCCAAATAAAGACAGGGGAAAAAACTTCTTTAGCTTTTGGAGAGAGATTCTACTCAGCTCTGAAGTACCCTGAAATGGATGTTTATTGAAAAAAAATACAGGCTTGATGGCAAGTATAAGCTTTTATATATAATGAAAATGGAAGTGAGTATCACTGTACACGTGAAAAGGAAATCTATAAAAACCACAGAGCATTTCACAGAACTAGAACAAAAAATTTCACAATCTGTATGGAAACACAAAAGACCCCGAATAGCCAAAGCAATCTTGAGAAAGAAAAACGAAGCTGGAGGAATCAGGCTCCCGGACTTCAGACTATACTACAAAGCTACAGTAATCAAGACAGTACGGTACTGGCACAAAAACAGAAATATAGATCAGTGGAACAGGATAGAAAGCCCAGAGATAAACCCACGCACATATGGTCACCTTATTTTTGATAAAGGAGGCAAGAATATACAGTGGAGAAAAGACAGCCTCTTCAATAAGTGGTGCTGGGAAAACTGGACAGCTACATGTAAAAGAATGAAATTAGAACACTCCCTAACACCATACACAAAAATAAACTCAAAATGGATTAAAGACCTAAATGTAAGGCCAGACACTATAAAACTCTTAGAGGAAAACATAGGCAGAACACTCTATGACATACATCACAGCAAGATCCTTTTTGACCCACCTCCTAGAGAAATGGAAATAAAAACAAAAATAAACAAATGGGACCTAATGAAAGTTAAAAGCTTTTGCACAGCAAAGGAAACCATAAACAAGACAAAAAGACAACCCTCAGAATGGGAGAAAATATTTGCAAATGAAGCAACTGACAAAGGATTAATCTCCAAAATTTACAAGCAGCTCATGCAGCTCAATATCATAAAAACAAAAAACCCAATCCAAAAATGGGCAGAAGACCTACATAGACATTTCTCCAAAGAAGATATACAGATTGCCAACAAATACATGAAAGGATGCTCAACATCACTAATCATTAGAGAAATGCAAATCAAAACTACAATAAGGTGTCACCTCACACTCGTCAGAATGGCCATCATCAAAAAATCTATAAACAGTAAATGCTGGAGAGGGTGTGGAGAAAAGGGAACCCTCTTGTTGGTGGGAATGTAAATGGATACAACCACTATGGAGAACAGTATGGAGGTTCCTTCAAAAACTAAAAATAGAACTACCGTATGACCCAGCAATCCCACTACTGGGCATATACCTTGAGAAAACCATAATTCAGAAAGAGTCATGTACTAAAATGTTCATTGCAGCTCTATTTATAATAGCCAGGACATGGAAGCAACCTAAGTGTCCATCGACAGATGAATGGGTAAAAAAGATGTGGCACATATATACAATGGAATATTAGCCATAAAAAGAAACGAAATTGAGTTATTTGTAGTGAGGTGGGTGGACCTAGAGCCTGTCATACAGAGTGAAGTAAGTCAGAAAGAGAAAAACAAATACCGTATGCTAACACATATATATGGAATCTAAAAAAAAAAAAAAAGGTTCTGAAGAACCTAGGGGCAGAACAGGAATAAAGACGCAGACGTAGAGAATGAACTTGAGGACATGGGGAGGGGGAAGGGTAAGCTGGGACGAAATGAGAGAGTGGCATGGACATATATACACTACCAAATGTAAAACAGATAGCTAGTGGGAAGCAGCCGCATAGCACAGGGAGATCAGCTCGGTGCTTTGTGACCACCTAGAGGGGTGGATAGGGAGGGTGGGAGGGAGATGCAAGAGGGAGGGGATATGGGAATGTATGTATATGTATAGCTGATTCACTTTGTCATAAAGTAGAAACTAGCACACCATTGTAAAGCAATTATACCCCAATAAATAAGTTTAAAAAAAACCAAACCCACAGAGCATTTGAAGGGGTTAAAGGTAAAAGGAAATGGGCTTGTTATGTGCCACTTAAAGAAACAAGGGCTTCTTGGGCCAGAATGGGAGGGTTTCTAGTCGCCATTCAACCTTCCAGAGATGTCTTTAAAATGGCATTAGGTGCATGTGGAGTTGCGTTTTTGTCTTTTGCCACCATTCTAAACTGAACACATAAGAGCAGAGAAGTAGACTTAGAAACTGGGAGTTTTAGATGTCTCAGAAAATTGAAATAAAATCCAGGCTTCCAGGAGGGTTTGCAGATCTTGGGAAACTAAGGGTTTAAACTCAGTCATGATCTGTGAGTTTATTTTCCCCAATTCAGAAATGTATTTAATACTTCAGCCATATTTACTGTGGACCCTGGAAATGATGTCATTGAGGGTGAGACACTCCCAATCCTGTTTCTTGACAGTAGGTATTTTGGTGTGTGTGGTTAACATAGAAATTAATTTCCATGTTATTGTGGCTTGGTTGTTGATGTTGTCTGGGAAAGGAGTGGGACAGAATTCACAGTCCTCCAGGTGCTCACATGGGCTTGTCTGTGGTTTGCATGCTGTGATGTCAGTGGGAATAGATTTGCTGGAGCCCATGTGTGCAGAGCTGTGGCCTCAATGACAATAATGGTAAAGGGCACAGACTTAGCAATGGATAAACCTCAATTTCTATCTCAGTTCCACCTTAGGCAATTTGTATTCTCTCTCGAAGCCTCAGTTTATTCATCTGCAAAATGGGCACACTGGTGTGTCTTAGGGTTGTTGTGAGGATAAACTGAGACAAAAATGTAAAGTAAGGCTTATCCCAGCACATAGTATATGCTCAATAAATCTGAGTGATGATGATGATAAACTGTCATGAGATGGTGGCCTGTGATGAGATCAGGTCAGACCTCGGTCTTTGGTAATTTAATTTTGCTCAGTGAAATACCATATCCAAAAGCACAATCGGGATGACCCGATGACCACTGAGATGCCAGGATAGTGGAAGTGATGTTTGGGATTTTATTAGCCAATCCCACAGCTGTAGTGAAAGCCAAGGCCTTGCTCTCTTTCAACTTGAGCTTTTACCCAAGAGTGAATTTATAAATAATTTATTTCTTCTTTTTAAAGCATCATTTTGATACCTAATGACTGGCTCCATGAGAAGATCAGGTTCCCAAGCTTTTGTGGTCAGGAACCAAACATCATGTAACTGCCTTGTCGTTATTCCGTATACTATAGTCCTCATTTTATTTGGAGTCTCTCTTTTTCGAGAGCTCACGATTGCTCCTTCTTGTCCATTAAATCAAGTCCAAACTCCGTGTCCTGACAGAAAATAACTCTCTGTGACGCTTCCTAAGATAGATATTCCACCTTCTTGCTTGCTCATTCTTTAATATACTCTGTTCACTGCATCTTATAAGGGCAGATATGTGGTACTTGTACTACCAGGTTCTAATCTAGTGTCCATGGCAGACATCACTAAGTGATTTTCACTTTGACGTCTTACCTGGTGTCACCGTTGTCCTCACATAGTACTCCGGGCAACCCCTCTCCATTGATGAAGCATGGTGTATGAATAGACCTGATTTACCACCCATGACCTAGGCAGACTGGCTTTTTTTCCTGAACATTCTAGGTATTCCCCATACTTATGTGGTTTTAAGTGCTGGCCTTTTTACCCAGAATTCCTTTGTCTCTGCCCAATTAAGCCCCATTCATTGTTCAAGATTTAATGCAGTTCATCAAGTTTCTACAAGCAGCCTCGGTATTATAAAATTACAAATAGCGTTTCTTTTCTTGAGTTGATTTGAAATCCTATATGATAGTTTTTCCTGATGACACAAACTCAGTTGACCTTTCCTTGTCCTGACCTCATAAAGCATATATTATCTGAGTATAATCACATCCACTGTATTTTTAAGCCTATGATGAATAACTTTTTGCCTATTTGGGCTTTACGACTAGATTCTTGAGGGTAGGAGCCACATGGTTTTTTCAGAGCAGGCAGCTCTGAGTTCAAATCCTGGCTTTGCCATTTCCTAGCAAAATGAACTTAACCTCACTGAATGTCGGGTTCCTTAAATGAAAAACGAACAGGGTAATAAAACCTACCTCCTGAGGTTTGTTGTAAGTATTCAATGCATGTAAATACCTTAGCCCAGTTTCTGAGAAATAATAAGGGGAAAATATAATGTATCTTTACATTCTATATAAGTCATAGTGAGATGCAAAGAGCCTTGAAACAAAAGTCCCCATTTCCAACCCTGGTTTGGCCATCAGTTAGCTTGGAGTAGTCACTTCAGAGTCTTATCTTGTTCATCTACAAAATGACCTTTATGGTCCATTCTTTGGTCTGCTCCCACTTTGGTCTGTGATATAAATGGGATGCTGCTGGTGAAAGCAAAGGTGATACCCAAAATATTTATCAATCTGTATACCATGAGGATGGACCAGTTGGAACAGCTGTTGGACAGATGCTGGCTGTAACAAGTAGTATGGCCACTCTGAGTATCCACCCTTGGGGAAGGCATTCTGGAAAGCACTACCCAGATGTGAGGAATCCCTATTGTCCTTAATCCCTAGGTAAAGTGAAGATGGAAATAGTTCCTACGAATAACAGATAGCTCATAATATCGCGGGAACCTCAAAAAAGGCTGGCGCCATCAGGACTCTCAGCTGAGAGCAACGGAATGCCAACTCAGTGGGGTAAGTGAAAGGTAGATTTGGATTTAGGTGTGACTGTATCCAAGGGCTCAAATGTTATGTTTAAGACAGTTTTATTCCGTTCACTTTTCATACCTGCTTTCCTCTGAACGCGCTCCAATCTCAGGCCGCTTTCCCCTTCGTGATAACAAGACAAGATGGTACCAGCAGGTCCAGGTTTATATACTGTTCCGCCAGCTTGAAGTACACCAGAAAGAGAGCTCCTTGTTTCCCAATAATCCCAGCGAAAGACCTGGAATTTCTCACTTCTCTGATTGCCTATCAGTTGGCATTTGCCCATCTCTGAGCTGATTGCTGTCTGTTGGGAGGCATTGCTCTGATTGGCAGAGCAAGTGTCTGCTTCACACATGTAAATAAGTCCCCTACGTATGAACCTTCAAGTTGCGAACTTTCAAAGGTGTGAACGTGTGTGAGTGAAAGACATCAACGTCAGGCGTGAGTGAAATTGCAGGTTGCCCTCCGTCTCCTGTCGCTGACATCCTTCAGCTCTACCATCTCCCACCTCCTCTCCCTCCTCCAGTCAGTAACTCTTCTTGCCCATTCGCTTGACACCAGCCCCTGTATGCCAGCTGTTGCACTGTACTACTGTACTTTTCAAGGTACTGTACTGTAAGATTAAAAGTGTTGGCTTTATTTTTTGTGTTTGATGTATTATTTGTGTGAAAAGTGTTATAAACCGATTACAGTACGGTACTATATAGCCGACTGTGTTAGTTGGATACCTAGGCTACCTTTGTTGCACTTACAAACAAATTGGACTTATGAATGCACTCTTGGAATGGAACTCGTTCATATGTAGGGGACTTACTGTACTACAGGGACCAGGGGCCTTAACTGCATGGACATCCTCATGAGATAGAGCTCTGTACATCCCCACTGAAGGGAAAAGTGGGTACTACCCAGGCTAAAACAACAGCTGTCCATTACCATGGCGTAATGCAGATGAGCTAGAGAAGAACAAGATGGTCCTGTTCTTATCCGGGCTTTGTCACTTCCTGTTCACCATGAATACATAGCTCTCACATGAAAACGAAGAGTGTTGTGTCTGAATTCCTTCCGCTAAGAATCCCACTAGTCTGTGAGACTCTGCTTCCACTCATTAATACATGAGAACATGAATCTGTCATCCCACATCCTTCTTGCCCACAGAGGACAGCACGGAGAAGATGCTTCAGGGTAGGGCGTTAGTAGGATGTGGTGGCTGATGTCAAATGGGTTTGGCATGTTCTCTAAGACTATGAATTTGCAAAGTTTTGGAATCATGAAGGAAAGGAAAAACCACGATGTGCTCATCCAGGCATTTCTTTCTTTCCTCTTATTTTTCCTCAAAGCCCTGGTACTTCGAGGGAAATGTAATCCTTATGTTTCTATTTAATTTGTAGTATACTTAGGTCATCAAAATGGAGCCTATAAAGAGTCATTTGATGTCCAGGAAGAATTATGAGCTTGTATATAAGCCTCTTAAAATGTGTGTGTGCTTGTGCATGTGTGTGTGAGTGAATGTGTGTATGTATGTTAGCACTTGAGATTTACCCCTTCAAAGCTCTGCATTTCATTAAGTTTGAACTCATCAGAAAGTGAAGTTCAGGGCTCACAGTTAGATAGAAAGATCTATTGAGAGACTAGATGTCTTTCCCTTTTCAGAGCCACACGTGGAATAATGGAAGCATAATGCATACTTCCTCTGACCCATACAATCAAGGGTGTAGGTATCTCTCTTGATGACAGCTTTTCCATAGCGTTCTCTGTACCCATAATTCCCATTTCCTCTTAACCCTCTGCAGTCCGGCTTACATCCCTCACCTCCCCACCCACACCCGTTTCCATACAGGTGGACCTTGAGGATATCCAGGCTACTGTTGAATCTAGTGTATGTGCTCGTTTTTACTTGGCCATCCAATGGGTGTTTTTTCCGACTTCTCAGCAGCATTTGGCACAATCAAACACTCTCCCCTCTTTTTTTCCTTTAAAATTTTTTTTTTATTGTGGTAACATTGATTTACAATGTTGTGTTAGTTTCAGGTGTATGGCAGAGTGAATCTGTTGTACATATATCCACTCTTTTCTAGATTCTTCTCCCATATAGGCCATTACAGAGCACTGAGCAGAGTTCCTCACGCTATGCAACAGGTCCTTATTAGTGGTCTATGTTATATCTAGTAGTGCAACACTCTCCCCTCTTGACAGAACCTCCTCACTTGGTTTGAGTAATTTCATAATCTCCCATCAATCTTCCAATGTTCCCTGTCTCTCTGGCTGCTTCCCTTATCCTTATTACCCTTCTCCTTCTCCTTATCTTAGCCCTATCCTCTTCCTCTACCCAGCCATTGGATATTGGAAGTCTTCTAGGCTTAGTCCCTGTATTTCCTCCCTATATTCTCATCCACTCCCATGGATTCAATGCCATCTGTATACTAGTGGCTCTCAAATTTATATCTGTCTCCCAGACAGCTCTGTTGAGCTCTAGGGCACGTAGCCAGGTGCCCTCTAACCATCTCCACTTGGGTATCTCAAAGGCACCCAAAACATAACAAGTTCTGGACTGAAGTCATCATCTCCAATCCCCACCCTCCCAATATATTTGTTCCCTGGTGTCTTTGCTCTGGTGAAAATCACATCATAGCATCTCTTTCATTTTTCTATCTCCATCACTGCCATGCTAGTCCAAATTACCATCATTTATTGTCTGGGCCACTGCAATGGTCTACTAATTCGACTCTCATGTCTACTCCATCCATTCTCATTCTCTCTCTGCACTGTAGTCATAGCTGTCTTTTTCATGTACTAATCTTGCCGTGTCAACTCCCACGTAAATGGTTTGCCATTGCTTTTAGGATAAAAATGAAGATCCTTCACAATGTTTATCTGCATGCACTGGTCCCTGTCTACTTCTCCAGCTTCATGCCAACACTCTGCCCTTGCATCCTGGTCTACAGCCACTCTGGTTTCCTTTCCTTGAAGGTGCCATTTCTCCTTCCAGAACAGGCACTTTGCATGTTCTCTTCCGTCTGTCTGGAATTTCCTCCCACTCCATTCCCATTTACCTAGGGAACTCCTATTCGTCATTCCAACCTTAGCATAAGGGTCGCCACACTAGGGAAGTGTCCTGTGAACCCATGACCTATGTCAGGTGACTTTGTTCCCTGTATCCATAACATTGTGCACCTTTCCTTTTGAACACCTATCTTGGCTTGCAATTATATTTTAAAGTATGTATATATAATATATCATCTCATATAGGATAATATATTTCTATTTAATGTATTAATATAGGTCTCATTTTATGATTACATATATGACATACATTTTCATACATATACATGTTAATATTGCCCATTAGACTTTGAGAACAGAAACCATGTCTGTCTTAATCACTATTATATCCTCAGTGTCTAGTACATTTTGGACATGTAGTAGATATTTCAGGTTAGATGGGGTTTATCAGTCTGGTGGCTATGAAGATACACCACGCAGATCTCCTGCCATGAGACGTATGATTGACTGAAGACTCCAGCTACCTTCTCTCTGAATCCACCACCATGTTTGCACATGTCCCTTGGACTGTCCCAGCCAGTAACAGCCCTTCGGGGAAACCGATGCCGGTTTATTCATGCACGACTCTTCTAATATGCAACTTGAGTTCAAGGACTTCTCACTGGCCTAACCAAAACATTCTAGGAACCAAGCTGCAAGACTTGGTTCAAGACTCTTCCTTCCTTTTCTCTATGCTTCCATGGGTATTGGGTCTGCATCATAGTCTGAAGACTCTGCTTCCTCCCCTTTATCTTTCATGAGCATTTCCCTCGGTGAATCTCTTGCAGGTTTAGTCTTGTCTTTGTGTCTGCATTTTTGGAGGATCCTAACTAACACAGCTGATACCAAGACTAATCCAAGAAAGCAGATGGTGTAGGGAGGGGATTTGGGACCGGTCTACTCACAGCCCAGAAGGCAAAGAAGATCACATTCCTAGTGTTCTTTGATCTCTCTAGGGTTTTCATGAACCCCCAGAGCTTGAGGAGTCTGCTTACCCCTTCCTAGTAAGTTCCTGGAATTCCTGCATGATGGAAGGTTCTGCAGAGATCTGGCCCTCCCATCTAGGAACCACTGTCTCCTTCCCAAAACTTCTTCAAATGGGAATGAAGCTGGAAACCGGGGCTCAGAACCCTCATTTCATCTGCTCAGCCTCTAGGGGGCGGTATGGAACTCAGAGGCCCGGGACAACAGATGCCCCTTACTTACCCCAGGAGCTCCCTCCACCTACCTCCTCTCCTGGCTGCCAGGCTCATACCTAGGATTACATCCCAGCATAACCTGGCTGCCAATATGCTAGGCCTGGTAATGGAGGAAAGCCCAAGCTTGGTTATGGACGAGTCAGGTTGATATGTGAGTTCAAGCTGAAAACGGGTGGTGTTGCCCAGTAGCCACATCCAGGAGTAGCTCTGAAAGAAGGGTAAAGAGAGAAAATGGTCCTAATTGGCATAGCTGTGACCCGTGCACTGGCCATCCATTTTCTATGGAAGGAAAAGTGACCCAGAGGTGAGACTATATATAGACTCCTGGGCAGTGGCTAATGACCTGACCAAAGAAAAGAAGGCCTGGGATACAGGCATGTGTGAATAGGACTAAGGGCATACACACACACTGTGAAGATTTTAATACGCGTGGTAATGCTTCCTGTAAAAGGCATAAGGAAAAGACAAGTAGACAAAATTACTCATTCATGGAAGTAGACAAAATTACTCATTCATGACATTCATGGAAGCCCAATAAAATGGACTCCTCTCCATGGCTGATCGAATAATTACTGTTGTTTCTGAATGTGCAATGGATGAGCAACAGAGAGTAAGGCAGTATTCCTTGAAAAGACAAGCTAGCAGCTTTGTGGCAGGTTGATGACATTGGGCTTTGTTCATCGTGATAGATACTGATTCCAGGTGTGGGTTTGCCTCTGCTGCCCACAGATCTTTGGCTGGCCCCACTCTCTGGTTGCTTGCTGAATGCCTGATCCACAGGCGTGGAACCCCATCCAACAGAGCATGTGACTAGGGGGCTCATTTTACAGCTCTTTATTAGTTGTAAAATATATCACACCCCACAGGAAAAGCTGACCTCATAAAGTTCGGGAACAGTCTTCCAAACGTGCAACTAAAGCAACTTGGAGGTGACACTCCGGATGGATAGGGAGACATCTTTCAAGATGCAGGGTATGTACTAGATCAGAGACCCATAAATGGTGTTCCCAGCAGGAAAATTTAGTCCAGTAAGTTAAGGGATAGAAGCAGGAGTGGCCTCACTCACTATCACTCCCAATGACCTATTGGGAGATTTTGTGTTTCCTATCCCCTCTGCTCTGGGTTCTCCCAGGCTGGAGGTCCTGGTCCCCAAAGGGAACATCTTGGGGCACAGCAGATGTCACATTGAATTATAAGCTCCAGCTAAGGCCAGACCACTTTTGATTCCTTACGTCCAGAAACAAGCCAGTGAGAAGAGGAGTTACCATATTGAGAGGAATTATTGACGCTGATCTGCAGGAGGATGTAGGGCTTGTCTACACAGTGGGGGCAGGGAACTCAGGTATGTAGAACTCAGATCATTACCTGAGGCCTCTTGGTACTCCCTTGTCCCATTATAAGTAAGAACGGACACGTATAGCAGTACTCTCTTGCAAAGCACGTCAAATACATATGGAACAAACGACTGACTGAATCTCAACTTCTGACACCATACTGTCTACTTGGGTAACTTCCAAAAGGGTTAGGGGTAGACCTTTGGTGAAAATGTTTTCCCAGAGATCCAGGACTCATTTATCAGCCTGGAATTCTCTTCATTAATTCCCTTCTCCCAATCTGTGTAATCCTCATAGAAATAAGACTCCAGAAGCTCGCGCTGCAGTTTCATTACTCCAGATTTGGGCGCGCAGATGAAGTTTCCCCAAGCACTCTCTCTATAGAATCCCGGTTTTGAGCTAAAAGACGCTTTAAAAGTCATCTAGTCCTTTAGGCTAGGTGGGAGAATGGAGAACTGGAAAGATCAGGTGATTTATCAAAAGTCATCCTGAGGTGTTTTAGAAGTGACTTCTACTTAAATGTATTATAAATCTCAGCGATTGCTCTTTCTTTTACCCGGTTCATTGAAGTGCGAAAGGGTAACTCCAGAGTATATAATACTAGTTGTCCAGGTCACCAGTATTGTCATTATCATTATTGGTACTAGAATGATAACATAGTTATTGAATGATCAGTTTGTATTAGGCACTGTGATAAGCATTTGAACTCATCTTAAGCCTACAAGCCCTGAGAGGTACATATGAATACTCTCTCCAATTTCACAAGTGGAAATGGAGGGCTGGAGAGGGGAGTGATTTGTCTAAGCTTTGCCATCTTGGCCAGAAAGAGGGTGAAAAGGAAAGTCTGTCTCTCCAGGGTTGGCGTTCCTGACCACTATGCTACTTCTATGAACAGGCTGAAATTCTAATAAACCTACGATATTTTATTAGATACTCTGCGTGGAAACCGGGGCTCAGAACTCTCATTTCATCTGCTCAGCCTCTAGGGGGCGGTATGGAACTCAGAGGCCCAGGACAACAGATGCCCCTTACTTACCCCAGGAGCTCCCTCCACCTACCTCCTCTCCTGGCTGCCAGGCTCAGGGGGCACCTGTTACTTTTCTTCTGTTTTAAAATTAAACTTAGCAGGAGAAAAATTACAAAATGTTCTCCCTGTTCTATGAATACAAAAATATCAGAGAACCCATCACACATGGTAAGTGTAACCATAACAGCTTCCCAAGCCATCTGGTTTGACTGGATGAGCCTATCAATACCCCCATCTTTTTAGTTGGGGAAACTGAGTCTCAGGCCCCTTGAGGAGCATGTGGGTGTGTCAGGGCCATCACTCAGGCCTGAGGCGTCTCTGTCAGAGCTTTGTTGAGCAGAGCTGCTTGCCCCCATATGCAGTGAAAAAATGAACAGGGATCAATACCTGTCTCCGTTCTTCTTGTCTACATTCCCTTGATGATGGCCTAAGAACAGGAGGCCAGATTCACCACGAAACTTCAGCCTACAGTAGAAACTCATTATAGCCTTGCTGGAGCTAACTTTTCCTCGTTGAACCATGAGAGATATTGAAAGGGGTGATAGGAAAGGTCAGAGGGAATTCACCGGGATCTAAGTCTTGTATGCCAGTGAGCTAATGTGGCTAAGTTTCCATAAACAGACACCCAGCCATCAACAAATGTTTATTCAATAGTCAACATAAACCCAGCTATGAAGCAGGATAGCCAATAGTTAAAGTGTACTCTGAATCCAGGCAGATCTGGGGTCAAATTCCACTTCTGCTGTTTACTTGCTGTGGGAATTTGTGCAAGTCCTTCTGCTTCCTTCCTTTCCTCCCTCCCTTCTTTGCACATTTATTTAGGTATAACACAAAAAAGCAAAGTGCATAAAATACACAAATGCTAAGTGATTATTGATATCTCTCTACCTATCTGTCATCCAGCAATCTATCCATCATCTCTCTCTGACTCTATGTGTCTATCCTCCTATCCATCCATCCATCCATCCACCCATCCACCCATCCATCCATCCATCCATCCATCCATCCGTCCATCCATCTTTCTATCTACCCATCTATCCATCTATCCATCATCTCTCTCTGACTCTATTATCTACCTACCTATCTATCATCTATCGTGTGTGTGTGTGTGTGTGTGTGTGTGTGTGTGTGTGTGTAACCACCACTCAGATCGGGATAAAGCACCCCGTAATGTTCCCTTATGCTGCTTCTCAATATATATGTCCAACAAGAGGCAATCACCACTCTGTCTTCCACTGATAAATTTTGCCTGTCCTCGAAACTCACATAAATGGAATCAGACAGAGCATACTCTTTGGTGTCTGGCTTCTGTCATTCAAAATAGTATCTGTGAGATTCATCCACGTTGCTGTGTGTAGCAATGGTTAATTTCTTACTTTGACATAGTATTATATTCCGGTGTCTGAACACAGCCCCATGTGGTCGTCTATTCCTCTCTTGAGAGGTGTTTATACAATTCTGAGTGTTTGGCTGTTATAGATAAAGATGCTGGGAACATCCTTGTGCTTGTTTTCTTGTGACCAGTGCCATCCCTTCTGTGGGGTAGATAGCTGGGAGCAATGGGCCATTTTGCTTCTGGTTTGGGAGCTTCAGTTTCCCTACTTAATCTGCCTAGATTAAATGAGGTGCAGAGTCTAATACATTATAACCACCCAATCATTTTAAGAGTTATTCTAACTGTGTGTTTCAATGCTGTCTTGCATCAACCTAGCCTCTCCTCAGAAGCAGTGCCAGCTCACCATTCTAGGACCTGCTGCAGTCATGGTGAATTTGGGTTGAGCACACCAGGAATCTGTGCGTGCAGGTTCTGCATGGAAAGTTTAGGCATAGTACTCAAGGCGCACCTGCCACAGTTAACAGTGGGTTCCTCCCACCGTCATTTATTCAGGGGACACTTCTTTGCCATTTGCTTTATTTCATCTGACCACAGAGAATGCCAAAGCTCCGTTACTTCCGGCCGAGCAGGAGGGTCATAGACCATAACCTCCAAAGAAGAACTTTTTCCTATCTTTGCTTTTTTTTTTTTTTTGAACTCACTGTCCTAAAATGATATCTCAGTTAGCCAGATGAGCTTCTGAAACATGAGGGAAACAAAACCTGATGTGAAGGACTCTGAAGAAATGTGGAGTGTCCCCCCGGCTTCCAGAGGGGGGCCAGGCTCACAGCATGGCATGTGAGAAATCCCCAGGGACCCTTCTTCCACTCCGGGCTTGTGGTCACGCCCTTGAATCTGCATGAGCAGAAACTTGGGTGTACCCAAATGGATCGTGGTTGGAGCTAGAAGACAGCCTCAGAGATGCAAGAAATCAAGGACAATTGTAAAGGTGTTTGTGTTCTAGGCTGTTGAAACATCTCTCTCCGTCTAATGGAACCATCCCCAAGGTGCTATTAACTGTGGGCGTAGGATAACATGAAGAGCTCCCCTCCCCGTCCCCTTTTTCTCCTGCAAATAATGGGATGATGTTTTATCTCCAAAAATAGCCCATTGGGCTCGGAACACTTTCCTTCCCCTCTTAGGGCTCCATGGGAATATTGGATTATGAAGCAAAGGGCTTTTTCAGGCTTGCTGGCGTGGCTGACTGGTGTTAGAGGGCAGAAAGCCAAGGCTAGCTGAAGTGCATGACATCTTGCAGGTTTAATAATATTCGACACCCATGTATTGAGCACTTACTAAGCTCTGTGCTGGGTGTTTCATGGTCGCAACTAATTCTTACAATGACTTTATTATAAAATAGATGCCTCCTTTCCCCTCTCCCATTTTGAGAGAAAGAATCAAGGAGGTTATCACCCAAGACCATGCAGTTAGAAGGTAGCAGAGCTGAGATGAGCATCCCATAGCCCGTGCCTTTAATCTGGAAAATATGTCATTTAGAAATGGCAGTTACCACTGTTGTAGTTTAATTTTTAGATTCCTAGCATTTCTCACTGACGTGCTTATTTTTCTAACAAGAAAATAGAATTCGTTTTATTTTGAGAATTTTATTGTCCTCCTAACACCTAACCCAATGCCTGACAAAATCTAACCGTAGTTAATTTTAGCCAAACTAACCTTCAACTAATGATTTATAAAATAAGTGAATAAAACGGTACTCGCCCAGCTTGCTCTGAGTGTTCTCTTCCCAGCTGAAGAATCTACTCTCCCCCCAGGTTTCCCAGTTGTCTTTGCGGTGATAGGGGGCACCTGTTACTCTTCTTGATTGTCCTGTGTTTTGGACTGCCCTTCTCTGCCCCATGTCATTCTGCTGTGACTTCCCATCAGGGGTCCCTTTCTCAACTCCCCCACTATTCACCAGCCTGGCTATTTAGGGCATTTCCAACCCCTTGGATGTAGTGGATTCGTTCGGGGTGAACACGTGAGTCTGTTGCTGAGATCAGGGTGGACCCTGGGATAGAGTGGGTTTCCCTCCTTTAGAAATTCTGAGCTTCTCTAGGAATAATCTAGGCCTGATATGGTTGAGAGCCATCTTTGGTTTGGTGTCAGTTGAGCCCAGAAGAAATAGAAAGCCATGAAGCCAATGGATAGGAAAGAAGAGATGGGAGATGAGAGATGTGTGTGTGTGTGTGTGTGTGTGTGTGTGTGTGTGTGTGTGAGAGAGAGAGAGAGAGAGAGAGAGAGAGAGAGAGAGGGAGGGGGGGGGGGGGGAGAGGGAAATCTAGTGATATTCTCTTGGAACTTTGGATCCGGCTATGCCTGAAGCTTCTCTCTGGGCTGCCTGGGGGTACCAGGGAGATGTGCCACTGTGAGTAGCATAGTTGGAAGCCCCCGACTCCTGTAACTTTGGGTTTGCCCCAGCATTCACTCTGGGCCCACACTCTCCCTGTGCTGCTCCAGCCTGTGCTGCTCCAGCCAGTGACTGAGCGTGGTGTGGGTGCTAGAGCAGGGCCTTTCTCTTTACTCTGAGGCTTCCCATTGGTCTCACTGAGGCTGGATTGGGCTGCACTATGGTTTGAGGCTCTTTCTACCCAATCCTCCTTCCTTCCCTCTTCCTTTCCCAGGTGGCCGACCAGTGTCATCATAGGAAGCCTCTCCCCATCTATCCTTGTCTCCTCTTCCTTTATCCTTAACTGGCATTCCCCCCGCCCCCCAATACGTCTCATGACTGTCTAATTCTATTTCGGCTTCTGCTTCCTGCAGGGACTGAACCAACACACCAACCAATACATTCCATTGTTGCTGAAGCTAGTTGGAATTGACTCTCTGTCATTTGCAACCCAAAGGATCCTATTACAGAAGTGGGATCTAGTATGTAAAGCTGCTTTGAAAACCATAGGTCCTATAGAGATATTGGTTATCATGATTACTTTTCTCATAATTGTCTACTGGGAGTTAAATAACAAGAGATCAAGAGTAACTCTCCTGGATGGAGAGAGGGGAGCACTGCATTTTTATAGGAAATCCTTGAAGATGGATGTCTTCTAAACTTGGACAAGCTGTGAGGGTAGTGAGATGCTGGATGGGTCTCATACAGAGATTATCTGGGACAGGGACTCCCCTGGCGGTCCAATTGTTAAGACTCCGCGCTTCCACTGCAGGGGGTTCGGGTTCAATCCCTGGTCAGGGAACTAAGATCCCACAAAAAAAAATAAAAATTCTCTGGGACAATCTACATGGCTGGTGTTGAAACACAAGTCTCTAGCTCCTCGCCTCTCCTGGACTTCAAACCCATCTGTCCTAAAAGTTCTTGCATGCTCGTACTTCAGTATTTCTCTTAGGCACTGGGAACTTTTCAGGTCTAAAATGCAACTTTTAATTTTTCTCCTGAATCCTCTATTTTTTTCTTTCTCTGATGTTTCTTAGGTTGCAAAATGCCCCACAGTCAATTCAGTCGTTTAGGACAGAAGTCTGGCAGTCGTTCTTTTTTTTTTTTGCGGTACGCGGGCCTCTCACTGTTGTGGCCTCTCCCGTTGAGGAGCACAGGCTCCAGACGCGCAGGCTCAGCGGCCATGGCTCACGGGCCCAGCCGCTCCACGGCATGTGGGATCCTCCCGGACCGGGGCATGAACCCGTGTCCCCTGCATCGGCAGGCGGACTCTCAACCACTGCGCCACCAGGGAAGCCCTGGCAGTCGTTCTTGATCCTTTCCACTCCTCCTACCCTATCCCATCAATCACAATTTCTCCTTTATGAAAGCGCTCATTACCTCCTTCCCCGCCCCCTAAGTAAGACACACAATGTATGTTAGCCTGTGCCTGCCCTGTGGAAGTTACTTCCAAACATTAAATGTTAATTTCCATTTCTATTACCTCCCAAACCTGGGCTCATATAGGCTTTCATAAGTCAATAGTCAGCTTTTTAAAAAGTATTGAGATTGTTGATTTTAATTAAACTCAGAAGACGGCTTATCCTCCTATTTTCTTTTTAGGAAGAGACCCCATTATATCCAGAATAAAAGGGACAACCCTTGGAGAAAAGTCAACTTCGTATGCCAAAGAAGCGCAAACTCGAGAAGGTCACCCCAACAGTGCGATCCTAAAACTCGTTGGAGATTGATGTAGGGTTGCCAATATTTTTCTTTTGCCGAGTAATATTTTAAAAAATTGCTCTCTGCAATTACTAACAGTTTGTAAATGTGGAAGTCAATTAAAACTCCGGCCTCAAAGTTTCAGTTCTGAAGTGAAGCTGCTTTTAAAGATGTCCAAGTCCAAACCCTCAGCCCCTTCTGCAAGGTTTTTACTTTCTCCCCATCTCTGGTCTCATCCTTCCTTCCCCACCGCACTCCAGCTCTGTGCCACGCAGATTGACTGACCTCCCACCCTCTTGGTCCTTTCCGTTTTCCATTCTTCTTTCTGGTTGGCAGTGTTTTCCTCCCTTTCTCTGATCCAGCGTCAGAAAACCCCCCTCCCTACCCCTCTCCTGCTTGTCCATCAGATGCAGACCTGTCCTGCAGAGGCGCAGCAGTGGAGGACACTGGGCAGTAATAAGCTGAATCCTTTTAGCTGGCAGGCATTCATCACTCAGGTTCCACTGCAAACGAGAGAATCTTTTCATAATAAATATGGAGAGAAAAGAATCTTAGAATAAGGGGCAGCCCTTGATATTGAATGCATTGACCTGTATGAACAACTCGTCATATTTTCCTTCCTTTTCAGTTTGCCATTGATTGACGGACACTTGGGGGCCCTCTTGTTTACCATTCCCTGGGTGGTTTTGCCTCTTTCTTTCCAGGTACGCTGAACCCCGAGTGAGTGACACATCTTCACCAAATTGCCATAAGACTGAGGTAAAAACTGGACCCTAATGGGGTAACTGATGGTGCTTCTTTATTTTTTCTTTATTTTTTGGCCACACCACATGGCTTGTGGGATCTTAGTTCCCCGACCAGGGATGAAACCCAGGTCCTTAGCTGTGAGAGCGTGGAATCCTGACCACTGGACCACCAGGAAATTCCCTGTATTTATTCTTTCTTATCACATACCCTAGGCTCTACTATCATGGACTTCCTAATTCCTGAGACAGGGAAACCAAGTTACACTCAAGGTTGATCAGAGAACATGGAAGGAGAGCAAGTCCGATCTCCAATGAGTTCTTGTACGTTCTCATCCTAGAGGGAGGCGTACTTTATTTATTTATTTATTTTACATCTTTATTGGAGGATAATTGCTTTACAATGGTGTGTTAGTTTCTGCTTTATAACAGAGTGAATCAGTTATACATATACATATGTTCCCATATCTCTTCCCTCTTGCGTCTCCCTCCCTCCCACCCTCCCTATCCCACCCCTAGGTGGTCACAAAGCACCGAGCTTATCTCCCTGTGCTATGCGGCTGCTTCCCACTAGCTATCTGTTTTACGTTTGGTAGTGTATATATGTCCATGCCACTCTCTCGCTCTGTCACTGCTTACCCTTCCCCCTCCCCATATGGAGGCATACTTTAAAGGACAGTTTTCTCATCTGACAGATTTAGGATCAGATTTTGAACTAATGCTTTATCTTCTCTGAGCCTCAATTTCCCAATTTTCCAAATAATCCTGAGTTTTCCAAATTATTATAAGGATCTAATAGCATAAGGTATGTGGACCGTTCAGTATACTTTCAGGCAAATAATAGACACTCAGCAATGGATATCTGGAAAGAACATGTAATTAAATTAATCTTCACAATTCCCCCAAAGGTCCCCATTTTATAGCTGTGCAAACTGAGGCACAGAGGAGCTAAGTATCTTATAATAGTAGGTATCACTTATTGGACACATACAGGTGCCAAGTACTGTGCTAAAAGTTATCTCATTTCATCATAACAACCACACAGGTTGTACTCATATTCCTCCCATTTTACAGATGAGAAAACTGAGGCACACAGGGTTTGCCCACGTGGAGAGGGGCAATATAGGATTTGTACTTGGGTTACTAACTTCAGAATCCTTATGCTTAACCAGGGATTGGGATGGTGGGAAGGCTGCGGAGAGAGCACTGGTCACGTAAGGGAGATGGGCCGGTGCGTCTGCTTTCTGCACCAGGATCTGCACAGCCCAAATATCCATGCTTCCAGAGGTTGTCCTTGACCATATGTATGCAAGGGGGATTCTGGGCCAAACCCTGCTGCCTGGGAAGGGATGTTTATAGAGGGGACATCTCCTCCACACCCAGGACGATGTGCTTCTTACATGGCTTAGGCTCCAAGAACCTGGCTTCAAATGCACCGGCGATTCAGAAAAGAAAAACAAAAAGAAGTTCATGCTTGCTCTCTTAGGGGATAAAAAAAAAAAAAGCAACAAGAAACCTCTCTTATCCATCTGTAACCAAATATATTTTGTGCTTGGTTTCCTTGGGCGGCCCTTCTCTTAACGGCTTCTAATTCATAGAGACAAAAAACATAAAACAATTTAAGGCATTGGCACACTCAGCTTGGCGAGGCAGTTTACTCCCCGGAGAGCGTTTTGGCAGGGACCTCTTGAGGTTGGCTAAGCTAGGAGGCTGGGAGGCTTACGGGGATGGAGGAAGGAAGGTTTTTTGCTTATGCCGTTCCCTGCTTGCCGAGCTGAGAGGTATTTGAGGGAAGTGGGTTGGCCCAATAATTATCTAGCTGCTAATTACAGCCAGTTGTGCAGGAATACAGCACAGAGCCCCAGTGCTTGCCACGCCAGCTGGGAAGAGCCCTCATCCAGTGATGGATTTATGGCTGGCCGTGCAGAGCGGGATGTATGTCTTGGCTTGTGTATTTGAGAGAGCACAGCTTCTCCCTCTTTCTTTGCCTCTCTCCCTCTCTTTAATCTCGACTTCAGAAGGGAAGGAGTTGGTCATTAATTCATTTGGATTTAGAATCTGGGCTTTTTCATGTGAAAGAGGCAGAAGCCATGAGGATTCTGTGTCAAGTATACTCTGTTCAGTTCGTATTTACTGAATGAAATAAATGCATCCATAACGAGTCTTATATAATATTTACAGAACACTTTCTGGGATGCCAAAGCCTCATTATAAATACTTTTCATGGATTGTGCAATAGATTCCCATTATTATCCACATTTTACAGATGAGGAAGTTTACTGAGGCTCAGAGAGGTGGGTGATTTATCCAAGGTCACACAGTGTGATGAAGCGTGTAGTTAGGCCCGGCAGCCAACCAGGATACGATATGGGTGGGCGTGGTGGAGGATACTGGGATGATAGATGGATGCCTTTGGGGGAAATTTAACCCAATCTCACCTGTTTTCAGTGGCTGAGGAAGCATCCGAAGGAGTCCAGTTTTAAGCAATGGATTTGTGGCAGAATCGGGTCTTCTAACATGTTGGCCAGAGTTCCCGCCTCTCTCCCTGTTGCCTTAGAGAAGTTTTCTAAGCCCTAGAAGACTGAATTTTCACACTCTTAAACTCTGCCTTCCCGGGCCTGGCTGCCGGAAGGGAAGCAGAGACATAGCCTTGACCCCACAAAGGGTGAATAACCATCCCGGTCTGCCTAGGACTGAGAAGCTTTCCAGAATGTGGGATTCTCAGTGCAAAAACTAGGCAAGTTCCAGAACTGGGACAAGTAGGGCCCCCTGTGCCCACGTGACTTGGTAAACTCTGATAAATCATGCCTATTTAAGTCAGCGTCATCTAAGACATTTCCAGAATGCCATCCAGTGTCGGGCCGAGGACCTGAGCTTTGGCATCAGGCTGATGTCATCATCTGTGCCATTGTAGGATGTTCATCAACATCCCTGGCTTCCACCCACTAGATGCCAGTAGCACCCCAACCCGCCGTTGTGACAACTAAACATGTCTCCAGACATTGCCAAGTGTCCCTTGGGTCGGAGAGCAAAATTGGTCCCAGTTGAGAACAATTGATCTACATCTTTGTTGTCTGATATGATCATTTCTGGGATCCAAGTGAATGGACTGTTTTTCGTAAAGGTTCTTGATACATGGTGCCCAGCCGTCTTCCACACAAGTTGTACCAATTTATAAGACCACCTACAGTGCATGACAATGCTGTTTCCCTACATGCTTGCCAAGAACCATTGTTACCCATTTGGGTCTTAAGGAATCCTTGAGAAGTACTTACCCACTTCTAGATATGTACTGATAGAACAGAGAGGCCCTTATAGGTGACCCAAACCCAACATTTCACACGGGGAAAACTGAGACTGGAAGGGACAGTGGCTTGCCCCAGGTCACACAGTGAATGAGTGATCAAGTTGGTCCTGAGTGTTGATAAATTTGCAACTTGCATTGTAATCCCGCGTTCCCAGTAATAGCCTTGATCATTCCCAATTAGATTGATTCATTGAGGTAAATCTTATTTTCCAGATTTTTCTCCCAGATGGCGTGGGATTCCTTAACATTTTTTTTTTTTTATCGTGCTGGCCATGGTTAAAGGCGGTGCTTTGGTGGCGAGGCAGGGAGTGATGTATTCTCAGCAGTTGAGGGGCCGGTAGAATTTTATGGGCTTGCAGCCTGCCATGGACTGGGTTTATTATCCTTTGTAAATTCTCCACTATTTTTTCCCCTTTGAAGTCAGGAGTGATGGAACCAGTGGTCTAATTGATACAGGATGGGAAGGGGCTGGTGATGCTTACAGAGATAGGGCCAGCTCGCTCCTGCAATTGTCTACAGTTCAATCCATGGGCTTCTCAAAGGGGAATGATCTGTTGGCCCAACACAACTTAGAATAAGCTCAGGGCTTTTACGCTCTGGTCTGCACCTAGCTCTCTGACTTTGTCTCCCACCTTACCTTCTTGGGCTTACCATGCTGCAGCCACTACTGCCTTCTTTCTTTTTCTTTAAGAGCTCTATCTGTTCCTACCTCAGGACCTTTGCATCTGCGGTTCCCTCTGCCTGGGACTCCCTTTCTCGAGTCCTTTTCATGGGTGATTCCTTTGACTGCTTGAGGCTTTGACTGCTATTCCACCTCCTCAGAGAGGCTTCCTTGAGGACCTTATTTAAGGAAGCTTCCCCTCACCGCATTCACTGTCCACTATATTGTGTTAATCGATTCATCTCCTTTCTAGTACCGTTCACTGTGTGAAATTTTCTTATTTGTTTACTTGTTCATCATGTGGTCCCTCTACTGAGAGCAGGGACTTTGCATATCTTGTTCACAAAGCTGATTTATCATGACCCAAACAATACTAGACACACAGGAACTACTTGTTAACTGAATGAAATAGGTGAGGAGGGTTTACTCCCTGTAAGATCTGGGAAGATATAATCAAAGCAGGGCAATAAAGTATGGGCACATAAAATAACCACCAGAAAGCAGGTGGAGGTGGTGGTTTGGAATGTTTGAGGTGTGCTTAACAGACAGAGGTGCTATGACAGTTCTGAGGGGGGGACCTGGGGGCTCTGGGAGCTTTCCTACAGGAAAACTGGACCTATTGATACATTTGAACTAGACCTTCAAGAATGCAAAAGGTTTGGGTGGATGGGAAGGAGAGGGCAGGGTATTTCTGGCCAGGGATTACGTGGGGACTTGGTGAAAGGCTGAGGTTTGCTCTGGATGGGGGTACAGCTCTTTGCGCAAGAAGACGGAGTCAGTGAAGCAGGTGGCACGTGGCACTGCATGTATATGTTGGACGAGGTTTTGGAACTTGAGTTTCACTAGAGGATTTGAAGGGTGAATAATGAGGTGTTTAAGAGTAAGCGAGGTCTAGAGGTGGATGGAACTGAGGTTTACATCTGTGTCCTTGAAACGAGAGATGATGATCCCAAGTGACGTAGGCCAGACAGAGGAAGGCAAATATGCTAGGATATCGCTTACATGAGGAATCTGAAAAAATGACACAAATGAACTTATTTACAAAACAGAAATAGACTCACAGACTTAGAAAACAGACTTACGGTTCCCAAAGGCAAAAGGGGTGAGGGATAAATTTGGAATTTGGGATTAACAAATACACGCTACTAGGTATAAAATAGATAACCAGCAAGGACCGACTGTATAGCACAGGAATTCTACTCAATACCTTGTAATAAACTCTAAGGGAAAATCATCTGAAAAAGGATATACATATAAATATATAAATAAAATGTAAAATAAATATAAAAACAGAATCATTTTTCTGTACACCTGAAACTCACACAACATTGTAAATCAACTGTGCTTCAATAAAAATGATTAAATGAAGTAGTAAAAGAAAATCTGTATCATTAGGCAAGTTACTTTCCCTCTCTGGGCCTCACTTTTCTCATCTATAACATGGGGCTAAGGAGTATATAACCTCATAGAGGT
Organism: Aethalodelphis obliquidens; assembly: GCF_003676395.1. Taxonomy (NCBI): domain Eukaryota; kingdom Metazoa; phylum Chordata; class Mammalia; order Artiodactyla; family Delphinidae; genus Aethalodelphis; species Aethalodelphis obliquidens. Next base: position 11,342,130 of record NW_020837972.1, on the reverse strand, counting down.
TATATAAAGAGTAAATGAGTAATACACATAAAAAACTCAGAATGGTACCTGGACAAATAGGGCTGAAAAGTGTTAGCAATCGTAGTTAATATTAACAATAGTACCTACATGAATAGGGTAGTATCACTACCACGACCATAATTACAGGTCTAGGGAGTAGGGTGTGAGACACCCCACCCCCCTCTGTCTTACAGATGGGAAAATCTAGGGCTAAAGCAATCAGTGGCTACCTCAAGGCCCTGGGGTTTATTAAATGACAGAGCAGGGATTTGAACCCCCACCTGCAGATCTTGCCCCTCACAGGGTTCTGTTTAAAATCACTGCACAGCTATCTCCAGTCAACAATTGACTGCTCCGTCTTGCCCAGACGCCGTCCTGGTTGAGAGGCAACCAGTGACTGTTTGATCTCTCTTGGTGATGCCCCATGGCATCCCCGTTCCATTCAGAGGGTTTGGGGTTGACTTTGCTTTCATTTTGTGACACTTCATGACCCAGCACCCAAGCCCTTCCCGTCCCTTAGAGGATACAGATGTTGCGTGATCACCCCCAGTGGCATGGCCTCTGCTCACCTTTCTAGCTCATTTCTTTCTTTTTTTTTTTGCGGTACGTGGGCCTCTCACGGTTGTGGCCTCTCCCGTTGTGGAGCACAGGCTCTGGACGCGCAGGCTCAGTGGTCATGGCTCACGGGCCGAGCCGCTCCGCGGCATGTGGGATCTTCCCGGACCGTGGCACGAACCCATGTCCCCTGCATTGGCAGGCGGACTCTCAACCACTGCGCCACCAGGGAAGCCCCATTTCTTTCTTTTTTTTCTTTCTTTCTCCCTTTCTTCCTTCCTTCCTTTCAAAAAAATTTTATTAGAGCGTAGTTGATTTACAATGTTGTGTTAGTTTCTGCTGTACAGCGAAGTGTTTCAGTTATACATATACATATATCCACGGGTATTCTGTGGATATATTGAGTAGAGTTCCCTGTGCTATACAGCAGGTCCTTATTAGTGATCTATTTTATATACAGTAGTGTGTATTTGTCAATCCCTGTCTCCCAGTTTAAGTCAGACAGAGAAAGACAAATATCATGATATCGCTTATATGTGGAATCTAAAAAAAATGGTACAAATGAACTTACTTACAAAACAGAAAATGTGTCACAGATGTAGAAGTAAATCCAGCTCATTTCCTGCCACCCTCACCAGGTCCCTCCATGCACCTCACCCTTTCTTGCCTATACGCCTTTTCTCATTCTTTGCCCAGGGCCTCGATAACCCTTCACTTGGCCACCTACTAATCGCTCCTGGAGACTTAGCCCTACTCAGGGCTCAGCATGTTTCTGAATAAGGAAATGAATGAATTCATGGATGCCTTGAAGATCATAATACCCCCAAGGCCACCCAAAGACGTGAACTTGGGAAAAATCAAGATCTGGATCTCCCCTCATCCTCTGGTAACACTCAGCACATTCACTGAATGTACGTGGCTACAGGGAGATGCTAACGACAGAAAGAGCCCCCAGATAACCGAGAACTTCAAGCTTCTCATAAGGAGTCCAGGCCACATAGGAGGGGCCCCGTCCATGTTTGTTGAATGAATGACTAAACATCTGAATGAATGAAGATAGCCATGCGAAAACTGCCACTGTGGGATGGAAAATGGTGAGCTCCTAAGTCAGGAGACTGATTTGTGCTCCATCTTGTATCTCCAGCTCCCGGGACAGTGGCTGGGACGCAGTAGGTGCTCAGATGCCAAGAGTCAGGAAAACTGACCATCCATCCACACTCGAGAGACCTGAGTATCAGAGAGCACACAACTGTCCTTTGTACTCTAGCAGGGCACTTTTTCTGCCGTTGCAAAGTTCTTTCCACTTCTATGGTCTACAGCCAGTTCCTTAACATTGTGTAAACATGGTTTTGTGCGGTTGAAAATGTATTTTAAAAATGTCACTAATTACCCAATGGCCTGTAACCACTCTTTCAGGACCATAATTGGTTTGTCATGTAAATACCTAATTAGGGGCCTTGGAGAATGGGGAGGGTGGGAGGGCCGGGCATCCTGAGGCCTCCTGGCTTCTCTCTCTCTGGAGGCCCAGAGGAGACACTGGGGTCCCCTGCGTCAGTGGCCAGAGGAGGAGGGAAGCTCTCGGGCTGCATCAGGGCCTCTGGAACTCTGGCCTCCTGGATGGAGCTGGGGCTGGCGTATATCCGCATGCAGGGAATTCTCAAGCTACCAAAGCTTAATGGGAACCAACTGCCCAGCCCCTCCTCCCCACTCCATGCCCAGCAGAATGTGTTCATTTCAGCTCAAATGACTCACAGATGTGTCTCCGGATCCCCACTTTCCTCTTCTCCCCGCAGAGCCCGGGCTGCTAGGGTTCTGCCCTGACTATAAGAACATCTACTCTCCTTTACTAGTTACAGTCTGGATGAGGCACGCAAACTCCCAGGTGAATCTGTTTTCAAGGATTAAACATCACATCTCCCACACCTCACACTTTCTTCTTCATTGATGCCTCAAAAGACAAGAATGATGTTTTGTTTGTTCTGGATAAAAGCACCTCTTTTCATCCCAGGTACGATTCGGGGTACCAACTTTTACCTGCCGCCTTGGAGATTTCATTGTATGACATCCCGTCCATGGGATGGGAAAGACAGAATTGTATTGATTGCATCAGGTCAGACAGTAGCCATTATTTCAGAGATCTGGCAGAAAAAAAAGCAATGTCCCAGTCCCTTGAGCTTGTTCTGCTTCAAAGCTTTCCCCTATAACAAGACCCAGGTCTGGGAAGGGCTGGGTCATCATGATGTGGGCAGCAGACACTTTGCCTGCTTCTCTTGGAAGTCACCCTCTGTGCCCTTGAGGGGATTTTCTCTTCCTTGGGCCAGAGCAGACGAGAATACCTGTGTGACAGCAGGAAGCATCCGGGTTACATATCAGAAGGTGCTCCCTGTAAGGGAGGGATGGTACCATTTATCAGGGGTCTACTAAGTGCCTGTATAACTCTGAGTTTTGCGGGTGGGGAGAGAGGGCTAAGTGAGAATCTTGCCTCTACCTGTGAGCTGGGTGACCTTGGTCCAACCCTTTACTCTTCTGAGCCTCAGTGTTCTTACCTAGAAAATGGGTATAATAATGGACCAGCTGGGGGCGTTGGATGGAATGAGACCACGGTCTAGCTACAAAGTAAGCATCCCACCCTTGTCACTATGACTTACAGGTCTGCCTTCTCATCTGCAAAATCCATTAGATTTGGGGAAAATAGCGCCTCCTGTAGTGGACTGTCTTGAGGTTTAACTGACTTTCTGAGTGTGATGCACTTAGTACGATGCCTGGCACACTCTAGGAGGTCAGTATGTGTTAATCATTACTTTGACTACTCTTACTTTGTTATTATTATTTATCATGTTCCCAAATAAATATTTTGTCTATTATCAGGCTTGGAAACTGCAGCACAGAGGAATTATGGGACTTGCCCAAGTTTGCACAGCTGGGAAGTGGCAGAGGCAGGATTTGAACCCAGGTTCATGTTATTCTCGAGTCAATGGTTCCTGCTTCTCCCTGTCATCCTATCTGAGTTCACACAGAAGGCACTAAGGCTGTGGACAAGTGAAGGTCGCAAAGAAAGGCTATAGGGACTCAGTCACAAGAAAAGGGGCAAATGCACAAAGAAAGACTATAATTTCTGGAAGGAGGGAAATAGTGGGTGTGGGTGTGAAGACTTTGTGTGGCCAGAATGGTGATGTATACAAGAGCAAGGAGAAAAGAAACACACAGAAAAAGAGCAAATATTTTTATTTATTGTGCTAAAAAGAAGCCAAAATGGTGAATTAGTGATCCTGATATTTTAATTTTTTGTGGACATTTCTTTTGCTTCTATGATGATAAAACATTTATAAATGCATGCAGTATTTTAATACTTTTTATAATAATACTCAGAAAAAAATACCCAGTGGATTATTTTTCCTTGGATGCCTTTAAAAGTTTCCTTGCAGTGAGAGAATACTACCTGTATATTCAATGATGCATTGACTATTATTTTTATTCCTCAAACTGATTCATAATGTTCTCTTTAAGTTTGGAAATTTAGAAGAAAATTTAAAAATGGCTCATAGTTTTCCTATCCAAACATAACCATGCTTAAACGTTAGTGTTTTCATTTTAGGCTTTTTCTCTAATAGTTAAAGAATCACCAGATTTTAATAATACTGTAATGGTAATGTTGTAGCTTTCATATTTTGCCATAGACATTTCTGTATTACTGTAAAAGTTTCTAGGAACAAAGTTTTAGTAACCCATCAAAGTAGGGCTGCACCGAAGTTAATCACTCCTGTAGTGGTGTTGCTAGTCGGTGTTTCTGTATCGATATCAATATAAATGGTGAAATTCTTCACTATTACAAAGAACATGGCCATGAACATCATTTTTCTGCATGGAGTTTTTCTTTCCTTTTTCCCTTCCCCTCCCCCTTCCTCCTCCCCCTCTCTTCTCCCCTCCCCTCCCCTTCTTGATGCTGGGAATTCTCCTTTGGATGAATCCTTGGAAGAAAACGGAACCCAAGTTATGGACAGTTCAAGTTTCTAGATTTGAATTGCCCCCTTTTTTTTTTTTTTTTTTGGCCAAGATAGTCCATGTGACATGTTGAGGTCCCTCTAATTTTTCAGTTTCCTAACTATGGGGACAGCATATAGTCATTCATTATTCATTCGACAACATCCATCGAGTACTCACTCAATAGACTGTTGAAGGAGTTTGTTATGTTTCTCAAGGCATAACTATTGAGCCTTCCCAGTTATGAGTCAGAAGTCACAATGAATCAAAGATGTGGCCAATCTCAGATTTTCAACTTTTTCCTGGGAACTGGGCCCTCCAAGATCTCCGAGGGGCCCCCTGACTCTTTGGGGGGGTGCCTGAAGGTCCAGAGTTTCCAGGAATGCTGTCCTGCTGTGTTCTAACAGCCAGCTTCCATGGACAAAAGCAGCAAATGCTCATTGTTTGAGCTCCAGGGAGTGAATACTTAAGTGACCCAGTAGCATTAAAGCACTCTGCCTCCCCCCCACCCACTTCTCTCCCACAAAGCTTTTATACGGGGCACGAGCGCCCATAAATAACAGGCCAACCTATAAATAAATACAGCTGGGAGCCCACAAAAGCCCTTGACAAATGCTGTTTATTTAATTTCTCAAGTGTGGTCCATTTGAGATCCAATTGGAAAGGCTCGCTAAGCTTTTAAAAGGCCAGCTTATGTGCTTAATCTTGAGTCCCTCTTTGACGGGCCATCCTGCCATCTCCCCCACACCTGCTTAGTTCAGGAAAACAGCACAGTTGTCACCAGGGGCAGGATTTGGGACAAAGAAGGGTTTCTCAGGTCCTTCCCAAGGAAGGGCGCTCAACTCTGGACAGGGGAAGTCACACCATCATTATTAATCTTGCTCCAACTTAGCCAGTTTGATCCACTCTCATTACTCATTTCCTAGGTGGGAAGGTCTGGGTCTTCCTTAACTTCCTCCAGAGAAGTGAAAAAAACCTGTGGTAACAGCCATGTGGAGCCAGTGTGGACCTCTTGCTGTGAAGTGTCTGAACCATTAATTATTTCAGAGACGAGTAAATAGGGCAGACATCGCAGAAGGAGAATGTGTTCTTATGAGCATCCAAATGCCACACTTGCCCACCTCGTTCCTGCCCCAGGACCTTTGCTCATGCTCTTCCTTCTGCTTGAGCCCCCTTTCTCATCCTCATTGAACTAACTCAAGCCCATCCTTCAGGTTGAAGCCTTCTCTGCCACTTCTTCAGAGAAGCCTTCTCTGCCTGATATCTGTTCTCCTCCCCGCAAAGAAACAAACTACCAATCTCCTTGTTATACATTCTTATAGCATCCTGTACCTCTTTTGTATTTCAATTAAATTGTTCACTGTGCAATTATGTATTTTTTAAAAATTATTTATTTGTTTACTTTTGGCTGCGTTGGGTCTTCTTTGCTGCGCGCGGGCTTTCTAGTTGAGGCGTGCGGGGGCTACTCTTCGTTGCGGTACACAGGCTTCTCATTGTGGTGTCTTCTCTTCTTGTGGAGCACGGGCTCTATGTGTGCGGGCTTCAGTAGTTGTGGCACGCGAGCTCAGTAGTTGTGGCACACGGGCTGTAGAGCGCAGGCTCAGTAGTTGTGGCGCATGGGCTTAGTTGCTCCACGGCATGTGGGATCTTCCCGGACCAGGGATCGAACCCGTGTCCCCTGCACTGGCAGGCGGATTCTTAACCACTGCACCACCAGGGAAGTCCTGCAATTATGTATTGATTATTTATCTTGCTCACTCGAATATCACTTCTCACCTGTACCCCCAAGTTGGAGCCACCATCGCCTCTCACCTGAGCAAAGGCAGCAGGTGCCTTGAAGGTCTGTCTGCTTCTCCCGTCTCTGCCCCCGTAGTCTCTGCTTAGCGCAGCAGCCAGAGGGACACTTTTTTTAAGAAGTTAATTTTTATTGGCATATAATTGATTTACAAAGTTGTGTTAGTTTCAGGTGTACAGCAAAGTGAATCAGATATACATGTGCATATATCCACTCTTTTTTTAGATTCTTTTCCTATACAGGCCATTACAGAGTATTGAGTAGCGTTCCCTGTGCTATACAGTAGGTTCTTATTAGTTATCTATTTTTATCAAAGGGACGCTTTGACAACATGAGTCCTATTATGTCCCTCCCCTGCTCAGAACCTTCCAGGAGCTCCCATCTGATCCCGAGTGAGAGCCAAAGTTTTTTCAGTGAGCCACTAGGCTCTACAAGATCTGGCCCCCATGACCTCTCCAGCCTCACTTCTGGCCACTCCCCACTCTCTCACTCTGTTTCAGCCATACTGGTCTCCCTAGGGGTCTAGAAGATTCCAACCACACTCCTGTAATTCACTCAAATAGCTGCAGGGCTCTCTTCCTCATTGGCAAGTTCCTACTCAAATAGCATATTATCTGAGGGGTCGTCCCCCATCACCTGTTCACCCCTCCCCATTATCCATTTCCCTTTGCCTGGCTTCATTTTCTGCATAGCCTTTATCACCACATGTCATGCCTTTTATTAGTTCATCATCGCTTATCCCTGCAAAGCATGCGGGCCAAGCCTGCCGCTCTATCCCCAGTTCCTGGACCAGTCCCTGACACATAGGAGGGGCTCCATTAAAATATTTGGCATAAACGAATGTCCTATTTTAAACGATGCAGGCTCTTGCCTAGATTTGGCCAACAAGTAAGACAATCAAATTCTTGAAGTGGGACTTTCTGATCTTGTACAGGGCTTATCAGCAGATGTCTGTGCATCTTATCTTTTTTTTCCCAGCTATGGGCAATGCTTCTACAACAAAGGTCTTAGAGATTCCTGGTGGAGTAGAGTGAGAAGGCAGGGATGCACTCCCCAAGAAAGACCCAAGATGGGGGGAAGGATGGAGCCTTCTAGAAAAAAGGAGCCATTGAGAAGTGGTCATCCTTAGGCGGAGAGCTGGGCGTGCTGTCGCAGGGGAACTTGTCATGAGGATCTGGGGTGTGTGAGCTACAGGAGGAATAGCATGGGGCAGACGCAGCTGAGGCAAGGTTAGTTCAGACAGAGCTGGAGCGTCCAGCCATCACCTCTTTCATTAGACTTCCTGATGTATAAGGTCTTCTTCACCTACATGAAAAAGTCCCCGCTTGGCACTTAGCTCAGGAGGCAGAAAGGGACAGTGGAGAGAGTGTGGGCTTTGAATTCAGATGATTGCAGGTCCAAATCCTCGTTCTACCACGCGCTAGCTATTTTCGTGACTTTGTTGAGTTTTATATTCCTTAAAAGTAATCGTACCTCTCTCCAAGGATCGTCTTACCTCCTGGACTTCATCTGGCATCTTTCTTCCTCTTACTTATTATACTTCAGTCACATTGGCCTTCTTTCTAATCCTCTAGTCCCGCCTTGGGAACTTTGCACTGCTCTTCCTCTTGCTAGAACATTCTGCTCCCAATCCTGCACGGATGGTTCCATCTCGTCATTCAAGTCCTGGGTCAAATGTCATCTCCTCAAGAGAGGCCTTCCTTAACTACTTTATCAAAAATTGCCTCTGGACACCTAACAGGCAGTCACTCTGTTATATTTACCTTATAGCATTTTACACCATCTACAAGTATCTTATATATGTATTTATTCACTTGTTTACTATTTGTATCTTTTTTTAAACATCTTTATTGGAGTGTAATTGCTTTACAATGGTGTGTTAGTTTCTGCTTTATAACAAAGTGAATCAGCTATGCATATACATATATCCCCATATCTCCTCCCCCCTGCATCTCCCTCCCGCGTCTCCCTCCCACCCTCCCTATCCCACCCCTCGGTCACAAAGCACTGAGCTGATCTCCCTGTGCTATGTGGCTGCTTCCCACTAGCTATCTATTTTACATTTGGTAGTACTTATAAGTCCGTACTATTTGTATCTTATCTTCCATGAAATTACATTTCATGTGAGGAGGACTTTCTTCTGTTCACTACTTGTGTCCTCAGCACCTAGAACAGAGTCTGGCACATAGTAGGTGGTCAATAAATATTTGTTGGGAGAATGGATAAAGGGTTTGTGATAACGAAGAAAGGGGTTGTGGTAGAATAATTGCAAAACAACCGCAATTCTCCACCCCTTCTGGACCTTTTGCAGTGATTTTGCAGCTCTTTCCAACAAAAGGTGGAGTTGATCACCACACTAGTCAATCTAAGCTGGGCTTACAACTTAGGACCAATGAAGTGCTGCCGACATGACCAGCTCCAAGTCTGGGTCTCAAGGGGTCTTGCACGCTTCTAATCTATCTCTTGAAACCCTGACTTCACTATGAGAGACACATAGCCTAGACACCCCTGTCACCCTAACTAACAGCCAGTTAATAGCCAGACATGTAAGTGAGCTTATACGACACTAACAGCCCCCTGACAATCGACCAGCTGAACATAGATGCATGGGATCAGATGAGCTTGGCCTAGATCAGCAGCACCAACCAGCTGAGACACAGACTCATGAAATGCCACTGCGTTTTGGGGTAGTTTGTTATACAGCAATAGCTGACTGATACATAGAGTACACACACACACACACACACACACACACACACACACGCGCACACACACACACAGCCTAGCACATCACAGATGCTATATAAGTGGTGGTTATTTACTGATGGGTGGGTACACATTATTTGGTAGTCAGAGGGGCCTTTTCTGTCTGGGGAGTCATAGTTTAACAATGAGATGTATTGCCATAAAACCAGGAGAGGTGCATCCCCGCTAGACCCTGGGCAGCCCGTTTCTGCTCTTAGCAAATATCCCTCCAGCCTTGCACTTGGTCCCTTGACCTCAGGGTCAGAAGAGCATTGAGGAGACTTACGTAGATCTGGCTCTTTGTTTGACCTGAATAATACATGCATTTTCCCGTTTCTATGATGTTTTTAGGCCTCTGATTTATGGCCATGAACATGCCCCTCCGTTTGCCCTGGCTTTTGTTAATGACCTATCATGAATTATCCAGGAAAGAAATGTTAAACGAGATAATTAGGCATTAACCTTACATTGTAGATCAACCGCACGATTGGATCCTTCACAGCTACGAATGTGACAGCACAAGGCATTAAGTATTGATGGTCCCAGGAAGGGCTGAGAGGAGGGAGGGGGAGAAGCAAAGTCCTGTGGGGGAGGGAAGCAATGAAGATGCATACGCTTAAGCCTACTGGTAGGAAGGGAAATCAGAGGGATGAAATCAGACTGCCTGGGGATGGAACCTTAGTGTATCCACTTATTAACTGTGTGATCTCATAAAATAAGGAACGACAACAACTCGTATAAAGCTGGGAAGAGTAAGTGAGGCACCATATCATAGGGACCTGCCATGGACTTGAGCCTTGAAAAATATTCTTTCTCTTTTCTTCCTTTTGGAAAATTTGTCTTTTAAATCCCAGAATTAAAGCTTAGGTGCTCTCCCCTCCAGAGGGGAGCCACTTTGTAAGGTATTTAATTCCTGGTAGGATCAAGTTAGCACCCTGAACGTGAGTGCTGCACACATTAGTCAAGGTGGAAGAGGGACAAATATGAGGGGATTTGAGACAGTGATTTTCAAGGTCAAAATACTGGGCGTCGTGAGCTCTGCATTGCGTATCCTTGGCATGCCATGGGGGCAAAAGGGACATTTCTTTGAAAAAAAAAAAAAAAACCTGAGAGACTATTGTCCTCTGAATCAGTTGGATGGTGGTGTGAAGGGGACAGAGAGCGCCTAAGGCAGACTTCCTGGTCCCGATGGATGTTGACCGTGACCTCATGCCTTCCGCCACTATCTCGGAGGAGCAGTCTAGTATCAAAGGGGAGCTGGATGGATGGTGGCGCGGTGAATGCTCTCCACCCCCGCTCAAGTGGTACCAGGTGTCCTTGTAAGATAAGAGTCTACAAAGGCCCCTGCCCGTTACATCAGTGCAGAGGATGTATCATGGGAGCTGAAAGTCACTGCTGGTATGTTACCTACCGTATGCCTGGTATCAGACACTTCCCCAGGCCAGGTGCCAGAAATCTACACGAGGAAGCAAAGCCCTAGCTGGGATGGTGGTACGACGAGTGATGTCAGGTGAGATGTGATTCTTGGGTGGACCCTGTGAATCTGTAATTGGAGAGGGGCAGCTTCATGCTGCTCCACGCACCTGATGATCGGGCCACGATTCGAGATTTCCACCGCAAACTCTGTGGGGGACAAAAACCTTACATCCCAAGACTTGAAACTGTGACACATCAAGAATGCCTTCTTGCACGCTTTGAATTTTATTAACACTGAAAAGAAATCTACACGAAGCACGAGTGGTTGCTAAGTTTCATTTTGCAAAAATTTGCTGTGGTTTTTCTTTTTAAGGCTCTTTTTGAGAAAAAGCACATTTGAAACCACCAAACCACCCCTTTTATCTTTGCCTTTTTTGAGCCCTTGATGAGCAAAGGCATTTGAAGAAGGAATTGAGCAGGTGTTCTTGACTGCTTGTGGTGAGGCCAGTAATTCTCCCTTCAGGTGTGTGAGGCAAGGGAGGGTTTCCTGTGTTCTGTACGTGTCTAGAGACGAGGAAGAGATTTAATAACTCAAGGTGACCCTGCCTTCCTGCCTCCCCGAATCCTCTCCCGACTGGCCTGCCGTCTTCCTAACTCCATTTCCCACCTTCCTCTCTTTTCCTCTTCTTCTAGTCTGCTTTATTTCTTTCCCTCCTTCTCTCTTTGCTTTTTTTTTAAAAAAAATGATAAAACAACAAAACGTTGATCATTTAAACCATTTTTAAGTGACGCTTCAGTGGCCTTGAGTGCATTCACATCACTGTGCAACCGTCGCTACCATTCATCCCTAGAACTTTGTCATCACCCAAACTGGAACTCGGTACCCAGTAAACGCTAACTCCCCATCCTCCCCTTCCCCCAGCCCCTGGCAACCACTATTCTACTTTCTGTTTGTATGGATTTGACTTCTCTAGGTACCGCCTATAAATGGAATCGTGCAATATTTGTCTTTTAGTGACTGGTTTCTTTTTTTTTTTTTTTACATCTTTATTGGAGTATAATTGCTTTACAATGGTGTGTTAGTTTCTGCTTTATAACAAAGTGAATCAGCTATACATTTACATATGTTCCCATATCTCTTCCCTCTTGCGTCTCCCTCCCTCCCACCCTCCCTATCCCACCCCTCTAGGTGGTCACAAAGCACCGAGCTGATCTCCCTGTGCTATGCGGCTGCTTCCCACTAGCTATCTACCTTACGTTTGGTAGTGTATATATGTCCATGCCAGTGACTGGTTTCTATAGTCAGGATTCTCCAGAGATACAGAACCAATAGAATATATATATATATAAAACATTATCTATATAAAAACATATATAAGATATTATATATTAGTATTATATATATCAGTATATGTTAATATTATATATATATAAGATTTACTATAAGGAACTGGTTCATGCAATTATGAAGGCTGAGAAGTTTTACAAACTGCATTTGGCCAACTGGAAACCCAGGAAAGCCGATGATGTATGTTCTGGTCTGAGGGCAAGAGAAGAAGAACGTCCCAGCTTAAACAGTCAGGAAGAGAGAGAGCGAATTCTCTTCTGCTCCACTTTTTTTTCTATTCAGGTCATAATGTTTTCAAGGTTCATCTATACTGTATCGTGTATCAGGATCTCATTCCTTTTGAAGGTTGAATAATATTCCATTGTGTGAGTACACCATTATTTGTTTATCCACCCATCCGTTGATGGACATTTGGGTTGTTTCCACTTCTTGGCTATTGTAAAGAATGCTGCCGTGAACATTTGTGTATAAGAATCTCTTCCTGCCTTTGTTGTCTTCTCCAGAGAAGCATTTTAAGGCTCCCACAATGGACAAGCATCCTCTCTCTGGGATTCACTCTGGCTTTGTCCTTTTAGCCCATGACAAAGTTGGCTCGGTCATATCAGCCATATCTAGGGGTACAGCAAGCGTTGCCCATCAACTTGGTACCTGGTTCTAGGGTGGGTGGGACAGAGGAGACAGAATAAGGAAAAGACATGGTCCCTTCTAATGTCCCTTCTAGGTGACAGTCAGAGGTGGTCCCCAACAGGACACGTGGATTCTAAGCGTCAGGGAAGGAGGCTGTCGAAGAAAGAACTTAGGCTTGCCATCACACAAGCTGGGGTCAAACTGAGGCCCTTACCAGCCTCAGTCGCCTCATCTGGAAGATGGGGACGACGCTTCCTATGCTGCAGGGCTGTGTTAGAGATTAAAGATAAGGGGCAGGTGCACAGAGGCATTGGAGGATTGGCATTGATAAGGGGCAGGTACACAGAGGCACTGGAGGATTGGCATTGATAAGGGGCAGGTACACAGAGGCATTGGAGGATTGGCATTGATAAGGGGCAGGTACACAGAGGCATTGGAGGGTTCTTCTTAGCTCCTTCTCTCCTTGTGCAGCGCAGACCTTAAACAGCCCAGGACCATGAAGACCAAGAGTTCAAATGGCTGGTTCCCTTGTTATGTTTCAGCAGAGGAGTATTAAAGTCTGAAATTGGGGTTTGCTTCAAGCAGGGCAGAGGGTGTGGTGGCTTCAGGCTTCCAGTTTCCCCCAGGAATGGCTCGCTCTGTGGCTCCCTGCCCTGGGAGAGCTTGTTGGCTTCCAAGAATCTGTGGCTTGAATAACCTTTTTCTCCATCTTGATATTCAGATCTTGGCGTCGGCCCCGTTGAGTTGGAAGGCTGCTTTTGAAGCCTTTTGAGAAGAGCTGATCTTTCTCTGTTTCGCTCTCCGCCCCCACTCCTTTATTTGGTGCACAGAAGCGGGGGGTCTCTTCTACCCAACACTGGGAAACTGGACTCTGAATAGGAGTTACCCCTGGCAGATAAGGAGGGAGAAGGGCGAATAAGGGAGATAAGGAGGGTTCCCAGGCCCTCAATTAAGTGGGGGGCTTTTCCAGATGTTAAGGCCTCTACTTTTCTTGTGTCCCAGATAAGGGAATCTGAGCCCATTTCGTTTTTCAAGCAGAGAAGAGGGTGTGGTCCTGTCCCTGTGGTTCACTCGACAAACACTTCCTGAGCACCTACTACATGCCAGGCTTTATGTTGTTATGAGTGTGCACGCAGCGATGTCAGTTTGTTGCCCTCAGGGCACTCAGGGTCTTGAAGAAATGAGAGAGACAAGTTAAATGACGGGATAAGTGGTGTGACTAGAGGCACAGGGTGCTATGGGACCAGATAAAAGGGGCATCAAATGCAGGGAAGGCTTCCTGGAGGCGGGGGTGTGATCTGAGAGAAGTGTACAGAATGTGGATGAAGTAGCCAAGTTAAGAAGTACAGGGAAGTCATGCCAGGTGGAAGGAACAGAACATGCAAAGACCTGGATGTGAAAAGGATCATGGCTTCTTGGGAATTATAGGCAACCTTGGAGATATTGTGGGTTGGGTTCCAGACCACCGCCATAAAGTGAATATCACGATAAAAAAGTCACGCGAATTCTTTTTGTTTCCCAGTGCACATAAAAGTTATGTTTACGCCATACTGTAGTCTATGAAGTGTGCAACAGCATTATGTCTAAGAAGACAATGTACTACTTAATTAAAAATACTTATTGTTAAAAAATGCTAACCATCCTCTGAGCCTTTGGTGGCTAGTAATCTTTTTGCTGGTGAAGGGTTTGAAGTATTGCGAGAATTACTAAAAGGTGTCACGGAGACACAAAGTGAGTAAATGAGGTTGGAAAAATGGTGCCGATAGATTTGCTCCATGCAGGGTTTTCACAAAACTTCAATTAGTAAAAAAAAAAAAAAAAACAAAAAAACAATATCTGAGAAACTCAATACAGCGAAGCACAGTAAAATGAGGGTTGCCTGTATAAGCGGTTTGGTGTTGCGGGGGAGGGGAGCCATCGAGGGATGGGGAATTGAAGAAAGGAAGGTGGAAAGGTAAGTAGGAGCTGGTTAAGGAGTTTGGATTTGACCTTAAGACGTGGGAGCTACTGAGGAAATTTTGGCAGAAGAGAGATACAGTCAGATTTGCATCTGGAAACTTCCCCTGAGCTGCAACAGAGTGAGGGCTGGCTGTATTGGAGAAGGGAGATGAAGACAGGGAAACCATCAAAAGTTAAAATTAGTCCCATATTGGGGGCCTGTAATCAGCAGCAGAGGCTGGGCTCCATGCATGGCTCAATCAACTCACTGCCCTGAACCTTTATTAAACACCAACGGGTACCCAGCACGGTGCCGAGCCACCGGCTGGGATGACAGACTTCAGCCCCGAGATGGCTAACACACGAGTGAGTGCCTGTGTGGAGACAGGATGGCCAAGAGGAGAGAAAATAGATTTGAAGATGCAGACGGGGGGAGGGGGGTGTCGCTGGAGGGGACGGGAGAGAAAGGTATAAAGGTCAGCTGGGGCTTCGGCTCGGCACGAAGATTTATAACCTCCCCGCCCCCTCCCCCATCCTCGCCCCCTTTCTCTTTCTGGCGGCCTGTTCTAGAGATACACATTATCTCTATTAATACCAGCCACAAGGTCATTACTCAGGCAGCAACTTTTCCTCCAGCATAAATATTTATACAGGACTGACCTGTGACTGCTGCGTTTTCCTTTTATTTGATTCCTGCCGCCTTTTGTGTCTTGCGAGTCTGTCGGCTAACATGTTTAGCCCCCTCTGTCTGGAAGCTTCGGAGCCAGCCAAGTCTCTGGGAATGGAAGAGGGGGGAGGCAGGGAGGCGAGAAGGAAGAGGATGCAGGGCGGGTACCACTTGCCCGATACCAGTGACAACCCAAGTGGTGAGGTTGTCAGACTCAGACTTCAATGAAACTCCCGGAGCTTCTGCACCGGGACCCTACCTTCTGTGAGAGCCTCTTTTCTGACCTTGGGTGGGGACCTAGCAGATTGTTCCCGGGGTCAAGGATTCTTATAAAATTGGCAAAAGCCAGATATTTTGCATGCTTTCACTTAGAGATCCCCCAGTTTAGTGAGCAGGCTCTCCCCCAACCCCGGACCTGGATCTGCCCCCGTTTGCGGTGATTTGATTTAGTTCTTTGGCTGGGAGTAAATGTCAAGATGTAAACATTGCATGAAATAATAATAATAACGACAACAATAATAGCTACTATTACTTTTAGCGTGCCTACTGCTTACCAGGTTTTCATTTCATTCTTGCAGTGATCTTGAGACAAGCATTCTCAACCCCAGGAATCTGGGGCTCAGGGAAGTTAAGCGTCTAGCCTAATGTCTCACAGTTAGTAAGTAGGGGACTTAGGACCAGGAGCCAGGGCTGGCCCTGCTGTGCTCTAAACCTCTAAAAGTAGGAGTAATTGGAATAACGTGTAGTGTGCCTGCTATGCCCCAGGTATTGGACATATACGTATTGATTTCACACCCTCTAGCAAACAGTCCTGCAAGGTAGGAAGGGAATACTGGCCCCGTCCTGCAAATGAGAAACCAGAGGAAAGTAACGTTGCTAAATCAGTACAGAAAATACAGCCCGAGTCAAAATCGGAGACCTGGTAAGTCTGACTCTGCCCCAGCTGCGTGATTGCAACCCTGCTGCAAAAGTTGGCAGGGAGTAACCCCAAATGCAGTTACGTTTGGTTGTGCAATGAAGGGGACTGTTTCCCTCACTATTTTCTTTTATGCTGTTTTGACAGTTTCATCAAGGAAATTTTTTACATTTCACAAAAGAAAAATGGAGATGCCAGAGAACGCTTTCCTTCTCTCTGTTTGAGTGTGTGGGACATGAGGCCAAGGTGGGGACTGGTGAAATGGTCATGTGGGGAGGCTGGTCAGGATAGAAGGACAGGTGTTTAAAAGGACTGCTTCTTTGCTCCTGGGCTTCTCCCTCCCCCCTCCCACCCCACAGCCTAGACCTCAGCCTATCGATGTCTGCCGAGAAACGCTAAACCACCAGCAATCTCCTTTTAGGCCAGAGATGTATCGGTTCCATTCCCAGTGCATTCTCAGCACCCAACACCGTTCCTGGCACAAGAGCAGGTGCTTAATAAATATTCATCGCATCAACAAATGAGCAAATAAGTGACCTCCACCAGGACCACCTCTTAGAAGCATTTGAATTTTAATGAAAGCTCTGAGACTCAAAAGAAGTCCTTAATGACTTAAGGGGCCTGGGTACACTGAGGACACTGACAGAGCACGGCAGGAAAGAGCTGCGGATTTGGGACTGTTCAAATGGCCACCTTCCTCAATAGCTGTGAGACTTCGGGAAGTCATTTCTCTCCTCTGAACCTCTGTCCCATTTAGAGAAATAAGGGGTGGACCGTGTGAGTTCTAAGTGGTGAGGCAGGGTGGTGCCCTGAAGGGTGGAACACAATAGTTAGGAACACTAGCCAGACTTCCTGGGCTCAGATCACAGCTTCACCAGGACTAGCTGTGTGTCTAATATGCAAGTGACTCAACCTTTCTGTGCTTCAGTTTCCCCATCTGGAAAATGGGAATAGTCGTAAGTATCCAACTCACTGAGACTTTACAAGGATTCAGTTAGTTAATACATATCAAATGTAAAGCTCTTAGGACAATGCCTGGCATAAAGAACATGACTGATACATGTTGCCCATGATTATTATCCGTATCTATGAATCGGGAGGTATTGTATTCATATTATATTCATAATAGCAATCATAGTCTACGTCATTGACCAAGTGCTTACAGTGTGCAAGACATTATGTTCTTTGCTCCTTGCAAAACTCTGTAGGGTGTTTACCTTTGCTTTCATGGACTCCAATTTGCAGATGGAGAGACAGAGGCACAGAGCACTTAAGCCACTTGACTGAAGTCCTGATACAGGGGCAGATATGAACTAGAGTTTGGCACCCAAGTCTGGCTACAAATTCAGATACTTACCAAGGCCAGGCAAGTGACTCCAGTGGGTGAAGGGGACCTGGCATAAGACAAGAGATAATGAACTGCGTGTACTTTGACCAGGCACAACACTAGCCTCGTGACATTGTCTTCTGAATTTATATTTGTTCTCAAGTTTGGCTGCCATTTGAATCATGTGAGGATTTAAAAAAATAGTGACGTCAGGTGTCATCCCCAGAGATTTGGACATAATTGTCATGGGGGATAGTGCCTGAGCAGCAACATTTTTATGAGTTCCCCAGTTGATGCTAACGTACAGCTAAGATTGAGAGCCACTGTTTAAGAGCACCGAGTGAGCCAAGTAAGAGGTGCGAGTTGCCATCTTCAGCTAGGGAGCCACCAGTTTGCAACCTTCCATAAAGATACAACATCTTTGATTGAGACAAATCAGTCTATCTATCCAATCTCACCCACCTACTATCTAGCTGCCCACACAGTCCCCCACCATTCACCCTCCAGACATCCATTCTCCCATTCTTCTCTCCTTCCTTCCTTCTTTCCACCCACCCACCCATTCATCTATCCATCCATCCACCCACCCACCCATTCATCTATCCATCCATCCACCCACCCACCCATTCATCTATCCATCCATCCACCCACCCACCCATTCATCCACCCACCCATTCATCTATCCATCCAACCATCCATCCATCCATCCACCCACCCATTCATCCACCCACCCATTCATCTATCCATTCTTGAAGTCATCCATTCATTCATCTGCTTATCTACAAACCCATCCGTATGTCCCCTTTCCCCTGTATATATAATCCACCTATACATTTGTCCATCTACCCTCCCACTGATCTATCCTTTCACCCATCTGTCTATCCACCCATCCCTCCCTCTGTTCTTTTGTCTCTCCTTCCCCATCTTCCCTCCTTTCCTTCCATCCTCTCTCCCTTCCTTCCTTCCCTCTTTAATTCTACCCCCCTCCCTCCAGGCCACAGCCTGGACTGACCCTCGGTGCAGGCGTAATTGCAATGCCGTCAACAGCTTCTCCCTGTCTCTTCTTCTAAAAGTTTCGCTTCCACGATTTAGACGTTAGTGAGCTTCTTGGAGGTGCCTGGCGGAAGTGAGCCAGAGAAAGAAAAGAAATCTGTTTCTGGTTTTCCGTGAATGACCTTTCTTTCCCGAGGAAGTCTCTTATAAACACTTCCAGCACCGGCAGATGCCAGGACTTTTGAACGGCTCCCCCAAGTCGAAAGGCAATCTTGAGCGCATACCTGGTGTGCGGTGATCTGAATCCAGGGAGAGGGTTAAGTGAGTCGCTGACCGTGCAACCCAGGGCCAGCCCCAGGGACTCTCCTCTCCTCCCACAGCTGGCAGGCGCAGAGGCAGTGCAAGGGAAGGACTGCAAAGGCTGTTCCTGAGTTCCTGACGTGACTTTCTACTTCAAGAGTCTTTCCCCATCCCAACTTCTAAGTGTATTTGATATCCTTGACACAACTGTTGCTTTGGAGCAGATAATTCTTTGTTGTGGGGTCTGTGCTGTGCACTGTAGAATGTTGAACAGCATCCCTGGTCTGTATCCTTTTGATGTCAGTAGCATCCTGTCCTCCCCGGCTGCCCCTGGGTCGTGGCAAACAGAAATGTCTCTGGACTTTGCCAGATAGCTTCTGGAGGGCAGTAATAGTAATAACAATAATGATGTAATAATAATAGTAATGATAATTAGCACTGATGGTCCATCAGATAGATCAGGGACACGTGGTTGTCAACCATGGCTGCAGGTCAGAATTATCCAGAGCGTTTTAAAATTCACAATGCCCGTGCATACCCTGGGTCAATTACATCAGGCTCTCTGGGGGTGGCATCAGCATTGCTAGAGCTCCCCAGGTGATTCTAAAGTACAGCTGAGCTAGAGAACCTCTGGTCTAGGATGACTTTATGTCCAGGTTTGCCCAGGACATTCACCGTTTACATCTATTGTCCCAGATCGATAATAGCATTCATTCTTCAACATGCCCTAGTTTAGACAATAAAGTATGTAGTCACCCATCCTACGTCTCGTTTGATCTTCTTACCAGTTCTCACAGATAGGTACAGTTATTATCCCCAGATATGCCTATGAAGAGCTGAGACCCAGAGAGAAGAAGTTGTTGGCTCAAGGTTGCACAATTTGTAAATGGCTCTGTCAAGATTTGAACCCAGGACGGGTCTCCCTCTGGTGCTGGGGGCTGCTGAACCCTACACTATTCCATCTCTCTACACCAGCCTCACTGGAGGGATTACTAGGCTTAATGCAGATGAGTATTTATGAAGAGTTGGTCTGTGATAAGGGACATTTTTCCTTTAATGACAGCATTCACATTTTTCAAGGTTCTAAAGTATTTTTAAGATCAGCTCATGACTATTTTTTCCTACTTGGAATTTTCTTTTTTCTTTCTTTCTTTTTTTTTTTTTGACATGTAAAAGCAACACTTTTTTCTTCAATTAGGGTAAGCTGGGTTATGATGTGGTAACAAGCAATCCCCAAATCTCAGTGGGCTCAAAGGCAAACAGAGAAAAATATGTTTGTTTCTCTTTTATGCTCCGTATCTATCTTGTATCAGCAAGAGGGGCTCTGCTGGTCGTGGTCATTCAGTGACCCTGGCTGGACAGAGCAGGCACCATCTCAAAATAACTGGTCTCACGCTGACACTTCAATTCTACAGCTCAGAAGTAGCTATGCTCACATATCACTGGGTGAGCATAGTGATATCACTGTGCTCACAAACTCATCGGCCAGGACTAGTCACACAGTCCTTCTCAAGTAGAAGAGGGCAGAAAGTAAAACCTTGCTCTATGCCAGGAGCTGGAGAGCTAGACGCGTAGTGGTAGCAGAAGTGACAACTTACATGTTCATTGAAGAAAATTTAGAAAATGCAGAAAACCATAGAGAAGATTAAATGCCTGCTGTAGACTGAATATCTGTGGTTCCCCATTCATATGTTAAAACCCAACCCCAAAGGTAATGGTATTAGGAGGTGGAGCCTTTGGAAACTGATTAGGTTATGAGGGTGGAGCCCTCATGAATGAGACTAGTGCCTTTTTTTTTTTTTTACGTCTTTATTGGAGTATAATTGCTTTACAATGGTGTGTTAGTTTCTGCTTTATAACAAAGTGAATCAGCTATACATATACATATGTTCCCATATCTCTTCCCTCTTGCGTCTCCCACCCTCCCTATCCCACCCCTCCAGGTGGTCACAAAGCACCTAGCTGATCTCCCTGTGCTATGCGGCTGCTTCCCACTAGCTAGCTACCTTATGTTTGGTAGTGTATATATGTCCATGCCTCTCTCTCGCTTTGTCACAACTTACCCTTCCCCCTCCCCATATCCTCAAGTCCATTCTCTAGTAGGTCTGTGAGACTAGTGCCTTTATAAAAGGGACCTGGGAGAGCGCCTTTGACCCCTTCTGCCATTTGAGGACACAGTGAAGGTCACCTCTGAACCAGGAAGTGGGCTCTCCCCAGACACGGAATCTACTGGCACCTGATCTTAGACTTCCCAGCCTGCAGAATTGTAAGAAGTAAATGTCTGCTGTTTAAACCACCCAGCCCATGGTATTTTGTTACAGCAGCCGGAACAGACTAAGACAACACTTCATTGCAACTCTTAGAGGACAACCATTGCTACATTGTTAACATTTTGCCTTACACCCTCTTAGTTTCTCTTTCTTGGGACACACACACAATTATGGAATTATGATTATACTGTGCATACTGAGTTTTTATTTAGCAACATGTTCTCATGTAATTTCTCTGATCCTGAAATATGTTTTCAAAAACATGATCTTCACGGTTGAAAAATATTCCATTGTAAGACTACCCCTAACTTGATTTAATTGGTTCTCTGTTGTTGGATGTTTAAGATCGTTTTAGGCGTAAACCTCTGTGTGTCTCTGATTATTTCCTTGGAGTAAAGTTCCAGGAGAGGAATTCAATACTTGATTGGTATAAATATTTTAGATAAATTTGCAAATTGCCTCTGTGAGGTTACACCAACTCATACTCCTGCAAGTAGTACCTGAGAATGCCCTGTTCCTGGCCCTCTCCACTGTTAGCCATTGTCATGTCTTTAAACCTTTGCCAATCTTGAGAAGAAAAAAAATCCTATCCCTATTTTCCTTGCATTTCTTTATTCACTAGAGTAGGTGAACATTTTTTCATATGCTTATTAGCTTTTGTAGTTTTTCTTTTATGAATTGGTTTTTGATGTGTTTAAACCCTCCCGTTGAATGTGACTCTGCGTCTGGAAAGATGTAAATGCACCAGTCTGACATACCTTTCCCTCGGCAGAAATTGATTTTGAATGAGAGGAGACTGTTAGGGGGAAAATTCTAGGGGATGCTCCAGGATGGGAGAAATTGAGTCCATGTGCACACAGCTGGACACCTTCCTCTACTCCCTGCAAATGTCCATCCTTAGGTCAGGTGCTGGTGAAAACCATGGGTTTAGAGTCAGATAGACCTGGGTCAGACCCTGGTTCTACCACTTACTCGCTGTGTGACTTTGATCAAGTGGCTTAACCCCTCTGGGGCTCCAATTTTCTCATCATTATACTAAGTATAATAGTATCACTTTTCTCACTATGTTTTTGGGAGGCTTACGTGAAATAATGTCTATGTGTGGCTATTCTTACTGTTGTTGATACTATTATCATGATGACCATAATTATTACTGGTACTATAAATGATTGCAGTTGACTGTTATTATGTTTTCTTAGGGATCTCTCCTTGTGGAGGTCACCTGTGAGGGCTATTCTGGAAACTCTGCATCTGTCCTGCAGCTTCCTGTGCATCCCAGGATCTCAGACCAGCCTGTGCTGGAACTGTCAGCCATTTAAAACTCATCCTAGGCTGACAACTTTTCCATGGGGCTGGGGTATTATAGGGACTTTTCTGGCTTAGCGGCTGTAGTGGGTTGAATGGTGGCCTCCAAAAAGGTATCTCTACATGAGATCATTCTGGATTACCTGGGTGGGCCCTAAATTCAATGACAGGTGTCCTTATAAAAGTGAGGCAGAGGGAGATTAGACAGACGAAAGTGGAGGACACACAGAGACACAGATGAGAGGGCCATGTGAAGACAGAAGCAGAGACCTGAGTGATGCTGCCAAAAGCCAAGGAATGCTGGGAGCTCCGGAAGCTGGAAGAGGCAAGCAAAGATTCTCCCCCAGAGCCTTGGGAGGGAGCGTGCCCCTGCCACCACCTTGATTTTGGACTTCTGGCCTCCAGAACTAAGAGAATAAATCCCCGTTGTTTTAAGCCACCTAGTTTGTGGCAACTTGGTGCATCAGCCCCAGAAAATTAATGCAGCAGCCTGACCAGGAATAGCACTGTAAGTGCAAACTGGGAAAAGGAGCTTGAGGTGAAGGCCAGGAGACTGGTTTCTAGGCTTGGGTCTGTCTTTCATTTCTGGGTGATCTTGGATGACTCAGTTTTCCTTTCTGGGCCTCAGTGTCTCCATCTGTGAAATGGGGAGTAGGCTGATTCCTGGGTGGTAAGCTCTTCTTAGACAGACAATTTATGAAAGTAAGTGAAGTGGGCCTGGGTGACAGCATGCTAGGGAGGACGGGTGACTGGGTCAACTCAGGGGCCCTTAACGCTCTGCAAGTCGCTGCTGGACAGGAATGCCGGCCTGATGTCGCCAGAGCTTTAATTTTTCGAGAGAAGAGAGATATCAAGCTTTTTATGTAAAATCTGATATTTCAGTGTTTGCAGTTAATTCACATTTCTTACAGGCACAACACGGGCCAAACAAAGCAATCCTGCAAGCCAAAAGTGACCTATAATCTAGTTGATCTTCGAGGTCTCTTTCCAGCCCCCGATGCTCTGATTCTCTGACTTAACGGGAATACCCATGGGTTCCAGAGCCTTGACCTTGACAAGCCCAGGAGAGTAGACCAGGTGGTGGGGAGAACTTGGGCTCATCCATTTTGGAACTGGGCAGGACCAACAGGCAGAAGAAACCCAAGTGGTTTGGTCCACAAATGCCCGATGATTCATTTTTCCCTCCTTGCTGAGCTGCTAGGTTTCAGGTAGCAGGCTTGATTTTTATGTGTGAAGCTTAAGCCCCCTAGTCAGCCTGGGCCCCACGGTGCTCCATAAATCATAGGCTGTTTTTATTATTAATAATAAAATCCAGCTGATACTGGAAGTGCTAAGGAAATGTGGCATGGGAGAAAGAAAGGCTGGAAAGTGGATGAAGAATGGTCTTGCACCCGTGAGCAAATGGTTTGAGAATTCAAAATTTTCCGTTGGAATGCAGGTTCCTGTTCGTTTTCACCCATCCTTTGTTTATGCAGCAGTTACTATGTGCCCAGCGCTGTGGGGATACAGGAAGATACAGGAGTGCCTCAGACAGACGCCCTCCTGCCACCATGGACTTGAGTCTCGGGGAGGGGAGTGTGGATAATTAGATGAGCAATTCCTCAAAGTGTGAAAAAGAGGCTAATAGAACAGGGTTTGTGGGAGATCTGTGAGAGGGGTCAAAGCATTATTCCCAGTGGGAATGTCACTTAAGCTCTCAGCAGAAGGACGTGCAGAAACCAGTCGGGCAAAGAGCCTGTACGCAAGAGCTAGAGCCCAGCCAAGGACAGTGGATCCAGGATGGGAGCTCCTGTGTCAAAGAACCAGCGACGTGATTAAACTTCTCGGGGCGTCAGTATTCCCACCTGAAAAATGAGAGGGCTGTTCTGGACGGTCTCTCGGGTCCTTTGAGCTCTTGCTAGCACATGCATCTTGGGTGACAAACTGAAATTGAGATGGATTGGGACATTCTGCCATACGTATTTGGCCTTTGTCGGCCTGAATCATCATGGAAAGAGCAGCTCTGGAAGCTGTTGAGGGTGGGACGAGACATTTCCAGCTGCAGCTTCATCTCTGTTATTGTGCGTGGCACTGACACCATCCACTAAATGTGCCTTAAGGTTGGGCACCGGGAGAGAAGGCTTCCCCTTGTTAGTAGTGATAGTCATGAGTGGTTTTAGTCTATTTACCATGTGCTCAGCATATGCACCCTTCATTCGCATGACACATATTTATCAAGTCCCAGGCACCGTGCTAGACAGTGGGGAGACAAGGGCGAATAAAGCAGGAAGATTCCAGGCTGACACAGAGCTCACACGAGGAACACAATGAACTAGAAAATGCTGGCAAAGAGTAAGATGATGAAACTAAGTGTGTGTGTATGCATGAGAGAGGGAGAGAGGGACAGACAGACAGACAGCCACACACAGAGAGAGCGCGCAAACTAAGGGTTATACTTAAGGTTATGCAGTCACAGGTGACCACGTGGAGAAGCTGACTTCTGAGCAGAGATCTGAAGTCGCCAGGACATCAGTCGGGTGAGATCAGGGGAAGGGCATTCTAGGCACAGGGAACAGCAAGTGCAAAGGCACTGTGGTGGGAACAAACTTGGCGTGTTCACGGAAGCAGGGCAGTGAAGGGCTGAAACTTGGTGAGCAAGGGAGAAGTGGGACAGGCGTCAGGGCCGGAGCACCGGAGGGTCTTTTCTTTCCAAGCACAGTGAGAACCTCCTGAGAGATGTTAAGCAGGGGAATGACGTGATCTGATTTATATTTTGCGAAGACAAACTTGACCGCTGTTTAGGGCAGCAAGAGTGGAAGCAGAGGGACCAGTTAGGAGCCTGTTGAAGTTGTCTGGGCAGGAGATGATGGTGGATTGGCAGCAGTGGAGATGGAGCAAGGGGCCATTTTCGGGGCATCTTTTGGAAACGAAGCTGACACAATCTGCTAATGGATTGGCTACAGGTAAAGAGAGAACACGGAGGAATCAAAAGAGAGGAATCAGAAACATCCCTATGTCTTTGCCTTGCTTGGTCCAATGGATTTTCATGTTTGATCCCCATAACTACCCTTTGAGGTGGGTATTATTATCCCCATTCTATGACTGGAGAAACTGAGGCATCCCTAAAGGTCAGAACCAGAACTTAAACCAAGCCTGTTTGCCTCTAGAGGCCATTTGGAATCCTCTCTGCTCATGATTTCCCTTCTCTCCTTGTTTGCATTGCTCCATTCCTTCCTCAGGGACTGGCTTGCCACCCAGGATCCAGCCCTTTTCCCCTTGCTTTGGGTGAGAGACCAGGTTGGTGTAGCTCAGTCGGGTAACCCCTGAAATGTCAGATCATGTCAACTCTCTGAGGGCAGAGATCAGCGGGGCAGAAAGTGCCTCTGGAACCCGCTCTGGGAAGTGTGTCTCACCAACCCTTTGAATGCTACCCGGGATCTCTGTGCCCACCCCCCCCCCGCTCCCCCGATGGCTTCTAGCTTTCCACTGGTGACAGCTTGGATGATCTCCTGTGACAGGGGGAATATGCAGCCACAGGGATGCAGCTCGGTGCCCGGGAAATGTCACCTCCAATTGATGTCACAGAGGAGAGAGAAGCAATTAAGGTGCCAGCCAATTCTTGAAGCTCTGGCTCCAGGCGAACTGTGGGCGTTGGAGAGGGAGATGGAGAAGGAAGGAGCAAGGGAGGAATGGCAGCAGGGAGAGGGTTGAAGAGGAGAGGGCGAGTTAGGAAAAGATGCCCATTTTCTCGCACAGAGTAGGTCTGCAATAAGTATGTGTTGAAGGGATAAATGAAGGTCGTATTGGACGCTGTGGTGTGACACCCAGATCTCCCTGCCCTCAGAACCAATGGACTCATTCCTCTAGCTCCAGAGATGTAAGATGTTTCAGGCTCCCAGCTGAGTCTGTCTGCAGGACCTGCCCTTGGCTGAAGGGAGACACTTGCCCACTCTCCAGGGAAAGCCTACACCCAGTGACTGATGGATTTGCAGAAAGATGAAGCCCCCTTGCATTGACTTAAACCAGCTCTGATGGACCATCTCGGCTTCTGAGCTCCCTGTAGGATTGACTGAGACAACTGCATCACAGCCCACATTCTCCCTCTGCCCAATCCTGCTTCCTTTGCTTCCTTGCAGGGGTTGTTCCTGCTAGCAATCCCCAGTAAAATCCCTGCATGCAGATCTCTGCCTCAGAAGACCCCATCTCCAACAAACACCTTACAGTGACAAAAATCTCTAGTGTATGGCTATTTACTCCCTCCAAGTTCTACGAGGAAAGGATTGTTGCTGAATTAAACCCTGAGTTCCCTGTTGTTGTGGAGAATCTGGGTAATGGGTGAAATGGAGCAAAAATTAAAGAAATCACAGAGGATTTTGTAACTGCGTCATAAATATCCCCAGAGTTTAGGTAGAGCTGGAAAATCTGTGAAGCTGGAGTTTCAGAGATGGATATTTTAAAAGGGGAGAGAGAGAAGGTATTTCCAGGTGTAACTAACATCCGAATGGAGGGTACCGAGAGAGGCAGGAGTGAGAATAAAATCTTAAAGATGTTTATGTGCATTCACAATGCACCATTCCCTCCTTCCTTGGGATTTGCTTGAGAGAGGGATATTTGGAATAGTTTTACTTTGTTTTCTGACTTTAGAGACTGGGCTGCATGGGAGGCTGAGTTTATCTGGGTTACGAGTATGACTGAATGGGAAGGGAGTAGATGAAAGTGAAGGAAGAGAAGATAACTATGAATTAACAGGAGGTATAGGAAAAAAGAAGGTACATCCCTATGACTTGGAGAAGAGTCAAACAGAATTAAGGAGAAAAAGGATGAAATTAGAGTGAGAAAGACATATTCCTCACAGTATTGGACGTGTCAGCCAGATTGCCAACACACCCAATACTTTTCCATCATTAAAACTGCTCTGTCTGCAGCTCCCTGTGGGGTGAGTATACAGAGGCCGGTCTTTGCACAGAAGTTGGCTCTAATTAGCTCAAGGATGTGTGTTAATTAGGTTAAGATCCAGCACCTCTAACGAAGGGCAAGATAATAATAAGTGGAGAAAACTGTGAATGTTTAGTTCTCTTGCAATGGTCCAAGCATGAGCAGTGCCTTTGGCTTGATTATCTCACGGTGATGGAGTCCCAGTCCCTAGTTCCTTCTGTCTCATTTCTCTGTGTTAACACTTGGGGTCTAAGGTGACTGCTCCGGTTCCTGCCATAAAGTCTGCATTCTGTTCAGTGGGATGGGAGGAAGGGGGCGTAGAAGTCACAATCTTCCTTTTAAGGCTATGATCCGTCACCTCTGTTGACTTTCTGTTGGCCAGAACTTAGTCACATGGCTATGACTGAGATTGAAAGGGAGTTGAAAATAGCCTTTTTTTAAAAAAAAGATTTATTTATTTGGCTGTGCCAGGTCTTAGTTGCGGCATGCGGGGTCTTTTAGTTGCGGCATGCGGGATGTAGTTCCCTTGACCTGGGATCGAACCCGGGCCCCCTGCATTGGGAGCGCAGAGCCTCAGCCACTGGACCACCAGGGAAGTCCCGAAAAATACCGTCTTAACCTAAGTCAGCCATGTGTCCAGTTAAACTTTATGGATTCTATTACTAAAGAAAGGGTGGAAGGCTGGCTCTTGAGGGGTAACTGACAGTCTCTGTCACAGATGGTCATGTGACGGTGATCCAAACATAGCCTGACTGGGGCTGATGAAGTGGACCTGAAGCAGTTGTGGCCCATTACAGACTAAATATGGATGGGGACTGTGGGTGGGGGAGGATTTGGGTAGCTGAGAAAGGGAGGAGAACGGAGTAGGCAGGTCCTGAGGGAGGAACAGGCATACAGAGTGATCAGCCCTCAAGCTGTGAAATCACTTTCAGTTCTCAGTTCTGAATATAAGTATGGTTACATGTCAGGATGCTTTGGGCTGGGAGTAACAGAAAACCTGGACTCAAACTTAGACAACAATGAGAGTTGTATCCTCATGTTGTGGAAGTCCAGAGGTAGCGTGGACTCAGGGAGGGACTGAGGAGCTCAGTGATGTCTCCAGTGATTCAGTGACTCAGGTCATTCACTCTAACATCTTCATTTGTGGCTTCCTCCTCGGGCTGGCTGGTTCCACCCATTATCACAATATGGTGACCAACAGCTATGAGGCAACAGGTTTCCTTGGTCATACCTGCCAGTAGAGATTGAGAGAGAAGAAACTGTTCTACACTCACACGCAAAAAAAGTCCTTCCAATCAGTTAGATTGGACCAGTTTAGATAATATGCACCTCCTCCCCTGGGCTAATAAAAGATGCTTATTGATTTAGACTCAGCTGCTTCTACATGTAGAGATGGGGATGGAGTGGACACCTGGATAAAATCAGAGTTCTCCTAGGTTTCCGTTGGCAAGCCTAAAGATTCTACTTACCTTAACTCCCTTTTTCTTAAGGTGGCCTGAGAATGCCTTATCCCTGAAACCCAGAGTGCTTAATTAATGTACCAATAAAAGACTCAAGGCAAGATACTCCAAAGGGGCTGAAGGAGGAAGAAAAAAAAGAATGAAGGGACTACCCTGGCGGTCCAGTGGTTAAGACTCCACGCTTCCACTGTAGGGGGCTCAGGTTCGATATCTGGTCAGGGCACTAAGATCCCGCATGCCGCAAGGCACAGCCAAAAAAAAAGTAAAGAAAAAGAAAAAAAAGAATAAAGACCATACATGCTAGTGAGTCTGCAGAATGTTGAGAGAAGAAGCTATTGCCGGTGACTTCCAAGGTCATTCAGGACAATTTGTGTGATGGAGAGAAGATATGGCTCTGACTCATCAGAAGCCACTTCAGAGGAAAACCAGGGTCATCCAGGAACATCTTAGGCAGCTTGCAGGTTAGACACCAAGAGGGGGAGTAGAGAACTCCTATTCGGCAGGGACAGAGAGACCGTGAATGGGGCAACCAGTTACCATATTGGAAAAGAGCATCTGGTTGATGCCCTAGTTGATGGCTACATCTGGGATGGCGTATAGGTGTCATTCCAAGGGCCACTGTGATTTGTCGTGGCCCTCGGAGCAATCCTTGAGAAGCATTCAGAATCGCAACTAGTGGAGACCCCTGGGCTACTTAGTCCTATTTCAGGACTTCCTTTCGTAGTTTTACTCTCTGCCTTTGAAGAGCTATCCCTTAGCAGTTTGGATGTCACTTCCTTTTCGTGTTGAATCTTTCTGGAGATGGTCTGAGTATCTTCCTTGTCCTGTTCCTCTAAGAAGTGGTATGTCAAAAGGACAGAGGATGCTCTCTGAATTTGGGATTTGAACCCCGGGTTTCTCACTCAACCAACTAGGTGACTCAAAGATACTGCTTCAGGTTCCTCACGTGTGACATAAAGAGCATAGTGTCTGTTTGGGATGAAAGATCTGAGGACCAGATTTAATAGACACAACAGATCCAGGCTGCTGCTCACTTTGCATTTTGAAATCTTGAAAGTTTTTCACTCTGTTTACTCCAGTCCCCAAGATCACAGACCACCTTTTGTTCTTCTGATTTTATTTGTTCGTCTGTTCCTTCACAACTGCAACTTACAGAGGTGCTGGGGGAATAACACTGTCCTCATCTTGACATTCAGACGTAGGTCCAAAGGCACCCTCTGGACATTCCTGGGTTGGGTGGCCTTCAGCCAAGTTCTTGGGACTTTATACCATCTTCTTTTAAGATGGAACATATTTGGACGCAGTGAATGAATTCGTGGCGCTTCAAGGACAGATCTAGGTGTTGACACTGAAAGTAACCCAAAGCAAAGAGTGAAATTAATTACCCTGAAATTACAGGGTGCTTTTGCGCTGCATCTGAATATCAAGATGAGGACAGTGTTTGTTTGTTTGTTTGTTTTGTATCAGGCAGTGGCTGTCAAGGAGTATAAAAAGCTGAGAGCGCAAGGGGGTCATTTGCAATCGCTCTTCTTTTCAGATTTTAGACCCCCATCTAGATTCTCCTGCTGAGAAGCAGGCTGGACACTCAGACCTGGAAACCCATGCCAGACAGCTAAGTTCTAGAAGTCAGCTCCTGATGGTTTTTGGCAACATTGGGCCTCTTTGGGCCAAGGGTTTAGTGCCAAGAATAATTGTGATTTACGCCCCTAACCTCTTCGGGTGCAAAATGGTTTTGATTAGATGCATACCATGTTTATTAAGCCTTGCACAAAGCAGGCTGGGGGCTTGGCTGGTCTGCCATAAAAGGGAGAGAGATTTACACGACTCCCTGCAGGATCCATTTAATCTCTTGGGGATTTACTGACCTTCAATTAGAACTGTTAAGTACTGTTTACACGGTCCCTAATTCATACAAGGCTAGTGGAAGGCTGAAGTTTGCTTTCATTAAGGACCTATGAATCAAGAAAATAAAAAATAAAAAAGTTTTTGTCACGTAAGATGTGATTTGGGTAAAAAAACAAAAAAATTGAAACCAAAAAGCCATCAGGAGTTGAAAGTCTTACTTAGTCATCATTCAAGAGTGGCTTGATACTAAAGAGTTGATACATTTTTAGAGTGGGTTTAAAAAAAAAAAAAAACACCCGGTTGGAGATTATTCACGTGAGGATCACCTTCACAGTTTTAAAACTTTCTTACAGAGAACTGGGAAAAGACAGATCCTTGAATTCTTTTCTGGTGTTCAAAAATTAGGATTCCCTTTTATTTGCCAGCAGGAAGAGTCCTATCCCTTATCAGGACCAAATAGTCACACAGAAATTGCCTGTGCCTTCAAACTGCAGTCCATGGACCCCACTGGGTATACCTAGGATACCAGGGCCACGTAAAACCTGGAAACATCATCCACGTACATTATTCAAGGCTTTGGGAGGGAAGCACACATTTTAAAAGATGTTGGAAAGAGCACAACAGTATTAGATCAGAAGTCACCAACTCAGATGCCCACAGGGGATAGGCAGGTGTAAGAATGAGTGAATCAGTCTGGTTAGGCACTAACTGGTCAAGAACTCATGTTCCTTCTAAAAAGATACCCACTGCTCATCCACAGCTACAGTAAATACTGTGGGATGACTTGCCAGAAGGTGTCCATCCTTTCTCCTGGCTTTGGGACTCATTCTGTGCAAATCGTTCAGAGCCACAGCCTCATGCCAGGAGAAGTGATTTAAAACCCTTGGACGTGTTATGGGCATTGCTCCAATTTCTGCCTTGAAAGCAGAACTTTTAGGCTGTGACAACCTAGGGTTGTGTTGAACAAATTCAACAAGAGGGAGGCGTGATAATCACAATGATCTTGTTAATATCATGTCACTGAATGCCCCCGACTGTCCTGTGTGGCAGGTATTATTATCCTTGTTTGACAGATGGGGAAATGGAATCTCAGCCAGGTGAAGCCCCCCTGTTCAGGTAACATATGTGACCACACGCCGGAAGAGGCACATGAAGCCTCATGTTCAATCTCATTGCCCAGAGCCTGTGTTCTTGGTTATCATGAAACGCCATGCAGGGACTGGGATGGAATTCTAGTGTTTCCCTTTATTACACAACTTGGCCTCCATTTAGAGTGCATTTTCTGAGGTCCGCTGGTGAAACTGACATGAGTCTTTTTTTCTCACTTTCCAGAGAGCAGAAGAATTTCACCTTTGGTTGAAAGGAAGAGTTAGAGCACACCCGCTTTGGTGATCTGTGATGAGTTTAGCTCTTGCCCAGATAAACTGTAGAGGGCATTTAATGGAGAAACTACCATACCTCTACCCTTAGTGGCTGAAAGTCTCTATCTTTGGTTGGATTTTTCCAGAATTAACTAGGATTTGAAGACAGATAGTTTAATTGAGAAGTGATTCCAGGAAGCACATGTAGAGAAATCAGGAAATGAAGAGGGTGTATTAATAAGCAAGTTACAACCATGATGTAGGGCTGCCAGATAAAATAAAAGACACCCAGTTAAATTTGAATTTCAGGTGAACAGCAAATAATGTTGTTTTTTTTTTTTTTTTAACCACGTGGCATGCGGGATTCCCCCACCAGGGATCGAACCCGTGCCCCCTGCAGTGGAAGCGTGGAGTCCTAACCACTGGACCGCCAGGGAATTCTGAACAACAAGGAATGTTTACATGTATGTCCCACATATTACATGGGACCTGCCTATGCTGTTTTTCATTGTTTATCTGAAATTCAAAGTTAACTGAGCTTGCTGTATTATTATTTGCTAAATCTGACAGCCTGATACTTAGGACTTCTGAAAGGTGGTGTCCAGCATGCTTCAGAGCTGCTCCACCTGAGAAGCAGGGAAGCAGGAACTTTCATCCTCTATCTTACATTTGTCATCGGTTGAGAGCTACTTCCGGGCTCATCAACTCCCTGGCAATTCTGGCCGCCCTGCTCAAGGCTGAACCTGCTCCTTCAGGTTGAGAAAGCCCCAGGCAGGAGGACACAGGTGCTTGTACCTGTGGGACTTGGGTAAGGGGACTGAGGTGCTTAGCCTCCGAATGCAGGGAGGTGCTAACTCTCAGGTCACGGGAGTGCAGGGTCAGCCTTATTCTCCTCACTCTGGCCTGGCCCTGGCTTGCAGGAAGACGTCTTTGGCAAGCATGAAAACCTTCGGTGGTGAGGGGATAGAGGCCAGGCATCAACAGCATCTGCTATAGTCTTCCATGAGCTTACAGACAAAGATCACAGGGTAAAGGATGCCAGGTAGGAAATTCTGCTCCTCTGAGAGTTTTCCTTTTGGCTCAGCGTTCCCCAAATTTATAAAGACCTGCCTGTTTTACGTATGAAGAGGAAGATACTTCAGTCCTTCTCACCGGATTCCCAGGTCTCTCTACTATTTACTTTATTTGTTCTTAACTCGTGTTAGTTTTCTGCAGCCCAGTGTTACCTAGTGTATCACATCTCTTCTATGATAATCATGTGACGATGGTCTAGTCCAGGAAGTGGGACTGGTAGCACTTTGGAGGTGCCCTTTTTTCCTTGGCAGAGATGCCACAGATGAGATCAATCTGAACCGATGATGAAGGAGATGAAGAAGCAAGGCGTGCCCAATCTCATGCCCAGAGATTCTCTTTATCTGCCCTGTGTGATGGCAACATGGCGGAAGGCGATAGGAAAAGAGATCTCTCCTGCACTCCCTCGTTTTGCTCATCCTGCTGTTCACATATTAATGGGTATTGAGTGTCTTCTCAGTTCTGGGTGCTACACTTGGTCATTTTGTCGACAGCAGAGGTGTCAGCCTATTTTAGGCAACTGAGTGTTTTTACGTCCTGTTTGCAATTCTCAGGAGAAGGCATGGTTTACCTTGAGTAGTGACATCCTACACTGTCAACAAATTCTTCATGTTGTTTAAAGTCCTCTTATAATTCTTTACTTACTTATATTTCTCTACTGATCCTTACTTACATTTTGTTATCCATATGGTAGAGTGGTTTCGAGCACCAACTTTGGACTTGGAAATGGGGGTGAATTCTGCCTCCTACACTTGCTAAATGTGAGATCTAGAAGCCAGGCAGTTCACTTGACCTTTGAGCTCAAGTCCTCTGCCTACAGAGTGGGGATGAGCATGCTATTTATCCTAGAGTGTTGTATAAGAGTCAGGAGAGGCAAAGTCTTGCTACAGTAATTACCAACCTCTAAATCGCAACGGCTTAAACCAACACAGATTGATTTCTTACTCATGCTGTATGTTCTTTGCGTACCAGCAGGGACCTCTTTTCTATCATCCCCACCTTCAGACTAAGAGTAACCAAAGAACATTTACAAAAACAGAAGATATTTCAAGATAAGCTGGATGAATGGGTTAGCTCAACACCCACTTTGTTGACCTGATAGTGAGTTTAGCTCATCTCTAGATAATTCTAAATGGGATTTGCAAGATTTAACCTCGATGGGTTAAGCTGGCTATTTCGGAGTGGGTAAACCCCAAAGCAACTAGGATTTGAATGCAAGAAGAATTTTTTGGGAAGTGATTCCGGGAAGCATTGATAGGGAAGTGAGAAAACCAGAAAGGAATGGAAAGGAGCCAGTACAGGGTGTGTTAGTAGGCAAGTATGGCACTCTGGGCAACTAGCAACTCAATCCATATGGCGACCATGGCCAACTGGAGTGGCGCTTTTCATGGCGGCAGGGGGAAGGTCATATGCTTCAGGGTCATACACTGGCAATTAGATGCTCCAGCCAGGCAGTGACAGGCATAATCGTCTCCCTTACTCAATTGGCCAGAATTAGTAACTTGGCCCAACCCAAATATAAGAGACTAGGGAAGCACCATTGTCCTAAGGGCAGAAAGCGAACCAGGCATATGATTGAACAGCACTTACGTTTATCACGGGTGGTTGTGGGATTCGATGAGATAATATTTGTAAAGCATATGGTATAGACGTTGGCACAGAGTGAATGCACAGTAAATGTTGGTTGCTCTTTTAATTATGAAGATATATGCCCCACTAGATTATGAGCAATGTAAGGGGAGGGATCTCATCTTACTTCTAATAATACTATCATTTATGGTTGAATACTTTCCATGTGCTGAGTACTTTGCCAAATAGCATCCTCACAGCAACCCCAGGAGGTAGGTAACTACTACTTTCAATGCCATTTTACAGATGGGAAACTAAGTCTTAGTGGGATTAAGTAAGACGCTCAGTCTCATCTAGGAAGTAAGCGGCGGCGCAAGGATCTAAACCCATGCCGAAGCCCACGCGTTTGGCATCACTCTCTAGTGCCTTCGTCTTTGTACCGCTAGCAGCCTGCAGCAGGCCTTATGCAGAATAGGGGCTCCATGAATATTTGCAGAATTGGCTAGAGAAACTTTTTTGACCTTGTAAGTGCAGCAAAGGCCTTCCACTGAATCCTTCCTCTAGCATGCATTCTTCCCAAAGATGGCAATGTGCCAACTGTTTTACACTGTTGGCCCAAACAGCCTTCTTCTTGCCATTTAATTACTGTACATAATTCCAAGATTCGGCGTTCATCACCTGCCCTTTGCCTCCTCTTCTCTTCCTGGTCAAATCCAGAGATATATCTGATATACCTATGGGTACCATGACTCTTCTTGGTCTAAGAGGTGGGCACAATATTCCAGAAATTTCCAAGGCAACTAGAACAACCTCCTTAAAGTTTTCAGTGCTTACCATCACCTAAAATTGCTATTCCTTTAGGGTTCTAATCTTTTTCCTAGCCTAGCCATCTTAAAAAAAGAATGGAATTTCATTTGGGGGGCCCTCTGGGAATCTGACAACCTCTCCTTCCTTTTATTCAATTAAAGACTGAAAATATCAGCTGTGGCTTTTATCTGACTTCTTGTCTATGAAGATGACGTTCTGAGGAAACGTAATATTTAGTAGCACTCTACTAAATATTACGCTCTGCATTTTTTTTGTCCTTTTTTTTTTGGTGGTGTGGGGGGGTCATGGTAGACAAAACTAATTCTGAGGTTATCTGAGAGCTGACATTCCACACAATGACAATAAGAACGTTTTTCCAAATTTAAAACTCTGATGGAGGAAGTGGGTTACAATAGAAGCAACCTTTGACCCTGATCAGTCATAATGGTTTCCTGGATTCAGGGATATTATGGGCTGGAGCCAAGGGTTTCAGCAGAGAGAGCACAAGATGTGTTAAACATAGAACACATTGTGTGAGTTCCGGGTGGGGCTGTTGGAGGGACATCTTTCTTCCTTTCCGGTGAAAATGATTCCTTTCCAAACAAGGATCTGGATCTTTCTCGCTCTCTGGCCTGTTTATTTGTTCTGCTGCTGATTTGAAGAAGAATTTTGCATTCCTTAAAATATCAATGAGTTGGAAGGTCTACACTCTGGGAACCACTTCTAGGGATTATTCACCCCAAGTATCTACTGAGTGATGGCTGTGTGCCAGACACTGTTCTAGATGTTGGGATATAGCAATAGACAACAACAACAACGAAATCAGGCAACAAGCCCTATCCCTGTGAACCTTCATTCTATAGCATGCTTCCTCACCTTCAGTGCTCCTGGAGAATTCATTGTCGTGGTGGCAGGGGTGGACGCGGGCTGACCTGTGCATTGTAGGATACTTAACAGCATCCCCGACCTCTGTCCACCTGATGATGTCAGCAGCTCCCCTCCCCAGTTGTGACAACCAAAAATATCTCTAGACTTTGCTAAACATCTTGGAGGCAAAAATCACTCTCGGTTGAGGACCACTCTTCTGTTGGGAGGGAGACAGACCATAAACTATGAACTAATAAATAGGTTAATAGCAAGTTACAGTCTGTTAAAGGTCAATAGAGACATGGAGTAGGCTGAGGAGGGTTGAGTCTTGGCAGTTAGGTGGGGACGAGGGACTCCTGTAATTTAGATGATGTAGTTGGGCATGTCCTTATTGAGAAGGGGACATGTGACAAAGACTTGAAGGAAGCAAAGAAGTGAGCCAGTGCCATGGAGGAAGAACATTCCAGAAGGAGGGAACAGCCAGTGCAAGTGGCCTGAGCATACCCAGTGGTCTCAGAGTCATCAAGGGGGTCGGTATGGCTGACGAGGAGGAAGCCAAGAGAAGGTGCTCTGAGAGGAGGCAGAGAGATAAAGGAGAGCGTGTTCAGCCCGTGCAGCCTGGGGCCTTTACGGCCACGGTCAAGGCTTTGCTTTTCTCCGAGAGGAAAGGAAATCACTGTCTGATTCTTTTTTTTTTTTGCGGTACGCGGGCCTCTCACTGTTGTGGCCTCTCCCGTTGCGGAGCACAGGCTCCGGACGCGCAGGCTCAGCGGCCATGGCTCACGGGCGCAGCCGCTCTGCGGCATGTGGGATCTTCCCGGACCGGGGCGCGAACCCGCGTCCCCTGCATCGGCAGGCGGACCCTCAAGCACTGCGCCACCAGGGAAGCCCCCACTGTCTGATTTTGAACAGAGGCATGATATGATCTGTCTTTTTAAAAAAAATTTTTAAATAGGACCACTCTGGCTGCTGCTGGGTTGAGAACAGACGGTAGGGATGCAAGGAAGGAAGTAGGGCCATGGCAAGTCAGACTTGGACTCCAGGCAACTTCACGGGGATGTGTCCCAGTTTGGACCTGGCTAGGCATCTAAAGGTTTCTACGGACATCATCTCCTTCTATTAAAGACACATACATGGTGGCCAGTTGTAGCTGCCTGATATAGTAGACCATCAAGGGAAACAGGAGTTTGAATTTGCCTAATTTTCCCTGTCACCTTATCTTGTTAGGCTCTGCCCCAGGTAATGTCCTGATTTTCCCTTTGGAAACATCATATTCTAGGTGGGAGACCAGAGACCCAGGTCATTATAATAATTCATAATGTATGATAGAAATAATAAGCTCCCAGTTCCTGGGCACTTAGGATTTGCCAGATGCCATGCTATATTCATATTATGCATTATCTCATTGAATTTTGGCCACAACCCTATGAAGTTGGTACTCATGTCATTGTCTCTCCCACAGTCCAGATGAGGAAACTGAGGCTCAGAGTGTTTATGTGACTTCTCCAAAGTTTCAGAGCCTCAGACCTCATTGACAGGTGTGTAAGAGGGAAGTTCACCCAACTGACGTGGAAGGTGGAAGCTTCATGACTGCCAGGGGTCCCAGCTTCATGTTCAAAACTGTTCCCTTCCTCGTCCTGGGACTCATCATAGGGACGTTAGAGATGGGTGGGAAAGGAGAATGTAAAAACCCCTCTCTCCCAACTCTGAATCTTGTCAACTAGAACCAGAGATGGTGAATTGTGGGTGAGGACAGTTTAGTACTACCCCTGCCTTTAGTGGTTGGGGCTGGGGAGCTCAAGCCCTGGCATCTACAGACCCAGGTTCAAATCCCAAACCCATCACTTAGGAGCGCTGTGATCCAGGCCAGTTACTTCACCTCTCTGAACTTCAAGTTTCCCCATCTCTAAGACTGGAATAATAATAGTATCATAGATGCTGTTAGTGCCCATCTCTATCTCCTTGTCCCCTCCTACCTCCCAAGCCACCTATAGCTTAGGTGGGCAGTTCCCAATATGCTAATGTTCAGTCCCTCTGCCCAAGGGCTTTCTCTGACTGCCCAGGATGGGGCAGATCAGAA
Source organism: Aethalodelphis obliquidens (assembly GCF_003676395.1). NCBI lineage: Eukaryota > Metazoa > Chordata > Mammalia > Artiodactyla > Delphinidae > Aethalodelphis > Aethalodelphis obliquidens. The sequence continues at coordinate 11,303,973 of NW_020837972.1, read as the reverse complement.
ACTCCACAGATTGACACCCCCAGCAGTAACCTCAACCAAGGAGAAATGAGATGCGGTGAGTAAAGATCGCGCTCCCTCACTGGGAGAATTCTGAGGTGTGCTCAGTGTTCTTAGGAGGTCCGCAAGCTGGATTGTGCCCCAGTTAACCCCAGCACTAACCTCTCATGAATGCACCTTTAATTTCTTCTTTAATCCCTGTCTCTCCCTCTCTGCTTGTATTTCCTGGGCTCGCCTCCCCAGTAAACTATTTGCGCCCTAATCCTACGCTCATTATCGATTTGGGGGAGGAAACCAGGACTCTGTAAGATTATTGTGATGGTTGTGAGGAAGTGAATGGAAAGTACTTAGCATATTGTCCGATATATAGTAAACATACTCTTCATGATGGCAATGAAGAGTATGATGAGGAGAAACATAAGGAGGAAGGAGGAGGATGAGGGAGAGGAGAAGGGGAAGGAGAATGAGAAGAAGAAGGGGAAGAAGAAGGAGAAGAAGAAGAAGGGGAAGGAGAAGCAGAAGAAGAAGGGGAAGAAGAAGGAGAAGAAGAAGGGGAAGAAGAAGGAGAAGAAGAAGAAGTGGTGGTGCTGATTATAAGGATGATAATGATGACCATGATGAAACTAAGGCCCAGGAGGTAAGTGGAGAATTGTGGATTAACAGGGCATGGAGAGCTAGAGCAAGTGCTCAGCCAGATCCGTAACGTATTCATCTCCATTGATATTTCCCCCCACTACTGAGCTCATGGAAGTTCCTCCCCATGGTCCATGTCCTCTAGGAGATAACCTGTCCCCTATTCTTTCTGAGTAGCTGACAATCAATGAGTCAGTGAGTTCTTGCCAAACACCAATTCTGCATAAAATGTGATGTGATGGACCAGGAAGTAGAAAACGTGGTCCATGTCTAAGCTACTTCTCCACGAGAAAAGCCAAATCTCCTATTCGCAAAGGTCCTCCTTGCTTTTCCATCCCTGGGCTTCACCTCGGATCCTGCTACTGGACAAGTGGACACACAGCCTTGGGACCAGTCTGAATGTATTGTCTTGAGACTGTTACTCATCTTCCTGTGTGGGTTGGCTTATTTCCTGTCTTGCTCATTCATTTCAGAACGTCCTGTTCTTAGATCAAAAGCCCTGGAAGGTTCCAAGTCAACAAATGCCATTAGGAGTTTCAACTGCAGAAAATTTGCTGAATTCAACTCGAATTCTTCCCTGGTCACTGGTGAAAGGATTGAAATTAACTCTTTTGAAGGATGAATGAGAAATGTTTGCACATGGCTGATGGGCTCTAGAAGGTCAGACCTGGGAGTCACGTTAGCTGTCATGGCTTCCAAGCCTCTCTCATTTTACAGCAGGAAAATCACGAGAGGTTACTTTACCAGCAGATGCCACACAGCTAGAGGGTAGCATAGCCCAGAATAAAACACTTCTCTGGACTCTGACTCCATTGTTTTTCTTGCTCTATTATTACCCACCTCTTGTAAATCAAGTTGCCAGAAACGCGCCAGGAGCATCTTCTGGTCAAGGACAGATCTTTTTGTGCGGCGAACAGTTGCTTCCTCTTTCAGCTTTTATAAATCTTGATTTTCATTTATCAGATTTTTAAAAATATCAGAGCAACTCTGTACCTCAAAATAATGAAGCTGAAAAGAATTTCTATTTAACCTCAATGTCACAAAATCATGAAAAGCAACACGTTGAAATGCATGGTCGTTTTTTCATTCTAAATAAACTGTAATTCACCTAATTGATTTGAATGAATCCATGCATTCTGAAACCTTCTTTTTTCCCAAGTAAAATGGCCAAACGGCTGAGCTATGACAGGAAGAAGGAAAACCAGAGAGAAGAGAGAAACTACAGCAAGGAGAGAGGGGAAAAAAATCAGAGCATAAATACATCAGAAGTCTCCTCTTTAAGACACTAGAGAGAGCTCGCAGAGAATTCAAGAAAACCACATTTTTGGCATGCATCTGAACTTCAAAATTATTCATTTAGGTTTGTTTATTTACATCGTACTTTGTTCATCCAGAAAGGATTTCAAGAAACAATGCCCTTCAGATAAGATTATTAATACACAGCATTTATTGACCATTTATCATGTGCCAGGAGCTGTGTATACGTTATCCCATCTACGTTGTTCATCACAGTAACTCTAGGAGGCAACTATTATTATGCCCATTCGTAGTGGGTTGATCGGTGGCCCCCAACCCGGACCCCCCGCCCCCCGCAAAGATATGTTCACCTGGAAACTGCAAATGTGAGTTTCTTTGGAAAAAGGACCTTGGCAGATGTACTTACATTAGGGATTTTTTTTTAAGATTTTTTTTTGATGTGGACCATTTTTAAAGTCTTTATTGAGTTTGTTACAATATTGCTTCTGTTTTATGCTTTGGTTTTTCGGCCACTGAGGCACGTGGGATCTTAGCTCCCCAGCCAGGAATCGAACCCACACCCCCTGCATTGGAAGGCAAACTCTTAATCACTGGACCGCCAGGGAAGTCCGAAATTTGGGATCTTGAGGTCAGGTCACCTTGGAGTCTCTGGGTAGGACCTTAAATCTAGTGACAAGTGTGCTTCACAAGAAGAGAAGACAGACATAGAGGTGAAGGCCATGAAACGGTGGAGGCAGGGATCTGAGTGAAATGTCTCCAGCCAAAAAAAAAAAGAGAGATGCATAAAAGAGCATCCCCACATGTTAATGGTAGCTGTCTTAGGATGCTGGGGATTCAGGGGCTTTTGCTTTCTTCATTAGTCTTCTATATATATTGTTCAGATTTTCTACAGTAAACAGTACTATCTAATTTGAAGAAAGAATTAAAGCGATTTTCCTTGGGGACAATGCACAATGACAGAGCGTATTCACTGAAAAAGGTAGCGTACAAAATTGTAGGTAGTAAATAATTGCTGCAACTGTGTGTAGATTCAAGGTAAGTCAGTCCTTACCTTGACCACGTGGGGCAGGTACTGATATCTCCCCAGTTTCCAGAAGAAGAGCCTGAGTCTCAGAATTAGAAAGTACTGGAGGGACTTCCCTGGTGGTCCAGTGGGTAAGTCTCCATGCTCCCAATGCAGGGGGCCAGGGGTTCGATCCCTGGTCAGGGAACTAGATCCCACATACATGCTGCAACTAAGAGTTCATATGCTGCAACTAAGAAGCCCGCATGCCGCAACTAAGACCCGGCACAGCCAAAGTAAATAAATATTGAAAAAAGAGACAGTACTGGAGCTGTTGCATTTAAGTCTGCATTAAAGAGAGTATTCTCGGGCTTCCCTGGTGGCGCAGTGGTTGAGAGTCCGCCTGCCGATGCAGGGGACACGGGTTCGTGCCCCGGTTCGGGAAGATCCCACATGCTGTGGAGCGGCTGGGCCCGTGAGCCATGGTCCCTGAGCCTGCGCGTCTGGAGCCTGTGCTCCACAACGGGAGAGGCCACAACAGTGAGAGGCCCGCGTACCGCAAAAAAAAAAAAAAAAAAAAAAGAGAGTATTCTCTTATGCTCACCATTCCTTTGGACCTTCCTTAGGTCTAAATTATACCAAAAGCCCACCTCTTTGGTTTTCTCTCTGACTAATCAATGCTCACATCTCCAAAGTGCCCCCAAGTTATGGAGGAACAGAGGTAGTCTTCTTTTTTCCCAGCCAATTCTCTCTTCTGAGTGGAAAACCTGAAAGTTCCCCAGTGTTAAAGACTCATCTGGGTGTGAAGAGAGAAGTAAACTGTGAGATGCCAATTCCACTCTTTTGAGAACACCTGGAGGAAGGCTGTCCTCTCAAATTCACAAAGGAATGCCGACTTCTGCCACTGGCAAGTTGAAACCTATTGTAAGCGATTTAAACCTCCTGTCTGGACCTCAGTGGCTAGGGACTGGCTTTTCTACAGCCCCTATGTTAGCCAAGACTATAGAGGTTGAATCTCTTATTTTTTTTTTTAGATTCAAGTTATTTTTGCCCAGTGATATTGGGAACTCTGAGTATTCGATCCTGGAACACCAAACGCAGAGAACTGGGCTGGAGGGCCCTCAGCTGCCACCACCGCCCTCTGTAATCTACTCTGTGCCTGGCCCTTGGCCACACACTTTATAGATGTAATCTCATGGAGGCCTCAGAACAAACCTGAATGGTAAACTCTATCATCTCCAATTTCCAGACAAGGGGACTGAATCTTAGTAGGTCAAGGAGCTTGGATGTGGCAGAATTTGGGACTGAGCCAGAAATATCTGTCCTCAGGGTTTTTGCCCCTCTGCAGATCTGCCCCTCCAGCCTTGGACATGCAGAGTCATGTGTAAATGAATTAGGATCTCACAGCTGAAATGTTCCACTTGGACATCCAGGAGGTTGGGATCTGCATTATGCCCAAAGAAATTGGCAATGTTATGAGAAAAACAGTTCAAGGAAAATAACAAAAGGTAACGGTATTAACCATCAACGTCAAGACCGCGTCCTTTCTGGACCTCAGACCTCAAAACGGTGTGACCCTGAAAATGTAGTTTCCCCTCCCCTGGGCCTCAGTTTCCCCATTAATACATGAGCGTATTGTTCTAGAATCACCCGGGGAATCTTTTAGAAGTGGTAAGTTCCAAGATTTATCTTTGACTTCTAAATCCAGATTTCCTGGGGGGAGCCTCACTTATTCATTACTTAGTTAATTTAGCAGATACTTATTGATATTTACTGGACGCTTAGCTGTTGGAGATGAAATGGCGTATCTGTCAGGGTTCCAATGGGAGATAGAATAGCCCATAGGCTATAGAATTGCATAATTTGAGGAGTTTCATAAAGGGGCTAATACAGGGACGGGGCTGGGATATAGCAGAAGCATAAAGTATAGTGTAGTACCTGTGTGCTGGCAACATTGGGGCTTTTACAAGCCCTAGACCTGAAGGAAGTGGGGATTGTTACCTGTATCTGGAGGGAGAGAGCTATGGAGAGAGGTCCTCCTTAGGTGAGCTGTGACGTTCATCTAGAATGGGTTTTCTTAAATTGACACTGTTGATATTTGGAGCTGGGCAGTTCTTTGTTGGGGGCTCTGTCCTGTGCATTGCAGGATGTTTAGTGGCATCCCTGGCCTCTACCCACTGGATGCCAGCAGTGCCCTCCAGACATCCCAAATGTCCCCTGGGAGGCAACATTATCCCCAGTTGACAACCACTGATCTAGAGACGCAGCTAGCTTGTCGCGACTTCACAAGTTAGAAGACACCTTAATCTCCCACTCCCTTTTTCATTCAGCCTCCTGCTAGGATTTCCCATTGGCCAAAACTCAACCAGAAACCAGAGGTGAGAACGTGCACTGATGTCCTCCAAGAAGTCAGCTCTGAGGCTGGATAAGACCCTTCTCCTTCAAGAGCTTACAGTCTATGTGGGGCTGGAGGAAGAGGCAGAGAATAAACAAATACATAACACAAGATAATTTCAGAGCATAATTAGCAAAATGAAAACCAGCCAACCAACAAAAAAAAAGCAGGACCATGCAACAGAGAACGGCTGAGCTCTGTTGAACAGGTGATGGTTAAGCTAAGACTTGAATGATACGATGGGGCCAGCCTTGAAAATATTGGGAAGGCGGGGGGGATACCCCAGGCAAAAAGAACTCCAGGCAAAGCATGTGCAAAGGCCCTAAAATCTACATTTATTCATTTATTTGGTTTTTTTTGAGGTATGTTATTGGGATGTAATTTAGACATACTAAAATATGCAACTATTAACAGTATTGATTGGTGAGTTTCTATAAATGTATCTGCCCCTGTAACCATCAACCAGATTAAGACTCAGAACGTTTCCATCTCCCAGAAAGTTCCCTTAATGCTCCCAATCATGTCCTTCTCACCTGCTACTCTTCTCACTTTTATTGCTATAGATTAGGGTTTTTTAAAATTTTATTTATTTATTATTTTTTTTTAAGTCTTTATTGAATTTGTTACAATATTGCTTCTGTTTTATGTTTTGGTTTTTTGGCCGAGAGGCATATGGGATCTTAGCTCCCCAATCAGGGACTGAACCCGCACCCCCTGCATAGGAAGGCAAAGTCTTAACCACTGGACCACCAGGGAAGTCCCGCCATAGACTAGTTTTGCCTGCCTTTGAACTTCACATAAATGGACTCATGCAGTGTGTACTTTCCCGTGTCTGGCTTCTTTCACTCAACACTAGATCTGTGCAATTCTTTCACGTTGTTGAATGTATCAGGAGTTTGTTTCTTTTTATTGCTGAATATTATTCCATTGTATGGATGTACCAGTGTAGGTTAATCCCTTCTGTTGAAGGATATCTGGGTTGGTTCCCGTTTGGGGGTAATTATGAATAAAGCAGCTGTGAACATTTGTTTGCAAATCTTTTTGTGGATCTATGCATTCATTTCTCTTGGATGCAGTTTTTGAGTCTGGGGATAGATGTGTCTTTATTAGAAATTACCAAACAGTTTTGCATCAGATTTTGATGTGAAGGTAGACTGGGAAACCTAGGATTCAAAGTTTTCAAAGTGCTAGCTCCCAGTCTCACCAAACACATAGGTCTGTTACTTGGTCCATTATAGGGTCATCCCTCACGCCTACCCCCCAGGTGCCATGCATCCCAGAGACAGCTCTCCTTGGGCTGAGTACCTGGGCAAAACCTTCCCCTGCCTGGCCTGGCCTCCCACCTCCTTCAGGGGTGTGTGTGCCTTAAATCATGGCGCAGCGGCTAATTCTTTGCAGCTTTCGGGTTACTGTCTCCATAAGCAGACAGGAGGGCGCCCTGACACAGTTAAAGATCAGAAGCTTTGATAACCTGGCCTTCTGATTTACGATAATCCAGGTCTCCACGTTCTCCTAATGAGGGGAACTCGGAGTGTCAACCCGTTTATTAAATGCTCAGAACCATGTGTGAGCCGGACCGAGGTAAGAAGTCAATCATATTTTCATTCATCCTGCGTGTCCCCCCTCCTGTTCGTTCATTCCTCTCTCCCTGAGACTGTCCGCCTGCCAAGCTCTTTCTTTTCATCTCCAAAGGGGAGGACTTTAGGACGGATCGTTGGCAGAGACGGTTGGGGTCCGCAGTGTTTGCACTTTCCTACTGATTTCATAGGTGTTTGGAAGTTAATGATACTCAACACCTCATGATTCTTTCCTATATGTCAAACAAAGGCATGAAAGGGAAAGTGACCAGAGGCGAGAGGCAGGGGGCACAGGGCGGTCCCAGCAACATATCAATAGCTTTCTCTTTCCTTCACCCCGACCCTGCAGAGACTGGTGAGTCTTATTGCAAATGGAAGACGGATTAATATTCCTGAAGTTGCTGGGATCTAATGAAGTCTTAATTCATCTCCCTTAATTCCCTTTGAAATAGAAAAAGGCACACATCAAAATAACGGATGGCCCAGCTGCTTTAATCTCTCCTTTTTCTCACCCCTCTCCCCCTTTGCATCTTGGTCACTGTCACTTTCTTAATCTCCGAAGATTCCACCCCGATTCCTTTCAAGTGGCATCAGCTCCGTCTCATAGGTTTGGTCTTCTGGATGTGGCATAAATATTTCTGCCTGTTTGAGGCCCCTGGCTGGATTCTGTTCTTGGACGTGGCTGGGGGAGGGGGCCGAGCTGACGACTCTGAATTCACTCGGTGAGAAGAGCTCTGCACAGTCCAGCATGGGGACTCCTGAAGAGTTTGCGACTTCACATTCCGTTGGGGAACTTGGTGCCGTAAGCGTCGTTTGGTGGGGATGCCGGTTTCTATTGTTACTTTGTCTCCGCTCCGTCTTGTGATTGAATGATACCCCTTGTTTCATTTAAAATAACCTCAGGGTGCTTCCCTGGTGGCGCAGTGGTTGAGAATGTGCCTGCTAATTCAGGGGACAGGGGTTCGAGCCCTGGTCTGGGAAGATACCACATGCCGCGGAGCAACTGGCCCCGTGAGCCACAACCACTGAGCCTGCGCGTCTGGAGCCCGTGCTCCGCAACAAGAGAGGCCACGATAGTGAGAGGCCCGCTAACCGCGATGAAGAGTGGCCCCCTCTTGCCGCAACTAGAGAAAGCCCTCGCACAGAAACAAAGACCCAGCGCAGCCAAAAATAAATAAATAAATAAGATTTAAAAATAAATAAACAAATAAAATAAAATAACCTCAGGAGTAAGCTTGGGAGCAGTTTAATCTTTTCTCCCCATTCTTATGCAATTCTTATATTGTGTGCCTTGCCCACTGCCAGGCTTAGCATAGATGCTACATAAATGTTTGCTGAATAAACGAACAAGTGGGTGGATGAGTAAACAGAATAACCCAACAGTGCATTGCACAGTCTTTAACTCCTCAGCATTGCATAATGAACTCTGCCGCATCTGCTGTCTGCTCACTTTGTAAAGCTGCAGATCCTGAAGGTACGGGAGGTTGGAATGAAGGAAACTGACATTGTCACATGACTGCGTCATGCTGAGTCCTGTGCTATGTGCTCCATGCTTATACTGATCCTGGCGTGTCCCCTATAAATCATCTGCTTATCTATCCGTCCTAGATTTCAGGCCAATAACACTTTTTTGTTGTTGTTCTTTGAGTTTGGAGGCTATTCTGAAGCCAATAGAGAGACACGAAGAGGATTTAAGATTTTAATTTTAGATGTACATTTAGAAAGATCCCTGGCTGTAGGTCTCTGTTGCAACGGCTCAAATCAGCCCTTGTAGTGTGAAAGCTGCCATAGACAATATGTAAATGAATGAACACGGCTGTGTTCCAATAAAACTTTATTCACACAAACCGGCAATGGATTGCATTGGCCCACTGGTTGTAGTTGCAGACCCTGGGTCTAGGTCCTTCCATGAGTAGTAAAAATAGAGTGTAATAACAAAGACAAGCACAGGTGCTATGAAACACAGACCACTTTTGGAGGGTGGTCAGCGAGGACTTACATGGGGAAGTGACATTCACTGAGAGCTGAGTCAGTGCTGACTTGATAAGAAGTCGTAGTGTATTCCAGCCCCAGGGAAGAGAGGGCACGTACCCCAAGGAAATGAATGTGGTTTACAAGGCTACAGCATAAGGTGTTGGCAGCTCCCGAGGCAAATGGGGACAGACAGTCCTGGACTCAGGAAGTGTTTGCCAACGCCAGGCCTGGTGGAGCAACAGTGTTCAGAATGCTTCGCATTTGCCTCTTAAGGTAGAATCCAGGGCAGAGCATCGATGAAGGGAGAAGTGGGAATAGTGGCTTGGGGTTAGAGCCGCTTGCTCTCTCCCATATACACCCTTAAGCAGGAGGGTCCAGAGCCGCCTCTGCCGGGGCTGGACAGGAAGGCTGTCAGTTTCTGATGGATCAAAGGAGCCAGGACAGTGTCATTCCTGGTCTCCGGGGCTGAGCTCTCCACACCTCCTCACCAGAGGCCCCTTCAGAGGAGGACAGGTCACTTCCATCAGTCCTGAGGCTTCTCTCTATTTTAAGATGAAAATAAACCCGAATTTTTGAGTGCTATCCGTTCACAGCTTGGTTTCAGGCAGAATAGAATGTATAAACCATCCACCTGCACTTTCCTTATCTGCCCCACCACCTCTTCGGTTTTGTACAGTCAAGATTTTATCCGGAAATGTGGGATCTCCTGGTCGAATCTTTTCACTGTATTCTCACACGTTTGTTCTGGGAGAAGAAAAATTGAGTGATAGCTTGGAATCCTGTGTCTATCCCTCCTGCTCTTGTTAATTGGGACCCTGCAGTTCTCTCCTCTAATAATAGTATCTTGCATATGGGTGGCGTGGTTAACAGCAGGCTTGCCCTCAAATCCACTTCTTATTCTTTCCCTTCTGTGCTTTTCTCTGTATCATAGGAAGCTCTGGTTCCCAGCCTGTTGGAAAGGGTTGGCCGATGGGAAAAGTGCTGGAAAACTGGAGAGTGACAGAAGGAGAGAAGCCAGGGTATTTCTAGGTCATTCTCTGCTTCCAGAAGCATCTCCTGCAGCTGCTGCCTCTTCTCCTTGGCTCCATCTCTGATAGGACAGCTCCTTCCTCTCTTATCTCAGCTCCACTGGGCCCTAGGGACTGCAGGATGCCCCAGCTTCTGGCCCTGGCAAAGCTACCTTCTCTTGTTATCCCTCCAGCCCAAGGGAAGTAACTGCTTCTTGCTCTTGCCAGCCTCTGGGTTGCTTTCTCACTTCCTGTGGGCTTCTCAGCTCTTCCATCATTGGGGTAGTCAGTTCCCTTTATTAAACTCCTTCTGTCTGAAAGACCTTTAGTGGTTTCTGTTTTCTGGCTGGATCCTGACAAATACATACAGCATCTCACCAATTAAAAGTGTTCTTCTCTGTTCCATGACCTCATTTTGACTTCTATGTGCACAACCTCAGGGAAGACTTCAAGGCAGGTACTACTGCACAATTATGCAAATGATAAAAAAGATAGAGGGGAAAATATGTCACCCAAAGTCCTGGATTAAGGCAGCATGAGTCAGGGGAGCCTTGTGCACCATTGTTTGAATCCCAGCTTCACTGACTATCTGTACGTAGGGCTTCTGGTAACTCACGTCACTTCTCAGAGCCTCAGTTTCTTCCTCTCTAAATTGATAATAATAATAGGGCTGCTGTGAAGGTTTAAAAGATGTTGTTATGTAAAGAATGTAGCACTGTCTGATATGCAGTAGAAGTTCAACAAATGTTAGCAATGACCGTAGAAGCTCTCTTTACCATCCTCTGGTTCATTGATTCAACGAAGAGCCGGCCTTCTCCATTCCCCATGCAAACATGTATAATGACATGTATCTATCACTGTATTATCATACAGAACAGTTTTATTGCCCTAAAAATCCTGTGTGCTCTGCCTATTCCTCCTTCCCTCCCCCATAACCTCTGATAAGCCCTTGATCTTTTTACTGTCTCCGTAGCTTTGCCTTTTCCAGGATGTTATATAGTTGGAATCATAGGGCATGAAATCTTTTCAGATTGGCTTCTTTCACGTCACGTCACGTCACTTCTTAAGTGACGTGCATTTAAGTTTCTTCTATGTCTCTTCATGGCTCAGTAGCTGATTTCTTTTTACTTCTGAGTAATATTCTGTTATCTGGATGTACCACAGTTTATTTATCCATTCACTTACTGAAGGACATCTTGGTTGCCTCCAAGTTTTGGCAATTATCAGTAAAGCTGCTATAAACTTCCATGTGCAGGTTTTTGTATGGACATACATTTTCAACTCAGTTGGGTAAATATCAAGAAGCATGACTGCAGGACTGTATGGTAAGGGTGTGATTAGTTTTGTAAGGAACCTCTAGTGCTCTTCCAAAGTGGCTGTACCCTTTTATGCTCCCACCAGCAATGAACGAGAATTCCTATTGCTACACATCCCCACCAACATCTGATGTTGTTAGTGTTTTGGATTTTAGTCATCCTCGTAGGTGTGTAGTGGTATCTCACTGCTGCTTTAATTTGCAATTCCCTAAGGACATGTGATGTTGAACATCTTTTCATATACTTATTTGCCATCTGCATATCTTCTTTGATGAAGTGTCTGTTAAGCTCTTTGGCCCATTAAAAAAAATTATTGGGACTTCCCTGGTGGCACGGTGGTTGAGAGTCCGCCTGCCAATGCAGGGGACACGGGTTCGTGCCCCGGTCTGGGAGGATCCCACATGCCGCGGAGCGGCTGGGCCCGTGAGCCATGGCCGCTGAGCCTGCGCGTCCGGAGCCTGTGGTCCACAATGGGAGAGGCCACACAGTGAGAGGCCCGCGTACTACAAAAACAAAACAAAACAAAACAAAACAAACAAAAAATAAAAATAAAAAAATTATTGAAGTATAGTTGATTTACAATGTTGTGTTTAATTTCAGCTGAACAGCAAAGTGACTCATATATATATATATATATATATATATATATATATATATATACACACATATGTATATATATTCTTTTTCATAGTCTTCCATTATGGTTTATTATAGGATATTGAATATAGTTCCCTCTGCTCTACAGTAGGACCTTGTGGTTTATCCATCCTGTATATAATAGTTTGCATCTGCTAATCCCTAACCCCCAATCCTTCCCTCCACCTCTGTGCCCCACCCCCCCATGACAACCACAAGTCTGTTCTCTATGTCTGAGTCTGTTTTTGTTTCGTAGATAGGTTCATTTGTGTTGTATTTTAGATTCCACATATAACTAACATCATATGGTATTTGTCTTTCTCTTTCTGATTTACTTCACTTAGTATGATAGTCTCTAGGTCCATCCATGTTGCTGCAAATGGCATTATTCAGCCCATTTTTTAACTGAGTCGTTCATTTTCTTGCTGTTGAGTTTGAAGATTCTTTGTATATTTTAGACAACAGTCCTTTATCAGATTGGTTTCATGTTTTAAAATATTTTTCAAAGTAAAATATTTTTTAACATCTTTATTGGAGTATAATTGCTTTACAGTGGTGTGTTAGTTTCTGCTTTATAACAAAGTGAATCAGCTATACGTGTACATATATGCTCATATCTCCTCCCTCTTGCGTCTCCCTCCCACCCTCCCTATCCCACCCCTCTAGGTGGTCACAAAGCACCGAGCTGATCTCCCTGTGCTATGCGGCTGCTGCCCACTAGCCATCTGTTTCGAAGTAAAATATTTTAATTGTGGTTGGTTAAAACTACTGTCTCCTTCCACTTCCCCAAATGTCAGGGGTCATTGATAATGGGAAGTTGCTATTCCCATTGATAATGGGAAGTTGAGGTAGGGATATATTTAGACTGGATTAAACAGACTATATTTGTGTGGTTCAAAGTCATTTCTATGTGAAGATTTATCTAGCCATTCCAATGTGGAAATGGCTTCCAGAAATGCTCCTACCACCTCATTATACCTACTCACTGATGTTGTGACCTACAAGCAGGATCAGAGAGCATATTTCAATATGAATACATTCTGTGGTGCCTGGCACCAGAGGTATGTGGAGGAGAAACAAGGTTTGAAATATACAGAGCCAGGAATTAGTCTGTAGAAAATTCAATTATCAAATGAGTAAAACTGTGAGCAGAGGACTCAGTTAAAATGACAAGTAGTCAAATCAGAAGTTCTTTCCTATCGGGAATATGCTTGAAAGTATAGCTTTAACAGGTATACTCACCCTATATCCTCTCCTTTATTTGATGGAAATCATGTAAAATAGAATTGATCAATGTCTGTGGTTCCAGGGCACAACCTGTATCAGTACTACAAATGGTGAGAAATTTCAATTTTATGTGTTCTGAGTATAAACAGAATGATTAACCCTGCTAAAGAAAATACTGGATTCTAGCCTTTCCAGAGAAGACATTATTACAAAGTGATGGTCATGTAAAGAAGTGATTAAGAGTTTGTGGTCAGAAGTTATAGGATAAAAATATTTTAGCCACGTGAGAGGTAATTAATTAATAAAAATATTATTATCTCTTTCTCGAAATTTTGTGACATTTATAGTCTTTCCACTTTTTCAAAGAGTGGAAACCTGTGATTTCTCGTCATTCTAAATAGGTATCGATATTTGTGTCTAATTCTATATTTGTAATTTAGCTTTCTTTTCCTTCAAAGAGGGCTGCCAAATTGTATAAGCTTCAGACTCGGCAAAACCAGGATCTATCCCTCCTTGTTTCGTTTTTTTTTTTTGCGGTACGCGGGCCTCTCACTGTTGCGGCCTCTCCCGTTGCGGAGCACAGGCTTCGGACGCGCAGGCTCAGCAGCCATGGCTCAGGGGCCCAGCCGCTCCGCGGCATGTGGGATCTTCCCGGACCGGGGCACGAACCCGCGTCCCCTGCATCGGCAGGCGGACTCTCAACCACTGCACCACCAGGGAAGCCCCCTCCTTGTTCTTTTAATTATACAACTTAATAACATTTCACAGAAACCAGTGAAACATGAGTGTGTTGAGGAACAACGCATCCATAGAAACGAAACTGTATGTTTTGGAAAAGTCTGATTGGATTTGAGTTGCTAAAAACAATTGCCGTTGAATTAAGCATAGATGAAAAAAGTAAGATTGAGGAAATGTTAATCATGATAATCTAGAAGGAGTATTCCCTTGGACTGCTTTGCAGTGACTTTAATTTATCACTCCACACCTCAAAGAAACCAAAACCGGACCCTGCAGAGAAGACCTTGTGGATATGTGTTATAAAAGATGGCTAAGTAGAATTGTGACGGCACGCCAGGCTTTGTGCTGCCTGGGGGCGGTCCAGGTGGGTTGGGGATTTGCTCATTTAATTCTCAACAGAACGCATCAGGCAGTCTACCAGTTGCCCAGCAGTGGCAACTGAGAGAAAATCGAGTTGTCATTTTTTTCTGACCTACTCACTTCACTTTACAGATGGATTAAACAGAGGCCCAGAGAGAGAAATTGTATTTCTCGGGCAACACAGTCATGGAGGAGCAGAGCCAGGGACCCAGGTCTCCAGCCTGACCATCTTTCTGTCTTTCCACAACCCTGGAAGAGGCAGGAGGGAAGGGAGAAGTCAGGTAAGAATTTGAAGCTCTCATATGTTTAACTTATTACGGTGTTCATAACGTCACAATGGAAGAGGAAATGGGGGGAGTCTCAGAAACTCCCAAAGGCCCTCCGATTCCCTTGCCGCCATGTCCCCTCCATGAATTATGCCCCCGTCCTCTCACGGAGGCTGTGGTCTGAGCCTGAGATAAAAGGCAAGAATGAGGACTTGAACTGCTTTCCTCCACTGGCCCTGCTCTTCCCCATATATACCCACATTCTTTTGGATATAGATCACGGTTAAAAAACAAACACACTGGAATACTACTCAGCCATAAAAAAGAGTGAAATTTTGCCATTTGCAACAACATGGATGGACCTGGAGGGTATTATGCTTAGTGAAATAAGTCAGACAGAGAAAGACAAATACTGTATGTTGTCCCTTATATGTGGAGTCTAAGAAACAAACAAACGAATGAATATAACAAAACAGAAACAGACACAGATGTAGAGAACAAACAAGTGGTTCCCAGTGGGGAGAGGGGTGATGGGGAGAGCAAGATAGGGAAAGGGATTAAGAGGCACAAACTACTAGGTATAAAATAAATAAGCTACACGGATATATTGTACAGCATAGGGAATAGAGCCAAGATCTTATAATAACTTTAAATGGAGCATAATCTATAAAAATATTGAATCACATGTTGTACACCTGAAACTAGTATAATATTGTAAATCAACTATACTTCAACAGGAAAAAATAAAGGTAATATCTTATTTTAAACACACACACACACACACACACACACACACACACACACA
>NW_020837972.1:11208372-11288772 GCF_003676395.1 Aethalodelphis obliquidens | reverse complement strand
AGACAAAAACAATGGTCTGGTCCTGGTCTGGATCACTAGAGCTATGGTCTAAATTACTAGCGTCAGCAGCCAGAAAAGAATCAAGATGTATTTTGACCCTATTGGAGGAAATGCCCTATTCCCTGTGAGAAGAGATTCCTACTGTTCTATGATTACAAACAGCCTTAATCCACCTGTGAGAACAGGCAGGCAAGGGCAAAGGGTCATCACAGGGCTCTGGGGATTTGGCTGGGTGGGTATTTGTGTTGGTGTAGACAGGGTCATCTTGGCTTGATGAATTCTCTATTGCTCCCTTGTGAAGCTAAGAGGCCTGGGTTCAAAGACCAGGGGCCAGCTGGGTGGCAGCCTCTCCTTCCCTCCATCTCCTGGGTGCTGGGAGCCTGAGCAGGTCTGTCTGAGGAGCCCAATGGTTTCCTTCTGGAGACTTCGGCTGCAGCTACCTACGGGAATTGGCATTCCAGCTGTCTCACATAAAACCCCCAGCTCTTTAAAATCCTCAGTTAAAGCCTAGCCCCCATCAGATGTGCCAGGCTGGGTTTGGGGCATGAGACCCACGCCTTCTGCACAGTCTGAGGACGCTGTAATGAGGCCTCACTTGGAAGCACAGACCCTAGTCTGGCTGGACTCCTAGCTGTAACTATACACAGGAAAGCGAGGGATGTGTTAGCTGAGACCCAGAGCATCTGAACGGCGGGGTCAAAGAGCCACAAGGAACGGCCATGGAGCCACACAGAGGAATCTTTACTGGCCATTTACAGGAGATGAAATTCCTCAGCAGTAGGAGCTTGGATGCAGCGTGGAGAAGTCACAGTGCAAAGGCTTCAGGAGAAGAGATAAAGAGTTAAAGGATTAGAAGTGACTGCCTCCCGGCAGCTTCCCTGAAATGCATGCCGATTAGACAAAATTCCTTGTCCCTCGTTGGGGCTCCACAGATACTTGTGAAAGAGATGAATGAATGGAAGATGACTTTCCATAGCAATGCATTTCTGAAACGGATGGTCCGGTTGGTGATATAATGTATCCTGTGGTAGGCAAGGCAGGCAGGCATCAGAAAGAAAAGGACAATTCAGAACACACCCCAAAAGCTGCACCTTCTCTGCTCCCAAACCCCCATGTTGCAGAATATCTTTTAGTGCAGGGCTTGAAACTCTCAATCTATAGGGGCCAGCCAGGTGTGATCCATGAGCACGGTGGGTAGAGACAGAGGACGGAGGGGACTCTGGTGATCTGGTGAGCCCGTGTCCCCTTCATAGGGAACAGCCACTGCCCAGCTGCTCTAACTGTTGCCGTGCAGGATTTCAGGTCACTGTTTTTCAGGTATTCTGTCTTTTCAAGAGTTACGAGAATGCCACATTTAAAACAAGTGAAATCTCCTACTTTTAAAAATCTAGGCAACTAATTCCCAGATTTAAAAGGACCCCTTCGAGGGCTGCCTCTGGACCTTGGGATGTCAATGAGTGAGCTTGGGGCATTTGTTGGGGGCCATACTCAGCCTGGGTCACGAAGAGCAAGCAGGGCTTGGGAAGCGGTCAAAGGCAGAGCAAAACAGGCGCCAGGCAGACGGCCCAATCCATGCAAAGGCAGGGAGTGGTGGGAAATTATGATGCGCTTGGGAAAGTGGGAAGTAAGCGGGCAGACCAACACCTAGGGAGCAGTGTGCGCATGTCATAAGGTTGGGGGTTGCTGGGTGGTGTGACGTGAGCCATCAGAGGGGTGACCACCATGGTGGTGGCATGGGGGCGTGTCATTGCTTGCAAAGGAACCATTTTGCACTCAGTTATTAACCGGGTTAAGAGCAGGTTGCTGTGACCAATGAGCAGGGAAGATCTGGAGCTTATTCTGAAACAGGAAGCTGGATGGGGGCACTTCCTGAAGATCAGGCTCTGGAACCTGACTGCCAGGGTTCAAATCCTGGCTGCCCTGCTTATGAGCTCTGTGTCCTAAACTACGTGCCCTCTCTGTGCCTCAGTCTCTTTGTCTGTAAAATGGAGATAATCATCACATATTGGATTTGAGGACTGAGGGAGTTCATTCCTGTAACGGGCACGGATTGATGCTTGGCCTGATGAGTGCTCAGCAAACACTCCCTCTTTCTATTATAACCTCTCTTTTCATTTTCACCCAAAGCGGCCAGACACATCCGTGATGTCTGGTACTAGCCTTGGGAAACCACAGTCCGTAAGTCCTGGGTTTAGAAGCTCGTTCCCAGAGCTGAAGATTCTGATTTCTTAGCTGTGCAGAGAGGAAATAAAACCCTGCTCTTCTGAACAGGCTGGGAGGAGTATGAAATTACAAGTCGGTCTGGAGCTTTTGTGTAGGGTTTTCACAAAGAGGTCAACCATTAATCATGCACAATTACTCTGACCTTGGGTGAACTACAGTCTCTTGAACATGGAAGATTTCACTCCCGGGGGCCCGGAGATACAAAGATGTCTGCTCAGCATCAGAGCACAGAGAACCAGCTCCGGAGTAGCCCCAGGTCCAGGGTGCCTGTGTGTCAGCCTTCGCATGTCCCCTCTTTCCAAGACTCACTTTTACACCAAATGCCCTTTCAGAGGGAGCAGCTAGAGTAGGTGAAAATAAAGATGGAGAATCGGGTGAAATTCATCTTTTGCCCCAAGTGTGTGACTTTGGACAGGTGATTTATCCTCTTATTGCCTCAGTGTCTTCATGTTTAAATTGGGGTGAAAGATGTCTGTCTCGTCAGTTTATTGTGTGGATTAAGAGACGTTAAGTGTGATGCTGATGTGAAATATCCCTTTGTGCAGAGGAGCCCAAAGACCCCAGAGCTGAAGTCACTTGTGTGTGGTCAGGATCCAGGCTGCCTCGTCTGGGGTCTGACATACAGTCACTGTTGAACAGATGAGTGTGGCTCTTGTCCCAGACCAAGAACTGGCCTCCCTCTGCAGCCCCACCTCATTCAGGTACTGGGACAGAAACCCAGACCCTATCATGGAGGGCATGGATGGTAGGATTTTGATTGATAGACTTCCTCCCTCCATCCTTCTCTTCCTCCCTCTGTCTCTTTCTCCCTCCCTTCCTTTCCTCTTTCTGTACTCAAACTCTTAGTGAGCACCCGGTACAAGCCAGGCATCATGCCTGAACACAGTATAACATAAGACTGCGTCTTTCTTGGTGTCACCCCACGGTTTGACGTACGTAGTAGGCATTTAGTACTTTGTCTGTCTTCACTGCTATAGCAATCAGTGATCGTTGAACTGATCAATCCACTGAAGGTCTTTCATGTTTCAACTCATTTTTTAAAAATAAGGTAAAAGGGAACATTTCTCCTGTGCTAAAATAGGCTATGCATGGTCCCAGTGGAAAACTGGACCATGCAGAAAAGTTCTGAGAAGAGTCTAATAGTCATGAATACTACTGCCACTCAGCTTGGCCACTGCTCGCATGTTGCTGGATTTCCTGCCAGTCTCTTTCTTATACTCAGATATATACTTATTTTGTGTAATTGGACTCATACTGAGTTTAGATTTATGTATTCTGCTTTTTATAACAAGCATGTTTTCCCATTAAAAGAGTGCAGTGCTTCCATTAAATCTTTATGTTTTCATTCATTCAATGAACAGGTATTTTTGGAGCATGTACTGGGTGTCGATAATTGTCCCAGGAGCTGGGGACGTAACACTGGACAACGAGGACCCTCTCAGATCTTACCTTCTAGTTCTGGGAAATTACACTAAACAGATACATGCAATGTATACATGTGAGATGGTAGGAAACACTACAGAGGGAAAAAAAAAGCTGGAAAGAGGAGTGTGTGTGTGTGTGTGTGTGTGTGTGTGTGTGTGTGTGTGTGTTTCAGTTTTAAATAGGAGGGTTGGGGAAGGACTTACTGATAAAATGACATCTGGGCCAAGAACTGAAGGAAGTGAGCAAAAGAACATCCAGACAGAGGGAACCACATGTGCAAAGGCCCTGGGGTGGATATGTGTGGGTGTATTTGGAGAACCTTGTGGAAGCTGTCGTGGCAGGAGGAGGGTGAACACAGGGATGCTGTTGGACCCTACCAGATCCCCTGGGGTCCCTTCTGCCAGTTCAGTATGTCCATCCGCCAGCTGCTGTGTACATTGCTGTTAATGGTTCATACTTCCAATCCTTCAGAAAATTACTTTTGGGCAACTGAAACCATCTTGTCTGAAGGTGCCTAAGAGTTTATGTTCCCTTCCAGAGTTATATGTTCCCATAGCCGGTGACTGGTTTGTCCTGAAGTATGAAAACCAAGCCTTGTCTCAAGGTGGAACAACTCTGCAATTCAGTTAACACTTAAGCGCCTCCTGTGGGAGCAGGCTGAAGCTAGACTTCATCTGAAACCATATCCTTGCTTGGCTTTCTCCACTTCCCTGTCTTGCTTCTCCAACACTGGTAACAGATTTCTCTGGAGAGCACGCTTGATAAATCACTTGCTCCTGAATCCTTGTCTCAGGCTCTGCTTCTGGGGAATCTGAGCTGACCTAAGGTGAGGCCACCTTGTCCTACCTACCTTCAACTAACACGGAGTCTATGTGTTCACAATGATGGTGACATGCCACTTATTTGTTTCTTTATTCTATTTACTTGCCTTGAGACCAGTGTGCTCTGATATAACGTTGAGCCAGGCCACTGATTTCTGACTTTATGTGGCACCCACAACTAGAATGATGACCTTCCTAAAGGTAGAAAGTATGTGTGTAAGCTTTAGAAAATATGAATTTGAATCCTGGTTTCCCTACATGGCTAATTCTATACCTGGGCCATTCCATACCCTCTTTGAACCTCAGTTTTCTCAGCTGCAAAATGGAGGCAATAGTAATGCCTATCCCAAGTCAGGCATATGAAAAGCACTTCACAAGTGTGAAGAGTTATTATTCACCATAAATATGGCAGTCAGAGATCATCACTGGAGAGTACAGATTAATCTGAATCTTTATTGGCTCCCTGAGACATGGTCTACATGGACTCTTTGGCACTTTAAGATTCATCCATGAAGGATCTTATTCTAATTCATAGGTTTCACCAAAAAATTAGATTTGGGGTGACTCAGCCATCTTTTTTCCATGGCTTCAGGTGCAACATTACCACCAGGTGGTAGTGTGGTCATATGTCCTAAGCAAGGCAGTTTGTCCCCCATCTTCCAAAGCTACTATAAAGGTTTTGTGATATATCCCATTCCATACACTCCTGCTCTCCGAAAAAACATAATGAAGTCATGTAAAATTCTCCAGTGAATTTTGTATACTTGCCAAGATATTTTTAAAAATGCATTTGCAGAGTGACTTAGCAAAACTGAGCAACTGCAACCAGGCTCTCTTGGAGAAAAAGCAATAAAAATCTCCACCAAGTGATAAATTGTGGAATGAGAAGTTTGGGAGGAAGTTTCCCCAGGTGAGTTTTGAGGAAGGTTTTGTGTAGAAAATGGATGGAGTCCAGAATACTGGGTCCTTACTGAGGCAGGAACATGTCACTTGTCATTCTTGAAATTCCATTCCATGCAGAATCTGGCTTATAGTAGATGCTCAATAAATGTGAATGGACTCAGTTAATCAATCAATCAACCCATGCGTGCATGAGTGAACAATTAAAAACAGTAATGGCAGAATGCATTTTTCTCTATAGGATGTATATAAAGAAACTCATCTGAAACAGACGTGCCCTTTAGCTTTTGAGAAAATTGGACAGGGTTTAACAAGCAACGTAAATGAGGTTGAGGTACCCAGAGATCTGTGGACTTTCTGTTACAGCCGAGCCAGCTGAGGAAGGAAATAGTTTAGAAAAGTTTGCTGATGCTGTTGGGGTCTTGCCAGGCCCTTGAATAAAATCAATCTCTACTTCACCATGGTGTCAGGGAATGGAGAAGGTCTTGAAGCCATGATTTCCTTTCCCCAAGATGCCAATTTCCCTTGGCCAGTCCACACTATCCATTCAATGATCTTGTCTAAGCAGATTCACGGCTCTTCTTCTAATTCCCCTGTAGCAAGTCTGGGACCAGACCAGGCCATTAAAAACCACTTCACTGGGCTTCCCTGGTGGCGCAGTGGTCAAGAGTCCGCCTGCCGATGCAAGGGACACAGGTTCGTGCCCCGGTCTGGGAGGATCCCACATGCCACGGAGCGGCTGGGCCCGTGAGCCATGGCCGCTGAGCCTGCACATCCGGAGCCTGTGCTCCGCAACAGGAGAGGCCACAGCAGTGAGAGGCCCGCGTACCGCACAAAAACACAAAAAAACAAAAAACCACTTCACTAATGTCTCTGGGATGACAGGAGTGAGATAAACTGGGAGGGTGCAGGGGGCAGATAGGTGAGTCGCCCCATCTCTGTTCTGTTCATCTTGGTTTAAGCATTTTTAGGGTGACTTCCTGCTTATTTTCTGGCTGTTGCTAGCAGAGACTAGCATTTTCCCACAAGCTGGACGTCCTCTCAAACGTCCCTCCAGGCTGTTTGAAGTTGAGGTTCCAGGGAGCTGGACCCAAGGAGAGGAGGGACTTCTCTCTCTTGCATTCGTGTTCCTATGAGTTGGTATTTGTAGGAACGTAAATGACTGCAAATCATAAAACGCTGACAACAGCGGCTTGAATCACCCCCACTGAATCATAAGAAGTCTGTTAGTAGGTTGTTGTTGGCATTGATTCAATAAGCCAGTTCTTTTGGGAGCTGCAGTGGGTCTCATGGTCACTTCCGGCATTCCCAGAAGGGTAAGAAGAAAGGGTGCTTGGGGAAAGGCTTCACTAGGTACAGCCATCTCTTCTTACTAAACTATACAGTTTCCAAAATTCTGCCCCAGCAGACTTTTTATTTGTGTTTCTGAACAGGACTAGTCCCGTAGCTGCAAGGGAGGCTGACAGTGTGTATGTATAGCTTTTCAGCCTCTATAGTGGGAGGGAGTGAGGGAGTGGCAGTAACTCTTGGGTCTCCAATCGACAGTGTCAGCTCACTTTCTACAGCCCACCTTGCGTATCCCCATTTCTTATCTGGGGCCCTGCATCTCATCTGATCACTTACATCTGGAATGTCCACATATGTGAGAAGACACCTTCCCACTTTTGATCACAGGCAGTGGCAGGACAGTAAGCCCCAGCTCCATCTGTACAAGAGATACCCTCATGTCTGCTAAGGACTCATGTACCAGGCACAGTGCTAGGTACCTTCTATTTGTTCATTTAAAAAATCCTTACAATGACCCCTTGCAGTGGTTACTATTAAGTCACTTCCATTGTACAGATGAAGAAACCAAGGCTTGGAGTTGTTGAACTTTGTCTAAATAAAAAGAGACATATTTGGGATTTGAATGTAGGCAATGCCATGCTCTTAGCTGCTCCAAGCATATGCTCAGCTGGGTTCATTCGAGGTTGGCCTCCTTTCTATAAGAAGCAGCCAGTGACAGTTTTCCCTCTTAGTCACCAGACATGCCTGGGGTCCCTACACCCCACCCTACTTTCAGGGTCTGTTGATACTAATCATCTGGGCCGGCAGTAAAATGACATTTATGAGAATTTTTCCCTTTGAAGTGAGAGTGTTTGCGTACTTCACTTTAAAGCAAGGGAACAAACAAGAGCTCAGGCTGGTAAATAACGGCAGCCTTGGAGAAAGGGCAGGACGCTTGTGGACGCACAGCCTCCACTGCGGCATTTCGAGTCATCTTACGTGGAAAGACCTTTATTTGTCTCCTTTCAAGTGACTTATTAACTCCTTTCCCCTATGTCCATTTCTTTTATCTACAGAGAAACCGGCTAGTTTTTTTTTCTTCTGTCCTTCCTTCCTCTCTTCCTTTCTTTTTTCTTTCTTTTTCTTTCTTTCTTCCTTCCTTCCTTCCTCCCTTCCTTTCTTTTTTCTTTCTTTCTTCCTTCCTCCCTTCCTTTCTTTTTTCTTTCTTTCTTTCTTTCTTCCTTTCTTTCTTTCTTCCTTCCTCCCTCCCTCCCCCCTTCCTTCCTCCCTTCCTTTCTTTTTTTTCTTCCTTCCTTCCTTCCTCCCTCCCTTTCTTCTTTCTTTCTTTCTTTCTTTCTTTCCCTCTCTCTCTTTCTTTCTTTCCTTCTCTCTCTCTCTCTCTTTCTTTCTTTCCCTCTCTCTCTCCCTCTTTCTCTTTCTTTTTCAGCCCTCCTTTACAGTTCATGTTTACTTCCTCTTCCCTATATTTTCTTTGGGATTAGCAAATATTCTTCCCTATTCTCAGGTTACAGTATTTGTGCTAAAGATTTGGAATACGATAGAACTTTGGAATACTAGTGCTGCCACTCGCTAGCTGTTTGACTTCATGCCAGCAGCAACTTCTCTGAATCTCAGTTTCCTCCTTTATAAGTTGGGGATAATAATATCTACCTCCAGGATTGCTGAGGTGAGAGAACTGGTCACTCTAGAATGCTGAATTTGATGAGAAAAGGGAATGTGCTCTGTCTACCTTCTCTAGGTTAAGCTAAGAATCTCATTGGTCCTCCCCCAGGTTTTCATATGTTAATATATATTATGGCTATATTATCCTATCTTATCCTATTTACTCTATCCACCCATCCATCCATCCATTCTCCATTCATCCATCATCCATCTCTCATCCATCAATCCATCCATCCATCCGTCAATCATCCAACCATCATCTATCCATCTATCCAGCCACCCATCCACCTATCTACGCATCTGCATATCTATCTAGCTGATATATGTCCAAAATATACAACTTACCCTTTCACTGCTATCACCTGCGTTAAGTCACCACCATTTTCCCCCTGGATTATTTCAGTGGCCTCCACAAAGACCTTTGTGCTTGCATCTGTGTTCCCCTTCAGTTCTGTTCTCACTATGGAGGCTAGATTTGTTCTGTTAAAACATAAAATCATGTCAGTTTCTGCCCCAAACCTTCCAGTGGTTCCCATCTCACCCACAGTAAATGTCAAGCTTTTATTAGGACCCAATGACTTATACCTCAGACCTCATCTCATTCTCTCTCTGTTCCAGCCACACTGGCCTCCTTGTTGCTCCTCGAACCTTCCAGGCACACTCGTGCCTCGAGGACTTCGCACTCGCTCTTCCTTTGTCTGGAACGCTCTCCTGTCAGATGTCCTTAGAGATTCCTCACTCCCTTCAGGTCTTTGCTCAGAAGTCCCCTTCTCAGGGAGAGCTTCTCTGATCGCCCTATTTAATATTGTCACCCCTTTCTGACCCCAGTATTTCATGTCCCTTCCTTATCCTCTTTATTTTCTCATTAACACTTATTGCCATCTAACATACTACATATTTTGTTTACTGTCTCTCTCCTCAACTAGAATATAAACTCTGTGAGGGCAGGAGTTACTGGGTGAATGGATGGATGATAGATGGATGGATAGATAGATGGATGGAGGATGGATCAATGGGTGAACATCTTCAAAGGTATATAAATGGGATTTTTGTTCTTTTTTTTTTTTGCTGCACGCGGGCCTCTCACTGTTGTGGCCTCTCCCGTTGCGGAGCACAGGCTCCAGACGTGCAGGCTCAGCGGCCGTGGCTCACGGGCCCAGCCGCTCCGTGGCATGTGGGATCTTCCCGGACCGGGGCACGAACCCGTGTCCCCTGCATCGGCAGGCGGACTCAACCACTGCGCCACCAGGGAAGCCCCATGCTTTTTGTTCTTTGCCACATTCCTTTGCTTACAGTTCCAGCACCTCAAAAGTGTTTGGCATATAGTTGGTCCTCAAAAAATGTTGAATTGGACGTGTCTGTGTGTGTGTGTGTGTGCATGTATGTGTGTAACAGTCACTATTACACAATACTGGAGGAAATGACTTTTCCCAAGTGCAGTTTTATAATATGTATAAAAAGTTTTTACAATGTGTATCCACGTGGGGACACAATACTAGTTTTTCAAATATATTCAAAGAAAAGTTTCATAGAGTGTCTAACAGTTTAGCTCTAAAGATGTTCATGCATTGTTCACAATGGTAAAAAAAAAAAAATAGACAAAAAAAGAATTGGAAAACAACTGAAATGTCCAGCAATTGGAGAATGGTTAAATACAGTAAAGGATTCTATATGTAGCCATTAATGCAATGCTGTAGAAGTCTGCTGATTGACAAAGAATGTCCTGGGCGCATTAAAAAGTACACAAATGCATAGAAAGATACCTAGAAGACAAGGCAATTGAATATCAACAGTAACCTGTCTTGGGGAATGTGTGTAATTTTTTAAAATTGACGTATAGTTGATTTACAGTGTTGTGTTAGTTTCTGGTGTACAGCAAAGTGATTTAGTTATATATATATATATATATATATATTCTTTTTCATACTCTTTTCCATTATGGTTTATTACAAGATAGTGAATATAGTTCCCTGTGCTACACAGTAGGGCCTTGTTGTTTATCTATTTTATATATAATGGTTTGTATCTGCTAATGCCAAACTCCTAATTTATCACTCTGCCACCGCTGCCCCTTTGGTAATCGTAAGTTTGTTTTCTATGTCTGTGGGTCTGTTTCTGTCTTATAAATAAGTTCATTTGTATCTTTTGTTAGATTCCACATATAAGTGATATCATACGATATTTGTCTTTCTCTTTCTGACTTACTTTACTTAGTATGATAATCTCTAGGTCTATGCTGCTGCAAATGGCATTATTTCATTCTTTTTTATGGCTGAGTAATATTCCATTTTACATATACATACACACACACACACCCCACATCTTCTTTATCCATTCATCCGCCAATGGACTTTTAGGTTGCTTCCATGTGTTGGTTATTGTAAATAGTGCTGCTATGAACATTGGGGTGCATGTATCTTTTCAAATTAGAGTTTTGGTCTTTTCTGGATATACTCCTAGGAGTGGGATCCTGGATCATATAGTAGCTCTATTTTTTAGTTTTTCAAGGAACCTCCGTACTGTTCTCATACTGGCTGCACCAATTTAGAAAGTGTGTACTTTTAATCTATTTGCATTGTTTTATACTTTTTCTATAAGAAACTCATATAGGTTTTGTAATTTTCAAAATAAAGTTTTCAAAAAAGAAAGTTCAAACCAAAGAATCCTTTTTCAAAGTGACCTCCCATGGACGAGGGCCAAACTAGATCTACCAAGCTTAGAAAAGTGATCATAATAGACACTGAAGGCCAACGGATTTGCATTTTACTAGCTTTCCATCCTCCTACTAACCCAATGTTTGTTCTTCCTGCTTGCTCGTATATGTGTCCCCAGAAGTTAAAATGAAGTAGAGAGCGAAGACAGTTTATGTAGTTCACTCACTCAGGCAAATCCACTCTTGGTGGGGAAGAAAAAAAACGCACCTGACCATAAATGACTCAGGTTGGAGGTTTCCACGGATCTCGTTCACCTCACGGCCACTCCTGTGTTCACTGGGCAGGTTTAGGATGCAAGGATACTCTGGAATAGTAGGTGGATAAAGCCTTTCAAGTATTCCGAGTCCTACAATAACTCCTTTTTAACTCCTTAGAGTGGACAGGAGGATGGTGAAGAGCGGGGATCAGAAAACACTTTCTGTAAAGAGGCAGACGGTAAATATTTTCGATTTTGCAGGTCATAAGGTCTCTGTCATAACTATTTGGCTTTGTTATAGCATGAAAGCAGCCATAGACAGCATGTCATGATGGGTGTGAATGAGTTCCAATCTGATTTTACCTACGAACACTGAAATTTGAATTTCATATAGTTTTCATGTGTCACAAAGTGTTCTTCTGATGTTTTTTCGACCATTTAAAATAGAAAACCATTCTCAGCTAGTGGGCTATATGAAAGTCAGTGGTGGACTGGGCTGAGTCCGTCGACCCAGGAATAAAATGCAGATTTATACTTTTGGAATTACTATTATTTTTAATGATGTGGAAATCTTGATTTTTTTTTTTTTTTTACTTAAATAACGATGCTTTTGATAATGCAGAGTACCAGATGCCGTGGAATTATCTATTTCTCTGATGCACGACATGTAATTTTAAAACTGGCTAAGATGTTGTGTCAGATCAATTGATAACTGCAATGTATAAAACATATGAAACTAATTCCGGGAAATACGTTATATTTATGTCCTTGGGTCTGAGTTTCTGAGCTCTCTGTGTTTAGGGATGGAATTTGGTTTATTCAAGAAGTAGCAGGTTATATATCTTGATGGCTGCATTAGCTCAATATTTCCTCTCCTTTCTGGAGCAGGTAAACTCTGCAGACTGTTTCAGTTCGCGGCAATTACATTTGCTTATCGCTATGAAACGGAATTTCATTTGAAGCCAGCTATTAATGTCTAAAATACACTTCCAGGAAATCGTTTTGAACATTTTATTTATTAAAAAGAACTCGATGTTTGTTCAAAGGCATTGAGTAATTTACAAAGTCCGGTATTAGATATTTTATGAGGCAATATAAAAATGCCATTTTCTAAGACCCCCATTGCCTAATTGTGCTGTATTACATTCAATGTCAGAATAAGGCGCTATGTTGTATTTGGCCGTTATGCCAGTAATCAGTAAGGTTATTAGAGAAGCAAACACACAGACAAAAATATCTTCCAGTTTCCCCAGCCACAAATTCTTCTGATTTGCGGATTTGTTTTTATGAAGCATCTTCAAAGGTATACAAATGAAGCCGCTTTAAACACTTTCAATGGCTGCATTTCATGGAAAGAGAAGAAATCTGGGGATTTGAGAACCTATGAAAAATCTAGGACATATACCACCATAACAGACCCTATCAGTACCCCACTAATATACCCTCAACATTCACTATTCTAGAACATTCCTATAGTGCCAACTTCAAGCACCCAGTGAGGATCAGGTTAGAAATCTTGGGGAATTAATGCCCCAGGAGCAGGCTTCTACCAATGACAGGTGGGTGTTGAAGAAATACCCCAGCTGCACCTCTCAGGGGGCATAACTCTGAAGCACTCTCTGTACAGTCTCCCAGACCTCCTCATAGGATTTAGTTCCCAGTTGGCCCCCATAAGGATCTCTCCATAATGCAGTGTATCAGTTATCCATTGCTGCATAACAAGTTATCCCCAATCTTAGTGGCTTAAAGAAACAAATGTCTATTCTTTCATTGTTTCTGTGGGGCAAGATGTCAGAGGTGCTTAGTTGGGTGCATCTGGATTAGGTTCTCTTAGGAGGATGCAATCAAGATGTGGGCCAGGGCTGCAGTCATCTCTAGCTTGACTGGAGCTGGTGGGTCTGCTTCCAAGCTTACTGCCATGGCTATGGGCAGGGGGCCTCAGTTGCTCACCACTTGGGCCTTCCCATAGGACAGCTTGAGTGTCTCCTGATGTGGTTGCTGGAGTCCCCTAGAGTGAGTGATCCAAGAGGGACAGAGACCAAGATGGAAGCTGAGGAGCCTTTGATGAACTCATCTCAGAAGTGACCCACAATCACTTTCACTTAATTCTCTTCGTTAGAAGCAAGTCACTACATCCTGCCCAGTCTCAAGGGGAAGAGGATTAGGTTTCATTACATGCTCCTTAAATTGATTTCTTTCCCTTTGCTGTCACTTCTACACTTCTCTACTGGTGCTTCCTGGAATCACCTCCCAGATAAACTAACGTTATCTCAGGGTTTTCTCTGGGGAAGCCTAACCCAAGACAGCTAACAGCACCAACCACCAACAGCAATAGTAACAACAGAAACTACTACTTATTGAGTCCTTACTATGTGCCGGGCACTGAATAAACCATTTAAAAAAAAAGAAACCTTTATTTTTCACAATAATAAGATATTTTTATCTTTGTTTTATAAAGCAAACTCACAAAGATAAATAACTTATTACTCAAGACATTCAGCTAGCAAATGTCAAACTATTCAAATATTCAACCAACAGTCAGTCACAGTTCTGGGTATTATAGATACAATAGTGAAACACTGCAGCAGATAAAATACTTTATATAAATATTATTTCTGCTCTTCACCCACTTACAGTCTGGAGGGAGAAGTAATAAATAAGTCATCAAAGAAATAAATATAACATTACAAATTGCAACAAGTGCTATTGTGAAAGCAAAGGACCAAGTCTGTAAGAGAGGCTAACTAACCAGCAGATCTACTGTAGCTAGGAGGTCCAGGAGGGCTTCCTGGAGGTAGTGACAATTACTCTGATGCCTGCAGGACAACAAGGAACCGATAGTTGAAGAGTGGCAGGAAAAGCGTTCTAGGAAGAACGAACCACATGTTTCCTTAAATCCAGACTCTGCAGCCTCCCATCTGGCCCAACAGGTCACAGAGGATCCCTAGGAGAAGCTGAAAGCTCAGAGGAGTCTCTGAGGCTGACCTGAGATGGTCCTTCCTACACCTCATCACCCGACCTGGCATTGGGGCCAAGGGGACATATCCCACAATCGAGGGTGAAATCTTTGATGGAGAAGACAGTTTGTGGTTGGACCATGAGGCACTCTGAGGGTGGAAGCTGCCGTGGAGGAGTGAAGAGCTGCTCCATCTATGGGTAAGGATGGACTAGCTAGTCCACAGCACTAACTGTGTCTCAGGTGTTCTAGGCACTGTCACAGATGCACACCCTGGGTAATCCTTGTAACTACTCTTTTCCCTTTCCACGGGAAGAAATAGCAGCTCAGAGAGCTTATGCCACTTGGTCAAGGTCACACAGGAGATAAGTTAACTGACTCTAAAGCTTCTGCCATTTGTGCTATGTGGCCTGATGCTCTTCTTAGAATATGACAACAGCTGTCCAGAGAAACTAACCGTTTGTCTTTCCTCCCAGCCCGGGACATTTTTGTCCTCTGTATTAGTCACGGTAGACTAGTTGCTAAAGCAACAACCAGCACCCCAACATGGCTTGACTCAAAACAAATTTGTTTCTTGCTCACTGGAGGCAGCGGTGGGTGGGGAGGACCCCGCTCCAGGCCATCGTTCAGGGCCCCAGGGGCCTTCCATCTTGGACCTCACCTCCTTCTATGCCTTAGCTTCCTGTCCACCCAGAAGGCAAAGGGGACATGGTGGAAGAGTGTGAGGGTCATGACAGAGAGGTTTGGATGAGGGCAGCCAGGTGTAGAAGTGGCGTGCCACACAGCTGCTCCGGTTCTTGGGCCAGAATTCAATCACGTGGTCCAACCTAGGAGGCTGGGAAATGTGCTCTAGTGGGGATCCCGGGAGGAGATCAGCCAGCCACTCTCAGCTGCATCTTTTAACCACCTCCCAAAAGAAATGGCAATAACCAAAAACAACTTTTATCGAAGCGCTTTTCCACGTTCTGCCTTATTTTAGTTTTAGAACATTTGGAGACAGTAACAGGAGCAAATAAATGCATATGGTGCTGGTTAAGGTCATTCTAGTAACTTACTTAGACCTCACAGTGCCTCTGTTAGGGGGTAGTATTATTACCTGCGTTATAGAGATGAGAAGACCGAGGCACAGAGAGGTGCGGTCACTTGCTCAAGTCACACAGCTCCTCAGTGGTGGAGCTGGGATTTGAACCCAGCCTACCCAGCTCCAGAGACCATGCTTTCTCCCACAACCTTATACTGCTTCTGAAGGGGAGACATTGCGTCATTGCCATTTTGCAGATGGGGAAGCTGAAACCCAGAGAGTTTGAATTTCTTGCTCGTGATCTCACAGCCAGAGTCTGGATTTGAACCCAGATCCTTTGTCTTTTCTAAGCCAAGCCTGGAGGGCCACGCCCAGGACAGAGCTGGCCTTGTTTTGATCCTCCTTCAGAAGAGTGACTGTAATTGTGCTGTCCAGTGTGATAAAAATCTTGGAAGCCTCTGAGGCTGCAGGAGGCTCTTCCCAGACCCTCCCCCTTTCCCTTTCCTAATCAGCCCGGAGACGCCGGCAGGACGGCGGGCGGCAGCCAATGGACAATTAGCGGAGAGGGCTGTCCCGCTTGGGCTGGGCCCTCCATCAGGGCCCTAAGTGTCTGGTTATTAAATCACAGCTCTGCCTGGAGCCGGCTCTGCCCCCCTCCTCCCCCCCGGACATCACACACAGCCCAGTGTGAGGTGGCCCCCTGGGATGCAACTCAGCTCAGCCCACCGCATCCGGGGAAAACACAAGCAGAGAAAGACAGGAAGGCATTCCGGGCCAGCACAAAGGCCTGGGCGTCAGCGGCTGGACGGGTGGGCACATTCCTCTGCTCAACAACAAAGGGGATCACGAGTACCTCCTGTGTTGCGTGCAGGTCAAGCCTCTCACCTCTCTGAGCCTCAGTTTCCTCCTCCATACAATGGGGATGTTTCCAGTATTTGACCCGCCAGCCTGAAATGAAATGATGCACTTAAAGGGTTTAGCTTCTCGCCTGGCAGAGTAAGAGCCTCACCAATGCTAACAGCTGATGGTTAACATGCAGATTCCTGGGCTCAGTTCCATATCTACAGAATTGTGACTAGAGCCAAGGAATCTGCATGTATAGGTTCTATGGCTGGACTGGGTGCACAATAAAGGTGGAAAAAGAATGCTCTTGAAGAGAAGTCAGCACACGTTTTCTCTACAAGTCCAGAGAGTCAATATTTTCAGCTCTGCTGGTCACCAGCTCCCAACTTCTCACTCTGCTGTTCCAATGAGAAAGCAGCCACAGACCATATGCAATTGGATGGGCCAGGCTGTATTTCAGTAAAACTATTTATGGATGCTGAATTGTAAATTTTGTATCATTTTCACGTCATGAAATATTTTTCTTTTTTAATTTGCTTCTCGACCATTTAAAACATCAAAATCATTCTTAACTCACAGCGCATATAAAAATAGGCCATGTACCAGGTTTGGCCCGAGGGCCACAGTTTGCCAACGGTTCTGGGACAGCACTATTGCTTAGATATATAATGTCAGCCACCTGGGTAATTGAAAATTTTCTAGCATCCACATTTAAAACAAAGCAAAAAAAAAAAAAAAACCGGATGAAATTATCTTTATAGTATATTTTATTTCACCTAGCATATACAAAATACTCATTTTAATATGTAATCAATATAGAAGGATTAATGAGATATTTTCCTTTTGGTTTTTTTTGCCAAGATTGGTGTGTATTTTACAATTCCAGCACATATCAATCTGGATAGCACATTCCAAGCGCTTAATAGCCACGTGAGCTAGTGGCCCCCATACAGCACCTCTCTGCTTCAGATAACGTGGTTTCCGTCTATTGTCGTGTAAGGCTTGGCCATCTTCCCATTTCACAGAAAGGAGAAACTGAGGCCCAGAGAGCTCAAGTAGCTTGTCTGAGGTCACACAGCAAGGCAGGTGGCACAAAGTACTTGCTGTGACTTCTCAGAGGTCAGGGGGCCCTGATAGGCAGAGATAAGAGAAGACCAGCCAGTGAAGGACCTACTAGGAGCCAGGGGCTGCGTGAATCTCCCAGCAGTTCTGGGAGTGCATAGGATGATGGACTGGCTGCACATTACAGGCTAAAGGACTGAAGGTCAGAGAGGTGGGGAGACTCGCCCCCAGCTGGTTAAGCGGCAGGAGGAAGCTTTAAGGCAGACCCAAGGCCTGCACTAATACCCTTGCTATACTGCCTGCTTGGGAAACGGGGCACATGGCAGTTAGACGCCCTTTATCAAGCAACTACTACATTCCAGGCATCGTGCTACATCTCCATTCATGAGAAGTGTGGGAATCCCAGGCCTGTCTTTAATGGCCCGGCCACTCATGGCTCTGTCCTTCCTCTGGTAGGATCCAATATCACCCCTTCCCAATTCCTAATACCCACCCCCCTCACCCCGACGCCTGATCTGTCATCAGTAAATTCTCCTTTGCTCTCTTGCCTTAGCTGAAGTCTGTTTCTCTCCTTTGAGTCTTGCTGCCCCCTCTCCTAGGGCTTTCAAATGATGCGGGCTTTCTCTCTCCCCTCCCTGCTTATTACTGAGCCTGGAACGGACTGGGTGCCCATTGTCCCTGCCTCCTCCTGAAATCTCATCCCTCTGAAGCCTACAGCACAGGGCTCTTTTGCATTCCTTCTGGTTGCCACCATCTACCATCCGTGGTCCCTCCCCTTTGTGTCAGAAGGTTGTGGCTCACCTGTGCTCAATTCAGTGTCCATCCATGTTGCTGCAAATGTCAATATTTCATTCTTTTTTATGGCTGAGTAATATTCCATTGTATATATGCGTACCACATCTTCTTTATCCATTCATCCGTGGATGGACATTTAGACTGCTTCCATGTCCTGGCTATTGTAACTAGTGCCACTATGAACATTGGGGTGTATGTATCTTTTTGAATTAGAGTTTTCAACTTTTCTGGGTATATGCCCAGGAATGGGCTTGCTGGATCATATGGTATCTCTATTTTTAGTTTTTTAAAAACCTCCATACTGTTTTCCACAGTGGCTGCACCAGTTTACCTTCCCACTAACAGTGTAGGACGGACGGAGGTGGGCACTGTTATTAACTCCCATTTTACAGTTGAGGAAACTGAGGCTCAGATACAGTAGAGTCTTGTGTCCAAATCCGCAGCGTGAGGAGGTGGCAGAGCAGGATGTGGACTCAGGTCTGTCTGACAGTTGCCTGTCTCCTTGGTTGAACTACGCTATTCATCCCACACTGTCATCCCGGCCTGCCTGCTGGAAGCGGTGGAAAGCAGAAGCCCATGCAGCTGGGTTGAAGCAGCTGAGAGCTGGGGCCACAGTCGAATGCTGCGGCTCACAGCTCTGTGACCTTGGCCACGTACTTGCTAACCCTCAGATTCCCCATCCAAAAAATGATCATCACGCCTAATTCACAAATTTCCACTTTGACTCAATCTGCTAAAACCAGCCACTTTCCTCAAAGCCACGTTCTGGTCCTCTGTCTCCTAAGACTGACTTTTCCCTTCCTCATGAGCCCCAGTCCTGGCCCCTCAGGGTCATGGACAGCCTTACTCTGCGTCCTCCCTAAGGCCCATCTGCCTCTGGCTCACAGGCCCCAGGTGGGGAAAGACTCCCGTATTCCCTGGTAACTATGCTATCGCCCATCACCTCCTGAATGTCAAGTCCCAGAGTCCCCTAGTTCCTCCACCATGCAGTTCCACTCTCCCCATGGACGGGCCCTACCGACTGAGCATCTCTCTAATTAGGGATGTGGATCCTGGCTCCGCCACATACTGGCTGGCTGCGTGACCATGTCCAGAGCTCTGTTTGCCCATCTGCAAAGTGTGCCTAACAGTGCTTTGCTCAGGGGGTTTGTGTAAAAGCTGGAAACAGATGCAAAAGCATGGAGCAAGCATCACCCCTGGCTCAGAGCAGAGACTCGTATCCAGATGCAGGCACCGTCAAACACACCTAGATTTGAACCCCACCTGTGTTTTCTACTAGCTCTGTGGTTTTGGGCAAGCAATATAATCTCTCTGAACTTGTTCTCTCCTCTTTCAAATGTGGGTAAAGTGCCATTTCTCTTATTAGGTGTCATGAGGATTATCACAGACAGATAGTGTCTGTGACAGAGAATGCTTCAGTGCTCACAATGATAGGACACACATCTGGACTACATTTCCCAGCCTCCCTTGCAGTTAGAAGGGGGTCATGTGATAGAGTTCTGGCCAATGGAAGTTGGGCTCAGCCTCTTAAAAAACGACACAGTCCTCCACACCCTTTCTTCCCTCAACTGTCAGCTAGACGCAAAAATAAAGGGATTCTGATGACCTGGAACCCTGGACCAGCAGCATCGACATCTCCTGGAAATGCATATTTTGGGGTCCCACTCCAGACCTATTGAATCAAATACTTTGGAGCGGAACTCAGTGATCTGTGTTTTTAAAAGCCCTCCGGGGGATTCTGATGCACACTCACATTTGAGGACCTCTGCCCTAGAAGATGGCAAAGACACAAGTGAGAAAAAGCCTGGGGCCCTGATGGAGTGGAGCACAGCCCTGCTGGCCCACAGTTAAACCACCGAGTTTTGGGGGTTGCTTGTTACAGCAGCTGGCCTGCCCTGATTAATATTGTTTTTATAGTAATTGGCATAGACCTGGCACTAAAAAATTGGATCCTGTTATCATAGCTCTTCCATCCTTTCTCAAGGGTTTAGCCTAGGAGTTTTGGGGGAGTGTTGAGGGACTAGGCAATGATGGAACGATGTACTGGGGACATTGCTGCATTTGCAATTGGTGAGTAAAACACCTGCAATTGGGAATGAATTCTGTTGGCGTTGCAGAGGCTGGGGTTGGGTGGAGGAAGGCTATCGCTCCCCACAGTGACCTCCCCAAGCAAGGTGGCAGGAAGCCGGAGACAGGCATCAGCCCAGCATCCTCCAATTAGCTGCCATCCTTGACCCCATCAGGGCTGGAGGAAGTGCTGGAGCTTTCCGGCACTCAGGCCCACCTGCCTGGAGGGCTGGCGGGCTCAGCAGCTGGGGTGGTGGCACCTGAAGGTCCTGGCCTAACAGAGCCCCACTTATTCCAGGGGTCTGCAAAGGGTTAGTGGGTGGGGGGCCGGGCAACAGGGAGGAAGTGTCAGGGAGCAATCACATGGGGGTCAGTATGACCTCTCGGCCCACCCTCAGGGGCAGACATGACACGTGTGGGCCAGGCCAGACCTTGTTTTCTTGGAGTTCTGGGGAAGGAATTGCTCTAGCAGTTGGGAAATCTCTACTTGCTAGGAACTCCAGTCTGTGCAGTTGGAGGAGAGGATTCAGGGTCCCTGTAGCTGCCTGTTATTTGGGTGGGGAAGGTAACCGGGCATCTGCAGTCCGCCTGGACACCTGGGGCTGGTCCTCACGGTTCTCCATCCCTCCTGATGGAGCATGTTTATCAGTGGCACACCGATGCCGGGAATGATGCTAAGTGCTCGTGGTAATCTCATTCAAGACTTGGACGTCCCTCCTCTCCCCATTTTACAGGTGAGCAGGTGGAGGCAGAGTCACTCTGGCCATCGTGGGGAGCGTGCACAGAGAGAAGGCAGGGTCTGTTATGGGTCTGGTACCCACGTCTAGTTAAGGAAGCAAGTCAGTGTCAGGAGGCTGCTGTAGGCATCCAGGTGAGATAGGACATTGCTTTTGGCTGGGGAAAGTGAGGTGAGATGAAGCGAAACAAGCAGAGTGAGTGCTGTGTAGGAATTACACTGTGCAGGATCTGGTCATAGATCCAACGTGGGGAAGGCAAGGAAAAACAAGGAATTCGGGTAGCCTGGGTTTCTCAGCTGCTTGTGTTTTCATCCAAGAAACAACCACTGACTCCTATTATTTCTGGGACTCTTTGGGATGATGAGATAGGATGTTTCTTTTCAAATGTTATATAGTTTTACATAGAAATTAAGAAAGAGTTTCAATTTACTAAAGAGGGCAAAGCAGGTGAAAGTCCTAGTCAACGAGTTTTCCCAAAATATCCTGAAAACTAGTGATTAAAAGAAGCTCTTTTTTGTGTTATATTTGTAATTCACATGCCTGGGATTGAAAGCAGGATTTGTCCCCTACTTGCTGTGTGACCTTAGACAACTCACGTCACCTCTCTGAGCCTCAGTTTCCTCATCTGTAATTGGAGGCAATAATGCCTTCTTCCCAGAAGTGGAGTGAGAAGTAATTAAGATGTATGTCCCAGGAATCTCCAAAGAATGGAACTTCAGGCGATTTAAAAGCATATGTGTGTGTGTGTGTGTGTGTGTGTGTGTGTGTGTGTGTGTGTTTAGTTTTATTACTATATATACAGTAATAAAAATTTATAAAATATATTTATACTGATATATATATATGTATTTATGCTAGTGTATTTTTTGAAAAAAACATAAAAGTAAAACTAGCATTGTGATTTCCCAGAAACCATTGCTTAAAGTGAGATTAAGAAAAAAAATGATATGACTAATAATCCGGGTGGTACCTAAATATTGTGAAGATGGGAAGATGGGTCCACAGCCAGCTGAGGTTTGGGAAGCCCCCAGAAAGCGGATGCAAACGTGTCCAGCAGCTTTGGGTGCACAGTGGGTGCTAAATGCCAGGGGATGGATGTCTTTGGAGAATGCGCCAGCCAAGGGTCTCTGGCTGTTTTTCTGCTGTCTCCTGCAGTATTGCCCTTGGCCCCCTGCCCTCCCCTCCCCTCCATCCAGCCTTTACAAGTTGATGAAGACTGTCCTGCCCCCACCAGGGCTCTGGGCTGGTCCCCGAAGAAGATTAAACGAGATGAATATTTCATGGCCCTCAACTGACAGCTGCTGAGGACCTGTTGTGGGTCTGGCGCCCACATCTAGTTAAGGAAGGGGGGCAGGCGGAGGGGCGGGGGAGGAAGAGGCCACAGCCGAGCCATTGATCCGCTGGGCCCAGTCTGCACGGATGAAACGCTGTGTTCCCAGCTCCTGAGGCAAAGGCAGCAAGTAATGGGCTTTAAGAGGCACAGGGGCCAGTGGCAGCCTGGTCACCCAGCCCCTTTGGGGCCTGCAGAGGCTCCACCAGGCCCCCGAGGACCCATTTCCCCATCTCCAGCTGTGGCCCCCTCTGTCTTCGCGGTGCCGGCCCAGTCGTCCTCCTAACGGCTGAACTCAGTGTTGCTGACGCCTACGACTCATCACCCCATTAAAGCCTGACGCCAAGCTCCCTCCGCCAGGGGACCCAGACGACGGGCTGGTGAGGCGCCTGTCATCCTGGGGTCTCTAAAGGGTGGGTGAAGACCCCAGATACCCGCAGACTGACCCCTAGAGCTGACTGTGACACTGGAATTCTCCCTTCCGTCCGCTCCTTGGATGACGAGACTGTGGGTGGAGACAGTTCTACTGGCCAGGCTGCAATGGGGATTTCTTGCCCGTCTTACCCAGCTGTTCCTACATCCAGAGCTGCTCAGGCCACTTAAGCCCACTTCTCTTTAACAGAGATGGCTGGTATTGAGAATGCCTTCCAGAGCCTCACTCTAGCAAGAAGAGAAAGACTTTTTCGGTACCCCAAGACTTAAAAATGATTCAGCAACAATAAAGAGCAGGCAGAGGCATCAGAGTCTGGTGGTTAAGGGTGTGACTTGGTGTAATAATTTCCTATTGCGGCTGTTACAACGACTCCAAACTTGGTGGCTTAAAAAAACACATATTTATTCTAGTTCTGGAGGAATAGAAGTCCAAAATGGATTTCACTGGACTAACATCAAGGTGTCGGCTGGGCTGTGTTCCTTTTGGAGACTCTGGGGGAGAATCCCTTCCTGGATTTGTCCTGCTTCGAGAAGCTGCCTGCATTCCTTGGCTGGTGGCACCTTGCTCCACCCTCAAGGCTGGCAGCATAGCATCTCTAATCTCTCTCTGACTCTGCTTCCATACTCACACCTGCTTGTCTGACTCTTAAGGACCCTTGTGATGATATCAGGATAATCCAGGATAATCTCCCCATCTCAAGGTCCTTAATTTAATAGTGTCTGTAAAGTCCTCCTTGCCATATAACCTAACATATTGGCAGGTTGCAGGGATGAAGATGCAGATATTGTGGGGGTGCCATGGTTCTGCCTATGGACAAAACTTCTAGGTACCTGACTCTGTTACTGCCAACTGTGACCTTGACCAAGGACTTCATTTCTCTGAGGTTCATCTTCCTCTGCTAACCGGATCACTGGCAGATGAAACAATACATACGAAGCGTCTGGCGTCTGTAAGCGGCTCGTCCCTCAATGAATATTTATTATTTGGTGAGCGTTAGCAGCTCAAGTTGATTGAGGCGCGTGCTTTCTGCTCTGGGGTGTAGGTGCTGGTTTACAGTCAGATTAAGTGAGCGTTCTAATTTTTAAATTTCAGCCATAAAGGTCAGTAGAGTTGCTCAGGCTGAAGGGCAGATAGGGGACCTGGTGGCCTGAGACTGCCCCCTTCCCCACTTCCATGCCCACTCCTAGCCTTCAGTGGCAAGTTGAAACCACAGATCTAGAGAGGAAAGAATTTCTGAGGTTCAACTTTCTCACCTATAAATGGGTAAGATATAGACTCCCATGCAGGATTTTTGGGGGAGCCTTGGAGAGGCTGCCTGGCAGAGAGTAAGCACATAATGCCAGGGTGTGGGCACCATTGGTGCTTTTTTGAGGATTCTGACCCTCTGCTCTCATATTAATTCTGCCCTTGGTGAGTTTTGTTCAAGCCTGGAACGAATAGGTGCTCTGTGGGCTGAGTGCAGGGAAACGGATATCTGGGTTTTTCCTCCCAAACTCCACCTGGGTTTGTTTTAATGTCCCTTAAAGCCTGCCACCTCCATAAACCAGCCTAGCTTCTGGCAATGGCACAATGGATGCCACACACCCGCACCCATGAACCTGGGACCAAAAAAAAAAGACAGGCCTGGAGAGAAGAGGACCCATCTTCCTTGAGGAGCAGGTCTTGGCTTCAAGAGTCAGAGCTGGCTGCCTCTCAGTCCAAGGCCATTGCAAATCTGCCTGCATGCAAATCTCTGCTCTAGACTCCTTTGGTTCTGTGTGTCCTTGGGCAACTAACATCCCCTCTCTGATCCTGAGTTTCCTTGTTGCAGTGGGTAGTGAAGATTCCCTGGGATAATGCACGTAAGGGCTTAGCTCAGGGTCTGGTCTCCGTCGTTTATGTTCAATAATTATACATGAGGACTTTTATGATTCTTAGCCAGCAATGAATTTTATTATTATTAGCCATTGACCAGAGGGAGCATGAAAAGGAAACAATGACTCTAAACTGCACTCAGTGCTAAAGAAGTACCAGGGTTTCTTTCCAATGATGCCTTGCCTGTCGAAAGCAAATATCCCAAACTGCGTGGAGAGGAGAGAACTCCCATCTTTTGCATCCTTGAGCCTCTCAGAATCTCCTGATTCTTCAAGTTGGAAAGTCTTTCTTAAGGAGGCACAAAAGGAGAGAGCAGGGTCCAGCCTCAGTCTCGCCAGACCATTCTCTCTCTGGGTTGCCGATGGGAGCCAGTGACCGTTTGCGTGTGCTTGTCCTCTGGCCCTAAGGTGTTGCCTGTGGCCAGGTGGCTCTGGACATCGGGGGAAGCTCTCGAGCATTAAAAAATAGGGAAGAAGGAAAAGGAAGAAGAAGAAAAGAAAGAATTGGGGAAACCTGTCCATTATGGGGATAACATCACCTATTTAACGTTCATTAGTGTTTTTAACAAAAATTGCTGTGCCGTTAACTTCCAACGGCAATCTTGGGGACTTGCCAGTGCAGTCCCGCAGCCTAGCTTAGGCAGCCCGTCGGTGCTGGGTGTGCAGAGTGGACTCAGATGGTAGACCGATTGCGAGCTGGCGTTGCCTGAGCCAAGTGCAGGCAGCGGGAGGGCGGGGGGAGAGGGTGCCTGAGGAGGAAGGCATTTCAGTAAGTAGATATTTATAGCTGGGCTCTTGGAAGAAATGATCCATGGAGAGGGCAGGAGGGGTGAGGTTGCTGGAGGTTGGCCAAGGCTGGGGTGCTGGTTCTTGCCAAGCTGAAATCTTAGTGGCTTGATCCACCCTGGAATCCTGGCTGCCCAGCGGTCGGAAAGATGGAAGAAGCCCGCTGGGGTGTGAGGTGGCGGCAGTCTCACTTCTCCACTCTTGCACTCCGAAATGTGGACCTTGAATCGATTCCTTGCTCTCTGTAGCCTTCATTTTCCCTGACTTTAAGATGGCATAAGGCTCTAATAGAGAGTAAGCATCGCACATATAGTTTTCATATCTTTGTATTCACCGACTGTGGTGGCCAACCTCCAAGATGTTCTTCATGGACCCCATCTTTGGCATCTGTGTCCTTGTGTAGTTCCCTCCCATACAGAATAGGGCTGACCTGGATCGCCAAAGGGATATTGTGGAAATGCTGTTGGTGGCTGAGGCTGGGTCATGAGAAACACTGTGGATTCTACCTTGCCCTCTCTGGGATCATTTGCTCCAATATCGGGGGGGTGGGGGAGTTGGCTGCCACATTGTGAGGACACTCAAGCAGACCTGTGGAGATGTCCACTTGTGAGGTGCTGAGGCCTCATGCCGTCAGCCAGGACCGAGTTGCCAACCAGGGGCATGGGTTACAAGCCAATCCTTCAGCTCCAGTCACATCCTCTGATGATTGTAGCCCCAGCTGACATCTTAACTGCAACGTCATGAAAGATCCTAAGCCAGAACTCTCCAGCTAATTCACTCCTGGGTTCCTGGTCCACAGAAATTGTACGAAAATAAATGACTATTGCTGTTTCTAAACCACTCGGGGTTATCTGTTATGCACCCGTAGATAACTCATCCACCAGCATATTATTAGCTCTTAGCCCAATGTCTGTCCCATGGTGGACATCTAATAAATAGCTGTTGGGGAATGGATACATGGTACTACTTCATAAGGTTGCTTTGCCGGTTCAAGAGATAACCCACAGGAGTTCTTATGAGTGTCGTAAATGGTGACGTTATGGGAGTGGCCATCGGGGGATCTGAAGGTTGGTGGTCAGGGAAAGTCTTCCAGGAGAGGAGATGTGGAAGATCCAGGCTCTGGCATTTGGAGGAAAGTCTACGTACCAAGCTCAGCTTCCTCCAGGGAAGTGCTTTATGATTCAGGGCAAGAGAGCATCACGGGACATATGAAAGTATGTGGGTGATGTGCTATAGTTCCCAAGAAGTTCAAGGTCACAGAGTAAGCTAATGGCTCAGTGAGCACCTGGACTAATTTCGATGCAAAAGACACACATCCCCTCAAATTGGCCAGGGTGCCAGTGGGGATTTATTGACACAAGTATCTGAGAGTCCAGAGGTGGGGCTGACCTCAGAAGTTTAAATGATGACATGCGTTCTCACTCTCTCCCTGTCTCCGGGCTTGGCTTTTTCTGTGCTTGCCCTAGTCTCTCCATCAGAAGATGTAGCCAAGAAGAGTGGAGAATGGCTGCAGGCAGTCCCAGGCTACCTGGCCAAAGGGCATGCAGAATGCCAGGGAAGGCACCTCACTGGCCTGACTTGCATCACCTTCCAATCCCTGGCCAGGGTGGCAGTGCCATCAGAACCACTTGGACTGAGTAGACAGGAGTAGCCCCCAAGAAATGGGGCATTTTTGCCCCAGTAAGCGGGGAAGGGATGCTGGACTGAAGCTAAACTGATGAAAAAACTCTCTAGTCTTCCTGAAACCACCATGCTTAGCACTCACTCTAGTAATAATACTTGGCCAAAGAACATGATTACTTTGGCCATCTCCGAAATATCAAAAGCCCTGATGATTTGATTGGGTTAAAATGTCATTGTTGTGTTTGAAGTGTGTATACGTTCCATTTCTGCTTAAGACACATGTCCTAAATGGCAAAATTCTTTCTTTTCTTTCTTTTTTACTGAGATATAATTGACATATAGCATTATATGAGTTTCAGGGATACCGTAGAATGATCTGATATTTGTATATATTGCAAAATAATCACTACACTATCTAGGTAACATCGGTCATCATCATATATAGTTACACATTTTTTTTTCTTGTGGAAAATGATTTCTTAAGCTGGGTGATGGCTTCTGCAAGTCTTATGTGCACACCACTTATCTAGAGGGGTCTTGTTAAAATGCAGATTCAGATGCAGCAGGTCTGGGGTGGGACCTAAGATTCTGCGTTTCTATCAAGTCTCCAGGTGATGCTGAGATTGCCAGCCCCTGGACCACCATGCTTTGTGTACCAAGTTAGGGAGGGGAAGTAGCAAATATGACTATACAGAATACAATCTCAGACTTGATAGAGAATCTAGAGGTCATTTTTCGCTCTAGAAGCCCTTGTTCAGTTTCTGATGGGCAGCAGGTACTTTCTGTCTGCCTGACTATATGCCACAGTCTCTGCCCCTCCCACGGGCAACTAATCTGTTGAATCCAGAGGCATTTGAGAAGAGGGCTGAAAAGTGGGGATCGGAGGGTCCCAAGAAAGAGGTAAACCCTCTGACAGGCAGAGTCCCACAGTCCCAGGCAAACGCAGAAGAGGTTGACCTGGCTGGAAGGGTTAATACTATTTTGTTTTCCAGGACTATTTGTGATATCAGGTTAGAGCAGGCAGGAGGTCATGGGGGTCAGCCGCGCCCCTGGCCACTCCCTCCTCTCCCCTCCCCCCTGTCCCCTCCATTTGCAGCCTCACTGATTCCTTTAACCAGATGACCCCGGACACTGAGCTTTCCTTGGGAGTTTCCTGCCAGCGCCCTCAGATGCGTTGTAGCCATCGCCAGCCGTCTCTAGCCCGGCCCTCCAAGGGAGGCGTGCGAGCTAAAAGGCCCTTTGTGGGAGGGGAAACCGTCCGCTGCAATTTGTGCTGTGGTTTCTCTGGACAGGAACAGATCCAGAATAGGGCCCTTTGTCTTCCCTTCTTTATCTTCCCTTTCTTTTCTTTTTGTCTCAAGTGCGCTTCCTCAGCCTTCCTCCTTCCAGTTCTCATCTGGCTTTTCCTTCTTGTCTCCCTTATTTGTGTGTCTGCATATATTCTTCCTTTATTTTTGAAAATTCTGTCTCATGGAATTAGACTTCCGATCAGTTTCCGATAGGAGCTCTTGACCTGGACAAGTAAGACCGTGATTCTGGGAGAATTCTTTAACCTCTCTGAGCCTCCGTTTCTTCGTTACCAAAAAAAAGTTAATAATCGAAGCTTTACAGCTTATTGTTGAGAGTTAACCTGAAAATACGCGTAAAATCCAGGGTCTGGTATACAGTGGGTGCCCAATAAATGTTAGTTTTACCACATCCTTAAGGCTTTTTCTTTTCCTCTCTTTTGTTCCTTTTCTTCTCTTAGCTGAGTTTCTTTTAATACCTTTCTATTACATTTCTGGAAGATTCACTGTAGGTGGAAAACCTCTGTGCAGAAAGCATGGTGACATGATGACAAGGACCTGGGCCTGCCACTTAATAGCTGTGTTGCCTTTTGGGCAACTGAAGTTCTCTAATCTTCCCTTTCCTCCTCTGCAGAATGGGGATAAGAGTTCTTCCTCCAAGGGCAGTAGTGAGGATTAAACAAGATGATGAGAGATAATCGCCTGCCATAGAGCCTGGTGGCTGTTACTTGGTCTCTCTCCTGCCACTTCCTCCCTCTCTAGCCAGAGAGTTTCATCATTGATCATCACTG
Organism: Aethalodelphis obliquidens; assembly: GCF_003676395.1. NCBI lineage: Eukaryota > Metazoa > Chordata > Mammalia > Artiodactyla > Delphinidae > Aethalodelphis > Aethalodelphis obliquidens. Next base: position 11,259,961 of record NW_020837972.1, on the reverse strand, counting down.
TTCATGTGGACAGGTTACTTGTTAGTACCAATCTCTCTCCTGAGCCATTTTTCATCCATCCATCCATCCATATACTCATCCGTCAATCATCCACCCTTCCACTCATGTATCCACGCATCCGTCCATCCATCCACCTATCCATCTGTCCAACCATCAATCATCCTTCCATCCACCCATCCATTCGTTCATTTATTCAGAATGGTTGCATAGAAAGTAATAATGGCCTAAATCATGCCTTATCATAAAATTCTATTTGATAGCCCGAGAAGTAGAAGGAAGAAATAAAAACAACAGCAACAACATGATTTTGGAGCCAAGGTTCTTCCTTGTAGTCTCTCATGGAGCAGGTGAGGAGGAGGAAAGGGACTTTGACCTCAAGGACAGAACACATGTAGCTGGGTAGCTCAGTGGTTCTGAAACTGGCTTCCAAAGATTCTGTGCTTGTGCCAATGGGGTTTCTGATGGAGGTGCTGCCACTTCAAATAGAGCAGCTCCCCATCTTATCTGCCTTTTATGTTGGTCTCTGTTTAAGATTGAATTTAAAGTGTGTAAGAAAAAACAGTGTTCAGCTGCTAAGCACAGTTTTTTAAAGCCCTTGTATAGCTGCACACACAGATTTTGTGGAGTTCGTATCGTAAGCCAGGCAGTGTGCTAACAATTAAATGGAGGATTTCATTTAATCCAATAACAACTCTATGGGGTTAGTACTATTATTATCTTCATAATAAGTACATAAGCTGAGGCTCAGAGACATCAAGGTACTTGCCCAAGGTCACACAGCAATTGGAGCAGCGGAGCTCAGATCTGAACCCAGGAATTATCACCAAAATGCACCCTGCCTGCAGTGAGGCCACAACAGTGAGAGGCCCGCATACACCACACACACACAAAAAATTAGCTACCGTCATCATCATCAACATCACCATCACCACCATCATCGTCATCCTTATCTGTGGCTCATATGAGAGTCTACATGACAAAGAGCACTAAGGCTGAAGGGATAGTTCGTAAAACAAAGACCTGAGAAAAACTGTGTAAGAATCCTTAGCTTGGGTTGCAGAAAGAAGGTGATCAATAGTCCCAGACAAAGATGATTTTTCCACAATTTGTTTATAGGTCTTTTTTTTTTTTTCCTACGCGGGCCTCTCATTATTGTGGCCTCTCCCGTTGCAGAGCACAGGCTCCGGACGCGCAGGCTCAGCGGCCATGGCTCACGGGCCCAGCCGCTCTGCGGCATGTGGGATCTTCCCGGACCGGGGCACGAACCCGTGTCCCCTGCATCGGCAGGCGGACTCCCAACCACTGCGCCACCAGGGAAGCCCTGTTTATAGGTCTTAAAATGCCTTATGAGCGTCCCCCTAGTGCTGACCGACATCGCTATAGATAGATGCACAAAATTTCAGAGCTGAAGTTTGGAACTGGGTTGGAGCCTTGGTGCTGTTCCTTGCAGGGATGATCTGGAAGCAGAAACGGTGGGGTTTTTATCCTTGCTTCCCTGATTGAGAAGAGTGTGTGTATGAGAGAGAGAGGAGACTTGGACAAACTCTCCAACTTCTCTGAGCATCATTTCCTTGCCTGTAAAACGAGGCAAATACTTCCAAGTACGGCTCAATCACAGAAGCTGGAGAGAGGATAAAATTAGAAAAGGCAGCATTTTGTAAGGGTTTGCTGTGGCCCAGGCAACTTCTTTCACATGCATTACGTCTCTTTCTCCTCACCGTGCTCCACGAAATAGATATCATTACCCCACATTTCATGATGAGGAAACAGGCTCACACAGGCGCAGGTGTTGTCATCATCCCCGTTTTACACATGGGGAAGCTGAGGCATCGGGAAGGCAAGTGTCTTGCCAGAGGCAGTGAGCTAATGAGAGGTGGGACCCGGGCTGTGTAACTTCAAAATGCCCCTCACCACATGCGTCTCCTATCCCCCCTCCCCTTCACCTGGAAGATGGAGTTTGGAAGTGGGTCTGAAGCGGCTCTGTTAAACTGGTTGGATTCCACAATTGCAGTAATAGTCTCCGTAGCGTCTCGCTTTAAGCAGATGCTCACTCAGAATCGTCAGGCTCACCTGTCAGGTGGGAATGTTTGGGGGAATTAGTTGCCGAGACTATGATTCTGCTTCTTGTAAGGAAGCGCTCAGTGCTATCTTTTAAAGGAATTTTGGGGGCCCAAGGGGGCACCTGTTGTGTGTGTCTTTTGGGAATCTTGAAGTTCTCAGCTAACCAGGTCTTCCAGACACATCCAACCCAAGTGCTTTTGGAGGAATGTGTCAGGTTTTGTGTTAAGTTCTGTTGATCCAGCCATGGTTGGCCCAGTGATGGTTCTGACCATCAAGGGGCAAACTGGCCCGTGAAAAGAGCCAGGTAATTAAAGAAATAACTGTGATAAAAGGCAGTGGAGTAAGTACAAGTTCCTCTAGACCAGCGGTCCCCAACCTTTTGGCACCAGGGACCGGCTCCGTGGAAGACAATTCTTCCACGGATGGGGGGGTCGTGGGAGGTGTCCAGGCGGTAATGCGAGCGATGGGGGGGGGCAGCAGATGAAGCTTCGCTCGCCTGCCCGCCACTCACCTCCTGCTGTGTGGCCGGTTCCTAACAGGCCGCGGCCCGGTACCGGTCTGCGGCCCCCGGGGGTTGGGGACCCCTGCTCTAGAGCACGGACTGGGGGTCCCTAACCTAGACCCAGGGTGGGGCTGCTGAGAGGGTCTCATGGATAAGCAATGCTCTCCCCGCCCAGGGCTATGCGATGTTTGTTCCTCCCACTTACCCCCCTTGCTGCTCTCCATCAGCTGGATCCTGGTCCAGGGTCAGCACTTGTGGCTGAATCTTTGCCACTCTTCCAAGGCAGAACGTGATGCTAAAATATCAGTAGAGATTGCCCTGCTGCCTCCGCAGCTGCGGGCACGGTTTCCAACTCAGAAGCATCAAGGATTCCCCTCTCCTCTCCCTCCTCCCCCAACAACCGCTCCCCGCCCCCTGGACCCTCCGTGTCCTTCCTCCCTCCTCCCCTGCCCCCCTCCCGCAGGAGATGGAGGAACTTGGCAAGCCATCTTGTCGCCAATCAATCTGTGGTGTAACAATTAGCACTTAGGCACCACTCCTGCTAAACACACGCTTAGAAAACACTTAAAAAAAAAAAAGAATAAGAGTCATCAGAATGTCAGGGAGCGGAGCCACGAGCAGGCCTGGGGAGGAAACAGATCGATGCGCTGCGGAATGGGTGGCATCTAATACCCTATTACTGACGAGCCCAAAGCACTTTGAGGCGTGTTTCCACAGTGAGCAATTAGTCTGCGAGACCACAGGAGTTAAGCTAACACCGGTCGCCCCCTCCCCATCTTCCCTTCCTCCCCGAGAGCAGTGGGATGACAGTTTCATTTGGTAGCGAGCTCCCGCAGCAGCGGCGCCAGCCTGCAGCCGTAATGGGGCCCATCCGAGCAAGGCCAAATGCGCCAGCCTCCCAGAAGGGCCCCCCTCCCGCCCCCCCACCTGCCCCAGCCCCAGCCCCAGACTCCCTCACCCCACTCCTCGTAACAGAATCCAGTCGACACAGAGTCTGTCTGCGCGCCTGCGAGCTGCCTAAATTGATTGTAATGGTTTTATCACGCGCGGAGAGCGCTGGCTGTTTTCTCGCCTCTGCTGTCAGCTTTCATCAACGCCCAGGCAGGAGGAAGTGAGTCCTCTTTGGGAGCAGTGGATCGGATGAAAGGCAACTTTTGTTTGTGGGCGAGAAACATGCAGCCTCCGCCGGCCGCCTGTCTCCAGTACCGCTAAAGGCTGCTGTTCCTCTCTTGGCCTTGTGGCTTGTCTTGCACGCCAGAGAGGCTCAACAAACTCCCCACAAACAGCAGGGGGGTGGGGGGGAGTCCTTCCTGGAGCCAGCTCTGGGTTCTTCTCTAATGGCTGGAGCGTTTGGGGAACAGGGGTTCCATAGAGAGAAGGGTTCATGAAGTTGACAATATTGATCAGTAATAATAACGATGAGGTCGATGATGTCTAGCCGGCATCTAAGTGCTTGTCGGGAACCAGTCGCTGTGATTAAGCACTTTATGGACATGGCATTGAATTCTCACAGCAACCCTATGAGGTAGGCATTATTTCCCCCATTTTACAGATAGGGAAACTGAGGCATAGAGAGGGGATGAGACTTGGTCCAGGTTACACAGGAAACAGCTGGAAGAGCGAGGGGAACTGGAACCCAGTCCTGCTGATTCATAATCTGGTCCCTTCTCCATCCACCCTATGACTTTCCTAACTTTAGTAGGAAGGGAAAGACGGTACTGTTAACACTTCAAATACCGGGTATCCCTCAACCTACCACCTGTAAAAATGGCCCAGGCATGCACCATGCGGGCAAGGATTCCTTTGGGGGTGGGTGGGGATGGGATATAATCTATGATTTATCCCTTCTGGCTTTGGGAACACTTCACTATTTGAGAAAAGTGGGAAGAATCATTAAAAGGAGGTGAAATGACAGTTTCTGGTTGTGTCGCAGAGCGATCGTACATTTTAGAGGAAGGACCAAGCCAAAGCAATTGGAGGCTTTGGGGATTATCTGTGGATGTCACTGTTGAGGGTATCCGTTAATGTCACCAGCATCAATAACCAAATCAGGATGTAACAGTGAAGTTAGGTGTCTGCTGTGCTTGTCTAGAACCTTGTAGACGATGGGTCTGTAAAAAACTATAGAAACAGGCAATTCTTTACATTTCAAAGCCTAGAATTGAACGGGCAGATACGTGGAGTTTTCTATGCGTTCTTTTCTTTCTATTATTAATTTTTATTGGAGTATAAATACTTTTTATTATTAAGTATTATTGGAGTTGCTTTACAATGTTGTGTTAGTTTCTTGCTGTACAGCAAAGTGAATCAATCATATGTGTACATATAGCCACTCATTTTTTTACATTTCCTTCCCATTTAGGTCACCACAGAGCATTGAGTAGAGTTCCCTGTGCTATACAGTAGGGTCTCATAAGTTATCTATTTTATACATAGTAGTGTAGTTCTTAAAGATTTGTTTCCTCCTCTTCTCCCATATCCTCCCCCCATTCGCTCTGTCCTTATCTCCAATTTCATGTTCTCATGCTTCCATGCGTTTCTCCGCGGAGTTTGGGGTAAGGCATCAGCTGTCTTTGGGACACCCAGCACAGTAGGAGGAACTGTGGGAAAGAACTGAAGCAGGCTTATAATCCCCAGCTCGAGGTGTTGATCCCCTGCTTCTCACAAGTACGGTGGCTTCCATTAGCTGTCGGCATTGGTGGAACCTCTTGCTTACGTTGGATAAAATCTTTAAGTCTAGAATCCAGCCGCAAGCTGAAGGGATGGTATGAAGACCCCAGGGACTCAGCCTCCAGAAAAAGAGAATGTGACCGAGGTCAGAATGGAGAGATGAGCAGGAGGTAGAATGGGAGGAAGAAGAGTAGGTCTGGGGTGGTAGGTGATGTGGTAATACTGCCCTTTCTCCAAGAGGAAGGTGGGAAGGATGGGCTTCGGTAATGCCAGGGGTCCATGTGCTCAACAGTCCGTCATTACAACGGGATGGACATCGAATGGGAGGGTTCGGTGTCCAGTCCACTGAGAGGACGGGAGGGGAAGCTGATTAGCATGTGAGTTGAAGAAGTGGAAATGGGTGTGCATGGCACCTGGTTGGTGAAGTCCTCACTCTTCCATAAGGTGGATCGTTCTTGCCTGAGTTGGTCCAGGTGTCTCTCTCTGAGACCGATGCTGGGAGCAGAACTGTCTCAGGAACAGGGACGGGGAGAGGAGAATACCGGTGGAAGGCTTGGGTGAGCTGCATACCAGTGTCTCCAACCCGGCCCCCCCTTTACCACTCCTAACGGCAGTGCGGTTCTATTTGAACCAAAGTGGGACCCAGAGACTGGTTTACGTAAAGAACTTGGGAACAGTTTCCATCCCGTGAAACACTCAGGCATCGTAGAGGTGGATTAAATGAGCACGTATATCAGTCCTAGGGCTGCGGTAGCAAAGTACCACAAACTGGGTGGCTTAAAACAACAGAAGTCTATTCTCTTACAGCTCTGGAGGGTCAAAGCCCCAAATCAGGGTGTCAGCAGGGCCATGGTCTCTCTGCAGAGCCTTAGGGGAAACTCTGTTCCAAGCCTTTCCCTTAGTGTTTGCTGGTTGCCGCCAATTCTTGGCGTCCCTTGCCTTATAGAAGCTTCGCTCCAGTCTCTGCCTCTTTTATCACGTGGCCTTCTCCCTGTGTATCTTCAGTTATCTTCCCTCCATGCAAGTCTGTCTCTGTGTTTTTCCTCCTCTTCGTGACAGGACACCAGTCATATTAGATTTTAGGGGCCCACCCTAATGACCTCATCTTAAGTTGATAACATCTGCAAAGACCTTGTTTCTAAATCAGGCCATATTCACGGGGCTTAGGACTATGTTTTTGGGGAGGACACAGTTCAACCCATAAAAGCATGGGAGGAATAAGTCCGTCATGGAAGGGGTGTAGGTATTGGCTCCTGCTTAAAGAGTGAAGCCGGTGGCCTACCTCTGAATTCAGACAGAGCTGCCAGGGACAGTTCCCCGCAAGCTCAGGCTCAAATGGCCATCATCCCTCCCGAGCACCCTCTGTGAAACTGCAGGTGCTGCTTAGGCCGGGAGGAGCCCAAAAGCAAAGGAGAGTGAATGACCCTGAGGGTGACCCTCAACCAACGGGAGGGTTCAGTGGGGGCTAGGGATAGATGTCCTACCTTGATCTCTGGAGGGACATCTCCGGGATGCAGTGTATACACTTCTCAGAGGTTCCACTGCCTCTGAAACCCCCTTGCCTACTGCAGTGACCTCAGTGATACACTTTGTCTTGACTCTTTCTTCTTCCTTGTCTTATTCTTCCCACTCCCTTGCACCTGAGTCCTGGGATCACCTTGGCCTCCTCCACCACCGCTTAGTTCCCATCCCACCCCCACTGCCAATAAAACTGCCTGTTTCCACGTCCTTGTCTCAGGCTCAGCTTCGGGTGGGTTCCAAATTGAGACAGAGAGACATGGGAAATGAAGGACCAGGATTATTGGTCTCCTGACCTAGGGTCGAGCTCTGATCCCTTGAAGAATGATGATAATAAAACCATTTTCCATGTGTGCTAAGCAAAATACATGCATCATCTCTTTTAATCCTACCATAGTGGGTAAAATTGTGCCCCCCCCAAAGATATGTCCCCTTTCTAACCTCTGGAATCTGTAAATGTGATCTTAATTGGAAAAGGGTCTTTGCAGATACAATTAGGCTAAGGATCTGGAGATGAGACCGTATTGTTTTATGTGGATGTGTCCCAAATCTGATGAATGACAGGTGCCCTTATAAGGGACACAGAGAGGAGAGACACACACAGGAGAGAAGGTGGTGGAGGTAAAGATTGGAGTGACGCGTATACAGACCAAGGAATGCCAAGGATTGCTGGCAGCCACCAGAATGGAGGAGAGACTCATCCATCCCTCACAGCCCTCAGAAGGACCCACCCCTGCCGACACCTTGATGTCTGGCCTCCAGAACTGCGAGAGGATAAATTCCTGTCGCTTGAAGCCGCTCCCTTTGCGGCAAGTTGTTGCAATAGCCCTAGGAAACTAGTACGTCTACACACTCTATTAGTTATTCCCATATTAATACCCCACTTTGAACACGTGAAAACTGAAGTTCAGAGGGTTTCATTCACATGTCTAAGCAGCTGGTGGAGAGTACAGTCTGGATTGAAATCCAGCTCTGGGTGGCTCAAAATCCTTCCCTTAAACGTTCCTTCCTCAGAGAAGTTAATGCCTTTGCTCTGTGGAGAGGGAGTTTGGAAGCAAAATCTAAAGGCGGAGAAGATTTCGGTGACGCTGGGGACTCAGGCTTTCTGCTCTGGGGCCCAGGCGACAAAGGGCAGGGACAGAGGAGATGGCGAATCAACTTGGCCTCCTCCTGGGGTCTCGGAGCAGTAACTGGAGAAGACCGTGGCTTGGGAGCCGATTCTGAGGGTCAGCAATCTCACAGGTAGGGGCTGTGAGCCAGAAACATGTGGGTGTTTAAGTTAACGCAACCTTATTAGGATCCGGAGAGCAAGAGGTATGAGAGGCCTTGGAGTTCTTTTCACCAGCCAGTATGGCCCTCCTTTGTTCTATGGGGTCCCCTGCAAGTTGCGTTTCAGAGGGAAGGGTCACTGACCGGGTGGGGGAAGGGCTGGCTAGTGAGGTAAGCTCAGAGGTGAGGAGAGGCCAGGAAGGAAGCAGACACACATCTGGATTAGAACTTGGAAACAAAGTGTAATTTCAGCTTCTTGTGGATGGTCACTGGGCCCTGTAAAAACAGGGACTCTGCAGTCATGTGGCCCCCAGCCAAGCCAGCTGGACCATGGGGCAGAGATCCTCCATTGCATCTCCACGGTGGGCTGAGCGAGAAAAGGGGCTTGGGGAGTTAAAGGAAACAGTTAGACCAGCTAGAAGGAAAGTCTTCCTCTAAGTCGATATGAGTATGTGGAGAATTAGACTTCTAAGTGGAAGGGCGGGACCCCAGTGCTCAAATTCTAGGCTCCGTGGAGCCATGAAGTGAGTTCTACATGCCTAGTAGGGTGCCTGCTGCAAAGGGTCTTTTTAAAATAAGAGGAATAGCATGTTTTTGAGCTGTGTGTCATTTGGTGGAGGAAATAAAAACGGCACCTGAAATGACTGGGAGAGAATTGCACAAGAGTGTATAATCAAGAACAGAATGATGTGTTACACATAGCACAGGGAGATCAGCTCGGTGCTTTGTGACCACCTAGAGGGGTGGGATAGGGAGGGTGGGAGCGAGACACAAGAGGGAGGAGATATGGGGATATATGTATACGTATAGTTGATTCACTTTGTTATAAAGCAGAAAGTAACACACCATTGTAAAGCAATCATACTCCAATAAAGATGTTTAAAAAAAAAAAAGGAACGACATGTTACAAACTGTAACTTCCAAAGAAGATGAGAGAAGGTGGTGAGAAGGTGGGTCGACTGGTGGCAAAGAAGAAACATATCCTTCTTTGATATGAAGAAACTGAAGCCCTAGTTGTCAAGTACATAACGCACGTTGTTCTCTCTCCTTCCGTTGCCGTGGCAGACATCACTAATCTATCATGCTACTCTTTCCTTCAGAGTCCAGTTTCTTAAGACAATGAATTAGTCAGATGCTACCAGAGGTGGTACAAGGTGAAATCTCATGACCTTCCTCCCCTTAGGTGATGAGGGTTTATTTTAGAGAAATGCAGATAAGTTTGAAAACACAGAGAATTGAGTAGCCATGAACACACCGGTAGCTCAGTACTTCTAAGACCAGGATAGGGAGTAGGCCTCCTGGAGAACTCAACCAATGATTCATTTCCATTCTGGATCTAGCAGTAGTCCCAGTAACCTCTATTTCCTCTGCACCTCCCATTCATACTGTATGTATGCATGTGTGTGTGTGTGTGAGAGAGACAGAGACAGAGAGAGACAGAGAGACAGAAAGGGGAAGAGAGAGACAGATACAGAGGGAATCCAGTTGGGATCACTGTCATCAACCAATATGGCGCACCGTTATAGGGCAGAATCTGTCTCAAAGATAACTTATAAACGGCAGACTCCTATTAGGAACAGACTTTTCTCAATTGCTTTTGGCTCGAATGACAATTCTTTAATCCAGGGGCCAGCAGACTTTCTGTAAAGGACAAGATAGTAAATATTTTAAGCTTTGTGGGACACGCAGTCTCTGTCACAGCTATTGCGCTCCATTGTTGGAGTGCAAAAGCATTCAGAGACACCACATCAACAAATGAGTCCCATTGCGTTTCGATAAAATTTTATTTACAAAACCTGGCGCCTTCGATGAATCAGCGGTGGCCAGGGTAGCGGGACCACAGAGCACAATAATGATATCTTTCTGCAGAAGAAATTGTGTCCATCTCAGAAGAAAACTGTGTGCTTTGCAGATGTTAAGTGTTTCCTGAACTCTCTGGGCTTGAGCTAAAGACAGTAGCTGCAGCTCTGCTTCTCATGTGCAGTTTCTAAAAGATAACTGGTGGTTTCCAGTGAGCCAAATTGCATTTATCTTTGACATTTTTTCCCCTGGAGTCTCCCTCCTATTGCTGTGTCCTTCTTGTATATAACAGGGATGGAAGATATGTGGCGTGCCTGCAGTATTCCCCCTTGCCTCACCCATGGTAGACATCACTAATGGATCACAATACTGTTTTTCTTCACTGAGTCCATGACTAGCCCAGAATCTTTCTTAACATGAAGCAGTCACAACCAACCACTTAGATGTGGCCCTCAACATGAAACCCGTTTGCTATGATAGTAAGAAAAGAGTGAAAACAAAGGAAGGATAAAAACAAAATTTGTGAACAAAGTCCAAAAGGGCATTAAGACTATGAGTCCCAAATCCTCCGTACCCCTGGGCTCAAATCCTGCTTTAACAGCCTTACAGTAGACAAAACCCAGGGCAGAGTCAACAAGTCTCCTTGCCAAGTTGTCCAGCATTTTCCCTGTTTCAGCAGGTGTTCTCACTCTTGTCATTCTAGGGCCCCTGGAAGCTGGATCCCAGCTGCTTCCTGGGGGAGACTTTGTGTGGAGTGTGGCATGTCTTTCCAGCTGAGCTGGGAGGAACATTTCAGCGCAGACATTTGCAACCCTTCACGAAGCGCCGGAGCTGGAAGCCAGACCCGGACAATATATATTCCCTGCATCAGGCCCAGAGCCTGGGTGGGCAGCACCCCGTGACTTTTCCTTGCTGTTTGGAACGCCCTCTGCTTCTGGCCCACCAAAGGGAGACAGCACCTGGGAGAACATCGCTCTTCATGTTTCCCCTCCAGTCGCCACCTTGCAACTCACATTGGTAAGAGGAGGAGAAATGGGCTTTTAACACCATCCAATGACCTTCCGTAAGCACCTTCTGCATTTGATCTCACGAGGTGGGGAGAGGTTGCTTCTGAGCCTTGGAAGAGTGAAAGCCTTGTCAACAGGTATTTCCAGTGTGTGGGAAGGGGGGTCATCAGTGGCCCGGCTGGCGGGGGCAGCCAGCGAGTTCACCTGGGAAGTATTTTAGGAGAAGCTGTCACGGGCGTTCTGAGTGCCGACAAGATGTGTCGGGGGAAATCCACCGAGTGCTTTTAGGAAGGAGTCATTTTCTCTCACAGAATTGTGCTGGCTTTCTAGTTAGGGGCCCAGAGGGAGTTGGTTGGCCTTGAGGAATGAGCCAGAAGAATTGGAGCAGCAACTGTGGGGAAATCATCTTTGGGGCTGGAACAAGGTCTTATCCCATTTTATGCTCATTTCCCCCCCACCCCCAGCCTTCCCTGTGCACGTAGCAAATGAGTTGGCGTCCATGTCCTCCATTTACAAAGATGGCACAGTGGTTAAGAGCATGAGCTTGGGTCTGTACTTCTTGGGATTGAGTTCCAGGCCTGCCAGTTACTCACTGGGGGACTTTTGCCAGGTTACTCAACCTCTCTGTGTCTCATTTTCTTCATCTGTAAAATGGTGATAATACTAGTTACATGCCTTATAAGGTTCTTATGAGGGTTCAAAGAGTTAGTCCTGGAAAAGGGCTTGGAACACATGATGCACATGGGATCTTCCCAGACTAGGGATCGAACCCGTGTCCCCTGCATCGGCAGGCGGACCCTCAACCACTGCGCCACCAGGGAAGCCCTATCTTTTTTTTAAAAAGTCAGGCTTATTGAGGTTTAATTTACATCCAGTAAAATACACCTTTTCATCCATAAGTTCACTGATAAGTTTGATGCGTCCTAACAAATATTTATGATCATGTAACCACCGCAGTCAAGATATAGAGAACATCCATCACCCCCAGAGTTCCTTTGTGCTTCTGCCTCCACCTCCGGCTCCAAGCCCCTGACGATCACGGATCTGATTTCTGTCTCTATAGTTTCACCTCTTCCAGAATGCCATAGAAAGGAAATTATTCAGCATGTAGCCTTTTGTTCCCTGTTTCTTTCACTTTCCATAAGGCTTTTGAGGTTTCCCCATGTTGTTGTGTGTATCAGTCATTTTTTCCTGTTTATGGTTGAGTAATATTCCGTTATATAGAAGTTCTACTTTTTGTGTATTCATTCATCAGTTGGGGGACATTTGGGCTGCTTCCGGTTTTGGGTGATTAGGAAGGATGCTGCTATGAACGTTCACGTACACGCGTTTGTGGTCTTTGTGTGGACGTCTGTTTTATTTCTCCTCAGTTAGTACCTAAGAGTTACATTACTAGGTTGCATGATAAAAGTATGTGTAACTGCCTAAGGTACTGCCCAGTTGTTTTCCCAAGCGGCTGTGTCATTTTGCATTCTGATCACCGGTGTAGGAGAATTCCAACTGTCCCACATCCTCACCGTGGCTGGATATTATCAGCTTCTCCCTTTTTTTTCTAATCTGGTCTTTCTGGTAGGTGTGCAATGGCATTTCGCTGGGGTTTTAGCTTGACTTTCCCCAGGAATAGTAATGATGAGCATCTTTTCATGTGCTTCTTTGGCAAACGTCTCTCTTCTGTGGGGAGCTTTGGTTTTTTTTCTTTAAGGAGTGAAAACAGCCACCTACTTCTGTGTCCTCCATGTCCATTTATGTGCGTTTGGAATCACTCTGCTTTGAGAGACTGATGAAGCTGCGTAACTGAAGGGTCCAGGTTGGCACTGTCTTCTGTTGCTTCCGTTTCTTTCCATCTCTGTGTTGGTTTCATTCTCCACGAGGCCCCCCGGCAGCTCCAAGACCTCTTCTCATTGAAGAGAGATGGTGTCCTTGCCCCAGGAAGCCCAAGCCCTGCGGGAAGGAACACTGACTTCTCTCCCAGCTTTCCCAGCCAGGAGTTTCTGTAGCTGATTAGGTATTTGGTCACTAAGAGCCAATCACTGTGGCCGGGGGGTGGACATGGAGACTGATTGGCTAATACCTAGGTTCCACGCCCACCCCTAGGGCTGGAGATGGAGGCCCACGCTGGCTTCGTGCACTGAAGGTGGGAGACACCATGTCAATGGGCATGGGGGCCCCGTCATGCTTTAGAGGCTCTGCTCTGTCCCTCTTTGGGTTGTGCCCCTTCCCATAGGGGAGAAGGTCCGTGGAGCCAAGGGGAAGCCTTTGTTCCAGAAACTAAATTTCATGCTGTAATCGTTCCAGGTCTTCCAGGGTCTGTGTAGATTTCCTCCTGCGTCCGTTTTCCCAGAGGATGCTTACGCTTCTGGTATAGACCCAAGGGGCATCTGTTCAGGGGGTGGGGAGGGTAGGCATGGAGTATGATGTATAGACTAGGAAGTCCACGTGTGTGCACTTGAGGCCGTGGGGTGTGTGTGTGGGGGGAAGGAAGGCTGGTTGGAGGAGTCCTGGACCACTGCGCAGTCTAAGGATGTTTGACAAGGCCACGGGAAGGTCCTCAGCCAAAGTCAGCGAGCCATCAGTGGAGTCCCATGGCTTCCAGAATGAACCTGCCTTAGTGTCCCACCCACTTCCAGTCATTGGTGGGGAGCAGCCCCTGGGAAATGTGACCTCCAAGCAAACGCAGAGATGGCGTCAGAGCGCAGCGCTGGGACCCCATTCCTTGTGATGAGAGGCCTTCAAGATGCATTCTTTTTTTTTTTTAATTAAAATAATCTGTTTTAATTGAAGTATAGTTGATTTACAATGTTTCAGGTGTACGGCAAAGTGATTCAGATATATGTACTCTTTTTCAGATTCTTTTCCATTACAGGTTATCACAATATATTGAATATAGTTCCCTGTGCTATACAGTAGATCCTCGTTGTTTAGCTATGTTATATATAGTAGTGCGTGTATGTTAATCCCAAACTCCTAATTTATCCCCCCCCCTTCCCCCTTTGGTAACCATAAGATTGTTTTCTATGCAAGACACATTCTTATGGCCTCTTCACCCCGAGACCCCAAGTGTTACAGGCAGACCTGCGTTGATCCTCAAATAAGGGGCCGTTACTGGAAAAAGTGGGAAGTGGATCCTGGAGGGTCCTCAGAGACCCCCAGCGATCTAGGGCATTGAGCATGAGCTACACGCAGACAGCCTCGGCCTTGCTTCCCCACAGCCAGACAAATGGGAACGACCGATCGCCTAGAGCAATGAAACCAGGGCGGCACAACCCCCGTCTCTGGCCTTATTTCCGGCAGAGGTTTGGGTAAGCTCTCACTCCGCCCAGCAGATGAATCACCTGGGAATCTTGTTAAAATACAGGTCTTGGATGGGCAGGTCTGAGCGGGGACAGAGGGTGTGGACGCTGTGGATACCTGGACCGTGCCCGGAGCAGCGAGGGTAGGAAATGGGCACCTGATAAACGGTAGCTATGATCACCGCTATTTTGTTTCCCCAGAAGAGGGCTGTGTAGATCTTTTGCTCAGTGTCTCCCAAACATTCCCAAAAAGGGTGATTTCTGGAGAGTGGCTGCCAACTCGGGAACAATGAGGTGACATGAGACAGTGGCAGAAATGGCGTCTGATGACCAACACGTGCTTCCCTCGGCAGGTGTGGGGAAAGCACGGCCAGCTGAAGGGGAAACCTCTAATTGGCGAGGGAAGTCGCGCGGCTTAAACAGGATGCAGGCAGAAGGCCCCATGCAGGCTCCGCCGTGGCCTTGGGATTATGCTGACGGGGAGCAATGGAAAGTGGAGTCAGGAAGTCCAGGCTTTCCTTAGGGCTGAGAAGCTGCCCCTGGACTTTCCATCACAGGAGGCTACGCTGTATGTGGCGGATTCTTCTGGAAAGATGTGTGTGTGCTTGGAATCCTCTTTGAACAGCAACTGCCCCTGTACTGTTAATCTATCAGAGTTTTAAAAATTATCTGTATTAGTTTCCTACAACTGCTGGAACAAATTACCATTAACCTGGGGGCTTAAAACAGCAGGTATTTATTCTTTCACGGTTCTGGAGGTCAGAAATGTGAAATCAATATCACTCGGTCAAAATCCAGGTGTCAGCAGGGCATCCTCTGGAGGATCGAGGGAAGATTTCGTTCCTTGCCTCTTGAGGTTCTGATGTTCCTTGGCTTATGTCCGCATCGCTCTCAACCTTCAAGACCAGCACTTTCAAAGCTCTCTTCTCTGTCTTCACATCACTTTCTCATCTCTGTGTGTAAAGTATCCCTGTGCCTCCCTCCTGTAACCGATGTGTTCAGAGCCCACCTAGATAGTCCAGGAAACTCTCCCCATCTCGAGAGTCTTAATTATATCTGTAAAACCCCTCCCCCGTTTCCATATCAGGTAAGGTTGCAGTTTCCAGGGATTAAGAGGTGGATCTCTTTGGCGGGGGCTTATTTCCTAGGTTATCACATTATCATTCTCCCCCCTTGAAGGATATAAGCCCCATGAAGGCAGGAATTTTGTCTGTTTTGTTCAAAGTTATGGCTTCAGTGTCTATATAAGAGTTCCTGGCATACGTAGGGGCTTGATAAGTGTTTGTTGAATGAATGAATCAGTGAATGCATTTACACGTCAAAGGGATGGGGGGCTGCTGTTTAAAGGAAGCCTGCTTAGAATCCATTGTGAACGGTGGTTTGATAATCTGAATAATTGCTTTCAATTCATGCTCTGAAAAAGCGATTTTTTCAGCATCACTGTTTCTTTGTGGCACGCTCCCTCCCTATGCAGCATGGGATGTTGTCTTAAGAAAAGCAGCAGAGAATCAGCAATGAGCCTTTTTTGTTTCAACAGAGTGAAAAGAAAAGCCCTTAACTAATGTCACTGTCCTTGTCCTTTCTCATACCTAAATTTCACTGGACGTGTCCAAGTGCCTCTAAATAGACCAGAACACAGCCCTGAGTCCTGGAGGTGGTATTTAGAGCACAGGCCATCTCAGTTTAAATCTTAGCCCTGCCACTGTCAGCTGTGTAACCTTAGGCAAGTCCCTTTCCCTCTCTGAGCCTCAGTTTCCTCACCGTCACATGGGATTGACATCATACTTACCTCATTAGGTTGTGGTGAGGATTTACTCCCTCGATAAATATTTACTGAGTACTTAGTATGTGCCAGCCACTGGGTCCACAGGATGGAGGGAAAAAGCATCGTCTCTCTGTGTCAGGAGCTTCCAGGCTCCCTGAATGTGAGGAGATCAGGAGTGTGAGGGCTCTTCTGGACTGAGTCACGTGATCAACGATCAATGAATGTTTGTAGTTACTATTTTTAGGAACAGAAATAGTCCCCACCATTTTCCTTCTCATTATTGGGCAGCAACAGGGATTATTTTTCCTTTCTGTGACTTTAAGGAGGGTCACTGCACCTTGGAACTGAGGGATAGACCTAGGGTTCAGACGGAAAGAAGTCTTCTCCTTGCTGGCCAGTATAGATGGGAGAAATTGCTCTGGCATTACATTAGAGGAGGAAAAAAATGGCTAGATTGGGACTGGTGACGGGAGAAGTGCACTTATGGATCGAAAGTGTGAGCCCACCTGAGATGGGTGATAATCTAGAAATTCTTTCCTGGCATGTGGTCCAAACTCTGGGGTTTGTACCTATAGGAGAGGCGTGCCTGTGTACATGAGACCAGGGACAGTGTGTGGCTTGAGCTGCAGGGAGCTCCATTAGAGGCAGGGGCTTTTGCATAAGGAAATGAGAAGAATCTTAGGAGCAGCGTTTGGGTAGGAAATGTCCTTGCCTCTGTTTCTCTGGATGATGACAGCAGAACTGTAGGTATGCGGCACCTTCTTTTACCATTACTTTCTTATTTTCTTTCTTATCCCATCTTACTAGATTAGGAGCTCCCTGAGGGGTGTGCGCATCTTGCTCATAGTTGGCACTTACATCAGCAATATATTTGGCTACAATTATGAGAAAACTCAACTCTTCTGTGACTTAAACAAACAATCGCTTATTTTCCTTGCATAACAAGAAGTCCATAACAAGAAGTCCAGAGAGAGATGGATGCTGGAATTAGTTTAGTAGCTCCAATATCTGTGATATTCTTAGCTTGATTCTCATGCTTGATTCTTCATGCTTAATACCTCATGATCACAAAATAGCTACTGTGCCTCCAGACATTACATCTGCTTTCTAAGCTGACTGGAGAATGAAGGGACAAAAAAGCCTCAACTAGCCACACCCACTCATTGGTCAGAACAGGGAAGACTGGGAAATAAAATGTCTTCTTTTTTTAAAAAAAACAAAATTAGACTTGTACGGACATCCCAATGGAATGGGGGCTTGAAGATAGGTCTTGAGAATGGATGAAAGAAGGAGGGAATTGGCAGTTATCTTGAGGATGAATGAATGAGCCATTTGGTGACTGAACGAGCCCACAGTCCATCTTCTCAGCTCAGCAGTTTGCCACAATAATGTGTCTTCCTGATGCCCACGAAAATAATCCCAGAGCAACTAAGATCACTGGGCATTAGCAACTGAGAAGATGAGCGTCGGGTGATGTTTGATTTTAATATGTGCATTTGTTCATTCCTATTGAATAAGCTCCTCCTCGGGGTGGGTCCCTCTTCAGTGCAGACAAGAAGGTCTTACTTTGGTGCATCCAGGTCTCTTAAAGATGCCACCGGGGATGTCTGCAAAGAAACAAGTGGAGTGTAGCGCTATGGGGCAGCGCTCGGGGACCCTGTCTTGCTTTCATTCTTAATTAGTTCTCTTTTGTCCTTGCCGGGCTTTAGGAGTTGGCCAGCGTTTTGCCCTAGAGCCTTGAGTCCTTGCGAAGGCAGGATAGAAGTTCGACTGGATGGAATTGGGACACCTCTGCCCCTCAGCTCCTTCTCCTGGGCCCTTGGGGATGGGTATTTAGCCAAGACCTTGTCCAACTGGGGCAACTTGGCCCAATAGCCTTTTGTGGGAGGCCTTTGGGGATAGTGCCTGACCACTTGCCCAGAAGTGGAAATGTGACCTTGGCCAAGTTACTTAACTTCTCTGAGCCTCAGTTTTCTCCTCCACATTGGCTTGCTCTGAAATTCAACTGAGACATGATATTAAAGCATCTATGTACAACAGTGCCTGGAACCTAATAAACATAAATAAAAACAGGGATTCTCTTCCTCCTTCTTCTCATAATTATTACAACACAATTAGTTGGAAAGACCTGGGTTTGAATATATGTTCAGTTGCTTAATCTATAGTGACAGTTTTCTCTTGTGTAAAATGGGTGATGATAGAGCTTCCCAGGGTTGTGGGGAGTTAGACATGTGACCAAGCAAAACCCATGGGTGCAGGGAAGATACACACATGGGATGTATGTGTGTGCTTGTTGTGTGCTGAATGAATGCGGGAGTTCAACTTGAAGACAGAGTGAAAGGTCTGCATTTGGACAGGAAGCTCAGCTGAGGGATGAGAGGACTGGAGGAGAGAGGTCAGGCTGAGCATTAAGGGAAGGAGAGAAAGGCAGACAAAAAGCCTGGACTTGGAATAATTAAAATATAGTGCAGAGGAGATAAATTAGACCAAGAATTAATAGGAAGGTGGGAGCCGGGATGAGCCTGGAGCCTCTGGGGCTCTGGCTGGGGCAGGTGCTGAGAAGTTCCCACCCTGGGTTGGGCCAAAGGCAGAGGCATCTGGGGTTGTTTTCCAAGGAAGAAGATGTGCCTGTTCAGCTTGCCCTGTCCCTGGTTGGTCCAGGGCTCTGAGATCAGATCCCATAGTTGGAGAATGTAGAGGACCCGGGCAGGAGAGAGTACAGTGGGCATCAGCAGGGTAGCACGCATGCCCCCAGGACCCATCTGGAGCCACACTCTCAGAAGCACAAGTGTGCATGGGCTCCAGCCTGAAATTCCTATCCAGGTTTCCTCCCTCACTGCCTTTCTGACTTCGCGGCATTCGCTTAGTCTCTGTGATCTTCCAGGAGTCCCATCTCTTAGTGTAGAACAGCGACCATTTTTAAAAGCTCAGAGGTCCTGGTTATTTGCATCGTATATTACAAGGCATTTGTTCTCTGCACTTCCCATGATCGCATTTAACCCTCACCGTAGCCCTACGAGGCAGATGCTATTATCATCCTCATTTGACAGATGAAGAAACTGAGGCACAGAGAGATGAAGTGACACAGCTCATGTAGCAACTCAGGCAGGAGGAGACCAGAGGCCCAAATCTTCACCACTCGAGTCTTTAATAATTGCACAGAAAATTCACTGTCAGAAAACGGGATACAGTCCAAAAAAAATATGTCCAGGACAAAGTCTTCCAGGCTGGAGGCCGGGGTAGAAGGCCGGTGTCCTCCCCCGGCCCACTGCACTAGGTGGAAAGTTTACTAGGTGGAACGTTTCATGCCAGCAGGAACCTTGGGTCTGGCCGCCACGGGCTCTGCAGTGCCTGGCACAGAGTGGGTGTCGCACACCAAATGACTCAGTGACAGCCGTTTGCATTGGGCCATCGATAAGCTCCCAGAGGCTGGCTCGGGCCTTGCATGTAAATCACGTGTCCTAGTCAGACTGAACGTTTCCCAAGGGCAGGGGCTGTTTTGCTCATATTCCCCCATCTTTCCACCTGATCGGGGGCACGCGGGGGGGGGGGGGGGGTGGGGTGACCCAGTGGCAGTTCTTGGGAGAGGGAGCCCGCTGGAGGCGGGCCAGGGGGAGGACTGGCAGCAGACGTCATCCCCTGCCCCAGATCTGCCAGCTCCTTTGGATTCCAGCTTCAACTTGACAAAGGCTTTCCCGTAGCCCTCTAGCCTCCACCTGGGATTAACTTCTAAGTGATCAGAAAACACTTACAGATATAAAACACCATGTAAAGACGTAAATAATACCCAGTAATTTCACAGGGAATTAATTCTTTCCTTAGGCTGTTGGACCATCCCTGCCCAGGTTGCTTTGCTCGGAAGCTGAGTAATCAGGGTGTCAGCAAATATTAGAAAGGAACCTGGGAACGTCTCTGGTGCTGGAGCTTCATGAAAAGATAGAGGAGATTGAGGCCCACAGATGGGGAGATGCTTGTTGAAACATCCACCTCTAAACCAATAACAAGTTAAAGCTTAAACCAACACGTGGGCTTAGGAAGTTGGGAAGCTTCCCACAACCCTGGGAAGCTCTATCATCACCCTTTCTGTTTTAAAGTTTCTTGCTTCAAATAAGATTTCAGAAGCAGGATGGGCAGAGTCACGTTATAATTCTGAATGCAGGCTCCTGAGTGGGAAAGACCTGTGTCTGCAACTTACCTGCTGGTGATCTTAGAGAAAGACTTTTCACTCCTCCGAGACTCAGTTTCCACATCTGTGAAATGGGTTGAGATAACTGGAGTCCAATTCACTGAATAATGGAAGGATGGAGTGAAGTGGTGTTCTGAAAGAGCTGAGCACATATTACACACCCGATTAAATAACTAAGAAATAGCATTATGAGGATTACCATCCTCTCCCGCCCCCCTCTCAAACCATCACCTTCCAGGGTCTTCTCCATTTAGGTGTATCTTGAATCTTATCCTTCTTGTTGCTCAGGCCCCAAACCTTGGAGTCATCTTTGGTTTTCCTCTCTTTCTTACACCCTGCAGTTGACCTCTAGGAATTCCTATTGGCTGTACCGTGAAATATATCCAGAATCTCCCCAGTGCCCTCATGTTGCCTTCCCACTCTGGTCCCCCCTGGATTACTTCAGAAATCTGAGGTTGATAAACTACAGTCCCTGGGCCAAATCTGGCCTGCTGCATTTTTTTTTTTTTTTGGTACGCTGTAAACTAAGGTTGGTTTTTACATTTTGCAATGGTTGTGGAAGAAAGCAAAAGAAAAATATTTCATGACATGTAAGGATTATAAGAGACTCAAATTTCAGTGTCCATAAAGTTTTATTGGAACACAGCCAGGCTCATTTGTTTCTGCATCAAATAAGGCTGATTTTGTGCTGTAGCAGCAGAGTTGGGTAGATGTGACAGAGACCACAGAGCCCACAGAGCCTAGGGGTAGACTCTTCACGGGCCTCCCTGCATCCATGTTTTCCTCCCTACTGTCTGGTCCCAACACAGCTTTCTGAGTGATCCTTTTAATGCATTCTCTCCTCTGCTCATAGCCTTTTAGTGTGGCTCTGTGAGACACTGAGTAAAATCCATGGTCTTCATGATGGCCAGCAAGGCCCTACCTGATTCACCCAACGAACGGCCCTTCTTCCCTCTTAATTCTTGGGCTTTCATCTCCTCCTCTCCCCCTTGGCTTCACTCTAGCCACCCTGACCTCTTTGCCTCTATTTGAAAATGACAAATACACCTCTGCCACAGGGCCTTTATACTGGCTGTTTCCTCACCCGGAGGGCTCACTCTCTCACCTCCTTCCACTCTGCTTGAATCTCACCATCGCGAGACCTCTTCCAGTGTTCATTTAATCCCGCACCCTGCCCACGCCTCTTAGCCCTCGTGACCGCTGTTACGCCGCTCTACTTTTTTTCTTTCCTTTTTCCTACTACACTCATTCCCTTCTTACGAACTAGCCAATTTACTAATCCATTTCGTTTACCATTTAAGGACTGTCTCCCTCCATCAAAATGTGAGGTCCCCTGCAGGCAGGCATTTTTTGTTCAGGTGTGTTCACTACCATAACCCCAAACCCAGATCGGACTGGCTCCACGATGCACAACTGTGCCATTGCATACAGCCCCTGCGCTCAGAAGGTCTCCTGCTTGGAAGGACCCCGCAGTTGGTTGAATGCTCTGTGCCATCACTGTAAAGTTCCTGATAGTTTTTGAACAGTGAATCTCATGTTCTCGTTTTGCATTGAGCAATGTCAATTCTGTAGCTGGTCCTAGCTGTAGAAGCACGCCAGGTGCACAGCAGACCCTCCGTGAATATTTGTGGAATGAATGAATGAATGTGCCGTATTATGATTTAGCTCCATGACCTGCGTCTCTGGACACTGCAGCCTCTACTGCGTGCCTGCCCTACTCCTGCCTTTTGAAGGAGTGGCTATTGATGTAAGTGGACAGGAAGAGGAGTCAGTTCCGGATCAGGGAGCTGGGGGAAGATCACCTGCAGCACAGAGGAGACACAATTACTCCAGCAACTGTCCATCCCACCGACCGCAGCTCGGAGCCTCCACTTAATGTAATTGAGTGTGAAGGCCGGCTGGAGACACAGGCGCCCCCGCTGCTCCCTTTCCATAATATAGACACTATTGGTTGCTAATTGGCGCCAGTGGGCTGGTGCTAATTGTCCTAATGCACTTGGCTTGATGGAGGACGAGCCCGCCCAGGATGGGGGGTGGGGGGCTCCTTGGGAAATGGTGGGAGCGGTGAGCACCCAGCGGCAGCAGACACTGCTACACTGCTCATAAAAGTTGGAACGGGCTTTAATTTTGCATCAAATATTTAAGCGGATTTGGGGAGGGGGAGGATCGAGGGGGAGGGGGACCATTGAGCTTTGCTTGCGGTAACCCGCAAGGGGCCTGTGGGGAATAGGCCCCCTGCTGTCCTTATCAATGGGTTAGAGATGGCTGCGTCCCCAGCATTGTCTAATTAATTGTGTGAATTTCTAATGACCCTTTTAGCCCCCCAGCTCCCTCCCTTCCACCTTCATTTGGGCTGCCCTCTCTTGTTCTAGCTGCTTCTGAACAGTGTACTCTGGGGATGTGACTTGGTGCTATCCATGGAGGGAGGCCGCATGGAACAGAGAGACTGGGCCCTGGTGGGGGGGGGGGGGTGCAGAAGCTGGAGTTGGCCGTGAACTCACGGTGTAGTCTCAGCAAACTCAATGACGGCCTCAGTTTACCTAATGGGTGACAGGTGGGTTGGGCTAGTGAGTGTCAAAATACTTCACGTCCTCACTGAGGGACACCAAGACCTTTGAGGAAGTATAGGAATCTATATGCTTCTAAATTTACAGCTGAGTTTGATTCAGTGTGCATTAGGGGAAATATTTACATCCCATGTTACATATTACATCCCATATTACATTATTTACATCCCACAGACACGTAATACGTCTTGAATAATTACACAAAGGTGCGGTATGTCGATGAATCTTTAGCCATCAGCTCTGCAGGGGAAGAGAGCCCTGATCTGGAGTATTTGCTAGTTTCCGCGGTGTAAGTGCTCCTACCGTCAAGCTTCCACTGTGTCACTGAACACAGACTTGGAAAAAAGATGTACAAGAATATACAATGAATACGGTATTTCCATCACACAGATGCAACAGGTGAAAATAACCCCAAGAACGGAGATCACAGTAAAATGTAGTAAAAAAAAAATTAGGAAGGGATGAGTTCTGAGTACTTGTTACCCTTATCTTGAAAAGAATTGAACTGCAAGCTTATATAATTTAATTTTTCACCATGGCTGTTTCATGGCTGGCTCGCAAAACCCCTGAAAATTGAACACTGGCTTCCGTGAACCTTCCGGGCCAGCTGTAGCACACCACTGTGTGTGTGTGGTGCGTCACCCGTGATTCCCATGATATCTCAGAGGGAATTGCATAAGATAAAACTGAGTTTTCTTTGTTTTGAAAAGAAGATTCCATTTAGGTCAATTTAAAGAAAAGTATTAAGTGAATAATGGCCCAGGTGATTTATACATATAGCAAAAGTCATGAAGTTGACACTCACGTGATTGTAATTCGTAAAGAGGGGTAGTTTCCTTCCAGCTGTCCGAGGGACAATTTGCTAGCGATTGTGGGAGCAGTCGGGGCGGCCAGGGTTTGCTGCCCTCTATCTTGTTTGCTAGGAAGCATGAAATGGCCATTTCACGCTCTTTCCTTTTACCACCGACTTCGTTCTTTGTCTCTTTCTTCCCAAACCCAACGCACCTACTCCAATGCCGATGCGGGTGTCTATACTGCTCTTGATCTCACGTTTCTAGCCCTCCCCTCAGCTGCCCAGACTCTCCTACTCACTCCTTTCTTGAGGCTTCGCCTCATTGCTGAAGACACTCAGTGGCCGGTGGACCACCACGCCTTACCTACGATGTGCCCTTGGGGAGCAAGCGTGACGTGGGAGCCGTGAGGGAAGCTCCTGTCCAGGAGGACTGGAATAAGGACCAGTTTGTACAAGGTGTAGGGAAATCATGGGTGTTTTGCATCCCAGGCACCATTCTCCTCTCTCCAGACAAATCATCTCAACGTGCTTTGCCTTAGATTTGTCTCATGAAGCTGTTATTGTTGATTTTCAGTTAGAAACATGGTTTGGGGGATTGCAGACTCAAATGCCCAGAGAAGGCAGGCAGAAATCATAAGATCAGGAAGCAGGCCAGTGAGGGGCCGTGGTAAACCAGGAAATCTACACCCCGCCTAAGGGGTCATCAGGAACCCACCAGCCAGCTGGGGCTGCAGATGGCTAGAATTCCTCATTGGAGCTGAAGAATGCAGATTTGAACATGAATTTTCTTAAGCTTACAATCACTGTGAGGGCCAGACAGAGCAGCTCTATGGGCTGGGCCCGGCCTGTGAAAATCTTAGAAAACAGAAAAAATGTAAAGAAGAAAACAACTCAGCTTTCTAGCCACCAGATATAGCATTCTGGTGTTTGGATCAAGTTGTCTATAAAGTTTTTTGTCCAGGTTTTTTTTTAAACCTTAATCTAGCACAAACATTTAAATTTCTTCCTTAACATCATTTTTAGTGACTCCAATACCATTGCAGCATGCGTGACTATAACATAACTGATTTGGGGAGCTGAAAGATGGCTGCAAATTCTTAGAGGCACCTCCCATGAAGAGGTGGGTCTGTGGCCCATGCCCTGAATAGAGGCATGGTGCTCTGTGACTTCGGTCCATAGAAGAGAACAGAAGTCGTGCTGTGCCTAGTTCCTGGCCCAAACCTTAAGAAACTGGCAGTTTCCACCTTCCGTCCCTTGGAGTCCTGAGCCATCATTTGAGAAGAGTTTACCATATTGGAAATTCCTTGTCAAGAGACACCGTCCAGCCCTTCACTTTTGAGTCAACCCCGCTTAGAACAGGCAAATAGAACAGAAGGGAGGCGTCCCCATCCAGCCCTGCCCACGTGGCAGATTCATCAGCAAAATAAAGAACTGTGGTTGTCACCAAGCTTTGGGTTACATAACAAGAGATAATCAGAACATTGACTGAACAAGATCTTGTTGGTAGTGATCCCATTGTTTCCTTTTACACTAAAAACTACAATAAACGTTGTGAAATTAGTCACTTTTGCCCCCATTTCAGATTATTTGTTTAGGGGAGGTCTTTGCAGGCAGATTTATTGGATCGAGAAGTTTAGACATTGTTGGCGCTCACAGGAATGACTCTACCAAATTCCTCTCCCCAAAAGTTGAACCAATTTACACTCCAGTGGGAAGTGATATATATATTTTTTAACTGGTTATATGAGTGTAGCTCATTCTGAGTTGTGGAGGGAAGAAGAAGAATCGGAGAGGGGAGAAAGATCTCTGGTCCTCTGACCAGACAAATGTCAACTGATCGTGAAAATTTATTCCTAGTTGAGAATTTACTGTCACTGAAGCTGAGGTACAGCTTCCCTCTTTTACTACAGCCATAAAAAGGATTTGCTGAGTGAATCTCTTACGTAAACAGAAGATCAGTGCCGGACTTGGGTGGGTATCTCCTTCCTTAATTCATATGTTCAGGTATATTTTCATATACCTTTTTTCTTATAGTAATATAAGCAAAATTTTCATATACTTTTTTGCTTATACCTATATTTTCATATACCTTTTTTGCTTATAGTAATTAAAACAATACTGTGAAACACAGCCACCAGCCAGTCTGGGCATTTGATGCAAATGTAGGTTTGGTGAATGTCTGTGTTATAACAAGCCAGGATTTGATGGGCATAGCTTGGGATGGAAGTGCCCAGACTAACTGGGGCAGGAAGTTCTGGGTCAGGACCTGCTGCCCAGGAGAGGAAGTGACCTAGAGAATCACAACAAAAAAAGGTTGTCTTTTGTCTTCGTGGGCAGAAGAACCAATTTGCAAGTGGAGCCTGGAGAGAGGACAGTTTTGATCCGGTCGTAGGACTTGTCTCTGCAGTTGGTGAGACCAGATTTGCTGCTGCTGACTCTTCTCCTTTCCCCTCTCTTCCGCCTTCTCCCCCCGCCTTCTTCTTTCTGTCTGGTTTTATTGAGATATAACTGACATACAGCACTGTGTAAGTTTAAGGTATACAGCATAATGATTTGACTCACATGTAGCACGAAGTGATGATCGCAAAAAGTTTAGTAAACCTCCATCATCTCATATAGATACAAAAGAAAAGAAATTTAAAAAAATGTTTTTTCATTGTGATGAAAACTCTTAGGACTGACTCTCTTTAACAGCTTTCACATGTACCATACAGAAGTGTCACTTACAGTAATCACGTTGTCCATGACATCCCTAGTACTTATTTATCTTACACTAGGAAGTTCGTACGTTTTGACTGCCTTCATCCAATTCCTGCCCCCGCTACCCCTGCCTCTGGTAACTACTGATCCCATCTCTTTTTCTATGAGTTCTTTTGTTTGTTTGTTTTTGCAGTATAATTGACGTACAACATTAGGTTAGTTTCTGGTGCACAGCACAGTGATTCTGTATGTCTGTACATTTCAAAATGATCTCACCATGATAAGTCTAGTTACCACCTAACTACCATTCTCCTCCTCTTCCTCATTACTACTACTAACTACTACCACTACTACTGCTACTACTACTACTATAGAAACACCATTTATTGAGTACTCCCTCAATGCCAGGCACAGAATCAAGTCCAGCACTGTCTCACTTAATCCTTTGAGGAGCCCAGAAGGGAGACGTTCTCATTATACCCACTTTACAGATGAGGAAACTGAGCCTCAGAGAAGCAAAGTGAGGTGCCACCATGTTGGAGTCAGTTTCCCAGCCTTGGCTGCTGTGGGATGAGGTGGGTGCAGGGTGAGATTTCCTTCCTTCCTTCCTCATTGCTTTCTCTTATTTTTCTTTTCTCTCCCCACTTTGCTCCTACATGGAAGGGAGTATTTGTGAAGATAGAGAAAAGAGACAGAGGTTCTGTTAGCCAAATTGCACATCAGAGTGACTCAGTCGGAGGTGGGCGCGCAGTACGAGCTGCATAATTTGTAGCAGGAGATGGCAGCAGGTGGGGGGCCCAGGAGCCCAGGATTCAACTCAGCACATGCGCCACTGTCTCCTGAAGTTCACGTACACCACTCAGTTCAACACAGACCACAGGACAGTGAAACTCAAGCATGGGGTCCTTCTCAGTGTGGGACCTTGTGTGGCTGCACTGCCCACACACCCATGAAGCTGGCCCTCGGTGCATGACATTAACAAGAAAAAGTTGTGTTTCTTAGTGTTCAGGCCCTTGTAAGACTTTTCTCTTCAGGTTCTGCTCTGTACAGTTGACCCTCGAACAACACAGGTTTGAGCAGTGCGTGTCCACTTAGACATACATTTTTTTCCATAAATATATCGGGAAAAATTTTGGAGATTTGTGACAATTTGAAAAAACTCGCAGGTGAACTGCATAGCCTAGAAATAACGAAAAATTCAGAAAACATTAGGTATGTCGTGAATGCATAAAATATATGCAGATACCAGTCTATTTGAATATCATTTACTACCATAAAATACAAATCTATTATGAAGTTAAAATTTATCAAAACTTAGGCACACAAACACAGACTTACGCTAGGTGACCGTGAAGCAATCATACAGATGCTGCTTTGTTATCAATGCGTGAATCGTTGTACCTGTAAGGAAATATAAATTTATTTTTCACATTATCTTTTCATTTTTTGATGTCTAGTGTTAGTAATACATACGGTACCTGCAGTGTTTTGTATCCTATAAGACAATATTGATGTAGGTGGGTATGGACAGATGAGTCATCTTGTAAATAGATGATGTAAACTTAGAGTATTAATACAGTACAGTATTGTAAATATATTTTCTCTTCCTTACGATTTTCTTAATAACACTTTCTTTTCTCTAGCTTACTTTATTGTAAGAATACAGTATATAATACATATAACATACAAAATATGTGAGTCCATTGTTTATGTTATCAGTAAGACTTCTGTTCAGTAGTCGGCTATTCGTAGTTAAGTTCGGGGGGCATCAAAGTCATACTTGAATTTTTGACTGCCCTGGGGTTTGGTGCCCCTAACCCCTATGTTGTTCAAGGGTCAACTGTACTTTCAAAATGGCCCAGAAATAAGGATATAATGAAAGTGTAAGACATATTAATATTAATAATACCGTGAAAAATGGTAAGTAACATTTATTGACCACCTACCATTTGCCAGACGTTGTTCTAAGGGTTTGACAAAACACTATGTGGTGAGGATTATTATGAACCCATTTCCAGATGTGGACCCTGGGTTACAGAGAGGCTAACGAACTTGACAACCAGGTCAGGCAGCTGGTGAGCTGCAGTCAAACCTTGAGCAGCGTGGCTCCAGAGCACAGGCTCACTGGGGTACTGGGCCTCCCTCAGTGTTTGTTGAATGACTGAATGATGACCTTCATTGGGTCTGGAATCCGAATTAGCATGGGAGGCGGAGAAACACATCGTTCATCGTTCAGCCCTGGCCTAGTTATTCATGCAGCGCCGAGGCCAGGCAGGGCTTTCAGTCTGCGATTCGGGGAGGGTGGTGAGACAATTAGGGGGCTTGATGGGCTGAACATCCTGATTCCCACTGTTCTGGAATAGAACGTGGGATGGAAGAGACCAGCATCACCTCCCCGTCCCCTGTCAAGGAACAAAGGCCACAGATAGCCAAGGGGGGAGGGAGGAAGCCAGAGGAGCTCTCCCTGGACTCTGAAGCTGAGACAGGATTGAGTGGGCAGCACAGATGCCTCCTCACACCACCAGGATATCTGGGCGCCTGGGACGGGAGATGACAGCAGCTGGTGTGACCCGAGGGTGATGCGGGCTCCCCTCACCCGGCCTCAGCAGGTGCTTGGTTTAATCTTTTCTTAACACACCTTCCTGCCTGAGCAGTTCCCACCTCGCTCCCTCTGGACTAACCTATTACTGTCTTACAGCGATGGGGGTGACCATACAATCTAACCACGGCTGGGCATTCATCCTGTGTGCAGCCCCGGGCTTCAAAACCAGAAAATGAAGCAGATTCTATGATTCCCATTTCACAGATAAGGAAAACTGAGCTGTACAGACCCTGTGGCTTATACTAAGCAAAGGCTGGACTTGAATCTGGATCTTAGTCCTGACTTCTAAGCTCACGCCTGTAACAGTTATACGATGCTGCTCCCCAGAGCAGGGTCAGGAGCTGGTTAAGCACATGTCCTTTGCTGCCTGTCCCTGGTTAGGGTGACCAACTGACCTGGTTTGCCCTGGTCAGAGGGATTTTCTAGGACACACAGCTTTCAATACTAAAATGGGAATAAGTCCCGAGCAAACCAGGACAGCTGGTCACCCAGCTCTTGACTCTGCCACTCCCTAGCTAACTTGGGCAAGTTACTTAACCTCTCTGGACCTCAGTCTCCTCATCTATAAAATGGGCATAATGATGGTGACTCGTACTGTGCGTAAAACCTGGCTTATAGGGAGTCTACGTGTTAGTTATTTTTATTGATTTTCTCGTTGTTGTCATGGTTACCAGTTCAAGAATGTAGAGGCAGTTTGGCCTCTGTGGTTAAAAGCTCAGTCTTTGCAGATGGACAGAGAAGCTGCACTACGGCTCCTCCCTGAGGGGCTGGCACTGTGGTCTTGAGCAGTGTTGCCCAGTAGCTTGCCTCTGCCATCAGATGGGGCTAATGATGCAGGTGAGGTGAGGCAGGTAAAGCCCAGGCACTATGCCTTGCACAGGCGGGCCTTCAATCAATAGTGGTAGCTTTGACCAGGACCAGCTGCCTTCCCATCAAAGATCTCCCTTTGTCCTCGCCTCCCATCTCTCGCTTTGCCCCATCATTCTTTTCCTACAAGATTCTCAGGCCTCCCTGCAGAGTTACCACGGGCAGCAGAAAGGACAGTCCAAGCCTTGAGTTGCATTGATTTCTTTCTCCCAGGGAGAAAGTGTTTCCAGAATCCCCCCTCTACCATTTTTGCTCCTGCCTAGCCCGTGCCCTGGCCCCCTGTTTTGAGGCAGGGTTGTGTCTGGCTTGGTTTGTCCTGCTTTGGGGGAGTTGAGATCCAGGAGCTCTAAGGCTGAGGGAACCCTCTGGCTTTCTCCTGGCCAGAGAAAGAGATGAAGATGCTAAATTCTGGGAGAGGGGAACAATCATAGGTGGGGATTAAGTGAATTTCCCATAGCTGGCCGAACGGCTGTGGACCTCCTCAATGGCTGGAGTTTGAGTCTTTCTGAGGTGGTGTGCTTAACAGGAAGTGCTCAAATGATTTGTTCATTCACTCACTCACTCACTCTCTCATTTATTCATTTTATTCATTACTACCCACTGTGTGCCAAGCCCAGCCCTGCAGAGGGGCTCTGGAAACAAAGCAGATGGTACCAGTTCTGCCTGCCCATAATGTATACTCCTATGTTCCCAAGGAGAAATTACCATTTTTTAAACAGCTCAGATGTACTGGCTTTTAAGGACATGGAGATGAAATAATCAAATGTCTCCTACCATTTGCTGTATTAATTTAGTTATAGAAACAACATTTTAAATCACTTCCTATGTTAAAATAATACATTAATTTAGAAATTGATGCTTTTCCTCCCCAACCTTCCCATGTAAAAAACTGTTTTCTTCAAACCCTTCCCATGCATCCCACCTGTGTCTTTCTATTCATCTGAGATACTTTTTCAGGCATCACAAGGGAGGCTCAGAGCAGATCACCTTCATTTTCATCTATGTTGTTTGAGACACAGCCTTTTTCCAAATGCTGACCTTATGTCATCACTGGAAATTTTATTCTAAGCCATATGTACCCACCCACTCATTGACTTCCCATGACAATCGACTTTCATTTGTCCTACAGATTTACCTTTACTCTGTCTGATCTACAAAGGTTTATTAAGAATTTCTAACACTTGTAATTGGGAGATCATATTTTTGTGAATATCTACTAAATCTATGTAGGTTTAGTATTGAATAAATATTCATTTTCATTATCCCTGTATGGTTTGCTACGGTTCTACAACCACCCCTTCAGAAAGACAGACATATCTTTAGTTAAGAAGTTAAATCTATAAACATCTTAAGGTAACCTGGAAAATACGTAGTAACAAAGAATGAAACCCACCAACTACAAAGATTGTTAAATGAGTCCGACAAGCGACATGAAAGTTTCCGCAACAACACTGATTTAAGTCATTTCAGACTAATACGTTGTTCAAAATAAGGTAATTGTGAGTGCGTCACCCTCTACACACCCTGCATGTAATATGAGAAACTTTTTAAGGCCTGGAGGGTACAAACGATGGCCTGCCCATCAACTCACTCCAGCCCCCACTGCCGATTTTTATAAATAAAGTTTTATTGGAACACAGCCCTATCTACTTGTTTACATATTTTCTAATGGCTGCTTTCACACAGTCACATCAGAGATCCACAAACCCTAAAAACATTTACACTCTGGCCCTTTCCATAAAGTGCTTGCTGACTCTTGCATTAGATTTTAGATAACCCCTTTCTTTCTAAGAGATAATTGGGTGGATATTGGGCGTGTAGAGAAAATCATGGAAGCCCTTAACAGACTGACTGGGCAGACAGGCTGCAATATAAACACTACCATCGTTATTATCATTAGTAGTAGTAATAGCAACAATAAACTCGACAGTGACAATACAATAATGAAGACAGGGCTGCTATGTTCGTGTCACTAGGATGTAACATTTTAGGAAGAAGAGGCAGATAGCATCTCTTCCCAAAATCAGGGTGTGCCCTGGAAAGGCTACTTGGGAAGTTCCTAAATTCCTAAGGCCTCTTCCTGGGCTTGCCGGCAGCTGGAGCTCTTTTTGCTATTCCCAGGTGTCCAGCATGGACTGGAATGTTCCAAGGGCTAAACAGTCTGGAGTCTTATGCCTGGGATCAACCAATGCAGAGGAACTAGCCCCACTTAGAGGCTGCTGTGGGGCGGGACCTGTGATCACATTTCATGCCCCAGCAACTCAGGGACAGGTAATGTACCCCCTTGTTTAAATCGCTGGGAACAGGCTCAGAGAGGTGAGGGCTTAGCCCAGTGCCACACAGCTTTCTAAGACCTCCTTCAGTCCCTTGGGCACCCCCAAATCTTTCTATCTCCATCTCTTATTGGTCTCAAGCACTACAGTCTGTTCTCTTCATAGTAGGAATCACCATTTGCCATTATGTGCTTAAAATCAAAACCGAACCCACCCCTGATGTAGTATCTGGCTCCCACACTAGACTCTAAGCTCCACCAGGGGAGGGTCTTGCCTGTTTTGCTCACTGCATGCTTAGAACCTTGTATAAGACCTGGCCCATAGTAGATGCTCACTAAATAGCTGCTGACAGTGTGGACTAACTGTCAGATGCAGATTTCTACTGCACGTTCCAATCTGATGGTAGTGTCTCAGAGGGGACACTGGTCTTCTGAGTTGAGACTGGGTCCCCTGTGCCCTTATCTGTGTGAGTGAGGATGGTTCCCCCATGCCATCACAACTATCAAAACAACAACAACAACAATAACAATAACAGGCCTGCTTTTAGAAAAAGAGCCCTCAAACTCCCTGACAGCTGTGCTGAGGCCAAACTAAACAAATGTCCCCTTTGTCTCTGATTCTCAGTGAGTCAACCTTCTCAGCTATTGAATCTCAAGTGGAAGGTCTTATTTGAAAGGGTTTTGAATGGACCCTGAGGCTTGCAGCTGGAAGGCAGGACCAGGCCTTGCATGTCTCAGTGCTCTGTTTCAGCATTCTTGGTCCAATGTCAAAGAAAGCAGTAGAGAAGCCTGTGGGGAGAAATAAAGCATTCTCAAGTAAGTACTGGGCACCAGACGTAAAATGATAATAGCCTGGGCGTCGGGCACTGCATTCAGGGCTTTATACTCATTATTTCCAAGCCTTTCAACAAGTCTGCATGTACACATTTTGATGCTCTGTTTATATAACGGGGAAACAGAAACTCAGAGATGTTGAGCAACTCACCCAGGGTCACACAGCCAGCAAGAGGCACAAAAAGGATTTGAACGGAGGTTGTCCAACTTTACGTCTTCTTCTCTTCTGAAAACGGGAACTCCACTTGGGCCCAGTCTCTGGTGGAAGCATCGAGTGCTCTCTGCCAGCTGCAGAAAGAAAGGAAGCGTGACAGCTGCCTGAAGCCAGCCAGGGCTTCCCTCTGCCCCCCTCTGAGGATGACTGCTGGAGCCAAGGGGAGTCCTCCACCTGCCAAAAGGGTTAAAATGAGCCCGGTGACGTCTGGCAGGTAGGAGCGAAAATCCTTGGACCCAGCGATGGCACTACTAGAAATTTATCCAACAAAAATACACGTGGAGGAAGAGTGAGACGTGCGTGAAGCATTGTGTGTTAGAGCAGAAACTGGGCACAGCCTAATGGGCCAGCGGGAGGGGCGGGATTGAATCTCTCATGGCATGGCACGCGTTTGCAGAAGACGCCCAACTCCTGATGGCCACTTTCAAATACTAGAAGAGGGGATTTGAGAGGAGAGGAAGTGAAATGCTATTTACTGTCTATTGACCCAAGCCCTGGGGCTTGCTTACAGTTTTCACTTTGTCTTCTCCACAAACCAGGGAGGTGTTATTATCTGTAACAAATGGAGAACATGAGGTTCAGAGAGGTGAAGCAACTTGCGGGAGATCACATAGCACTTTCCTGGCAGAGCTGGGATGAGAGCCAGGTCCTGTGTACTTAGCCACCCTGCCCTTCTGCCTCTCAGGCTGCTAGGATTTCCTTGTTTCTGCAGGCTGAACTGAAGCCTGAGAATCATACTCTGTTCTTGGCTATCTCGGGGCGGGGAGGAGCCAGAGAAAACAGAGACTCTCTTTGTTCTGTCTCAGAGGCAAGTATCGTGGAGTTCCCAATGTCGGGCCGCTACGGGCGAATTTGTTACGGCCGCTTCACAGGAGGTGCAGTGGTTTGTCTGGGTGGGGCATGCAGCGAGCATGACCGCCCACATTGGCTAGAAGCAGCCCAATTACTGTCCTCCGGTGGATTCACACCGCTGCGAAGGGCCAACCGGCACCGAGAGGAAACAAGCGGAGGAGCGTTACAAATTCATTACAGCAACTAACTGCTTCCACTTGTGCATGTGGCTGAGGGCTCGGCCGTCAAGGGAAGCACGTTATCCCTTTGTGCATAACTCTGCCCTCTGGAAGCCAGGTCCTGGCCGGGCCACAGCTCATGGGAACGGAGAGGCAAATCGCTTCAGACTTCGGATTGTGTTTGGGGAAGTGGTGGCTGTAGCGATGGTGGGGGTCACAGCCTGCCTGCCCTTGAAGGAAGGGTGTCTGGCCTAGAATCCTTGATGCTCTGGGAAGCCATATTTAGTGCTTGCTATCAGGGCAGGGTCCCGGGCACCCTGATTCATAGAGTGACTGACAACTGTGACCAGTAATTGATTGGTCTGACTTGAACAGATAACTGCACCAATTTGATTCCTGTTTGGGCAAATTGGATTTGAGAAAATGAGACACTGGGCCAGGGGAGCTGGGAAAGCTGAGTTGAAAGACCACGAAATAGATGCCAGACCAGGCTGGCTCTTTTAGATCATTTACAACTGATGTTACGAAGAAAGTGACCTCAGTACAGGAGAAAAATGGCAGAGATGCAGAGAGGAGCAGAGGTGCCGTGACTGAGAGGCTAGGAAGAGAGGGAAAGAAGAAGAGCTGCCTGATGGGTTCCTGGTAATGCTTTTTTTTTCCTTCAAAAAAAATTCCCTTTTCCTAGAGGTCACTTGCCTAAATCTCTGTTTTAACCAGTGGAATTTTAAGAAATTCCAGCCATCATTTTTTTTTAAGCATAAGGATCTCAACACCATGCTTCTAGGGGCCAGGAAAATACTGTAAATGCCAGAAATGGGCTGGTCATAGAAGAAACAGGGGGTGATGAAGACTAAAGACACGAAGACCACATGCCCTGGATAAGAGGCAAACCCTTACCGAGTTCCGGCCGATATTTGCCGTGTGAGGATGTGAGGCCGGATGCTGGATATCTGTAATTTATGTCAACTCTGTAATCATTAAAAATTAATAACTAATTAAAAGCTACGGTGAGGGCCAACCAGGCACACGTACAGTCATAGCTCACTCTTTGCAGACTTTCCTAGAATCTTCTCTACAGTAAAGTGGAGTTCAGCATATGCTGGGTGTGTCTGAGCTACCCATAGACGTTTAATTACTGAGGAAGAAAAAGTCATAGATTCTAAAGCATTTTCTCCACTGTACAGACTGCATCTGCTTTTATTATGATTTTTTCCATTGAATTGTTTTTAATGCAGAACTTTGTAGTTTTAGAAATGTTACTCACACATGGTAAATAGGATCCTTATGGAGTTAAAAAAAAAAAACAAACCACCCAAAACAGAAAATGAGTGCCTCGTGACTACTTAGAGACATGAAGCCCAGCCTGGAGTCTCGTATTTGCTGTGTTGGTCTGTAACGTAGCCTGCTGTGAATGGTTCCCTTTTTGCATTAGCCTACTTTGCTTATGCCTACTTTATTTTTTTTTCCTGACAATTGATAAGCTTACCAATATGCGTGTGAAGGCATCGAAACGGATTTCTTTCCAAATGTTCTGCTTGTTACGAATTTTTTTCATAACTTCCTTTTTTCCAGATCTGATTTCATTAGATTTTGCTTTATTTCGTTGATTCTGCAGTCTTTTGCCCTTCGAGACCGAGCATTTCATATTGTAGGGTTTTTTTGTTATTATTATTTTTTTTTTGGCGGTACACGGGCCTCTCACTGCTGTGGCCTCTCCTGTTGCAGAGCACAGGCTCCGGATGTGCAGGCTCAGCGGCCATGGCTCACGGGCCCAGCTGCTCCGCGGC
Source organism: Aethalodelphis obliquidens (assembly GCF_003676395.1). Taxonomy (NCBI): domain Eukaryota; kingdom Metazoa; phylum Chordata; class Mammalia; order Artiodactyla; family Delphinidae; genus Aethalodelphis; species Aethalodelphis obliquidens. The sequence continues at coordinate 11,224,247 of NW_020837972.1, read as the reverse complement.
ATGTGGGATCCTCCTGGACTGGGGCACGAACCCGTGTCCCCTGCATCAGCAGGCGGACTCTCAACCACTGCGCCACCAGGGAAGCCCCTCGAGGCTTAAGTTTTGCACTTGGTTGTCCAGGAAACTTACTCAGGTCCTTCTGTCTCATTTTTCCTATGTGTAAAATGAGGATAGTGATGTCCCTCATGGTTATTGTGAAGGTGAGAGAAGAGAATGAATGAGAAGAGGAAATGTTAAAACTCAGTGGAAATATCAGATTTGAGTTCAATATTATAACTGTGTAAATTAAAAGCATGGCTTCTAGAAACCCAGGGCGTAGTCAATGTCTATGTGATATAGAGTCATATGCTGGGCACAAGGAGAAGACTCAGGTCAGCATGGAGAGGGGAGGACTTTCTAGGCCCTTCATTCATTCAGGAGATATTTACAACCCATCTTCTATGGCCAGTCCTTTTTTGGATACAGGGGATCCAAAGTGAATCATGTGACAGCCATGGTGCCTGTCCTCCTCGAGCTTTCTGTCTGGTGTGATCAATGCTATAATGAGGGAAGTCAGAGAAGCCTTCCTGGAGGAAGTGTCATCTCACCTGACACCTGAGAATGAATTGGATTTAGGTGAAGTGGGTCTGCACCGGGAGGAGCAAGCCAGCAGTTGGGAACAGCATGTGCGGTTGTTCAGAAATAAGAGAGTCTCTAGAGGTTTATTAGTCACCCATTGCTGAATAACAGATTACTCCAAAATATAATGGCTCAAAACAACAAGCATTTATTATGTCAGTATCTCTGACTTAGGAATCTGGTATGGCTTTGCCTGAGGTTCCCACTGACTGTTGAGCGGAGGTATCAATTTCTTGCCACTTGAGGCTTTCCATAGAGCTACTTACAATAGCTTGGAGAGAGAGAGAGAGAGAGAGAGAGAGAAAGAGAGAGAAAGGGAGAGAGAGAGAGAGAGAGAGAGGGAGAAAGAGAGAGATGGGGAGAGAGAGAGAGAGAGAGAGTAGAGAGAGAGAAAGGATATAATGGATGTCAGAATCTTTTTGTAACCTAATCTTGGAAGTGATGTCCTATCACTTTTGTCATATTCTTTTCATTAGAAGTGAGTCACTGGGTCCAGCTTATACTCGAGAGAGGGATTATACATGTGCTTGAACACTGGAGGAAGGGTCATTGGGGTCATTTTAGAGGCTGCCTACCAGGAGCATATTCAAGGATTGAGAATTCAGTCCACATGGAGTGTAGCTTGTGGAAGGAAGGGTAGTGTAAGATAAGTCTGGAGAGGAAGGTGGGCACCGTATAGGCTTAATGGCCATGTTAAGGATTTGAGATTTCTTTTCCAAGAGTAATGGGGAAAATTTGAAGAGATTTCAGGAAAGATGAAATACGATCTGATTTTAATTTTAGAAGAATGCAGCTTGGGATATAGATTGGAGGGAGGCATTTGTTGTTGCTAGAAGACCACAGCGGTCATCCAAGCAAGCACGATGGTGGCCTGAAGTGGGGAAGCAGTGAAGAGAATAGAGAGAAGTAGAAGGATACCAGGGATATTTAGGAAGCCAAATAAGCAGGACTTGATGAATGGATGTGAGAAGAATAAATGAGGGAGAAGAAGGGGTCAAGGATGATTCCTAGGATTCCGACTTGTGTTGTTGGATACATGGTGGTACCAGTCCCCCTGAGGTGAGGACCAATTGAGAAGGGGTGGATCTGGGCAAGGAGAAGTCAGAGTTGGTTTGGGGCCATGCTGTACTTGAAGGGCCTGTGTCATGTCCAAGTGGAGATGGCCAGTGGGCAGTTGGCTCATTGGTCTTCAGGGCAGGAGAGAGATCTGGGCTGGATAGATTGGAGAGTCACCAACATCTGGTAAGTAATGGAACCCACAGGACTGGATGAGGTCTCCCAAGGAGAAGGCTGGTTTGCCTCGAAGAGGACAGGCCTGAGGTACCCTGTGTAGGCTCGGGGCCCTGGAATAAGATGCAAGTGGGACATGATGCCAAGTTGCTCTATAGACTGGCTTCTTGTTAGAAGTCAAGCATTAAACTCCATGGCTCTCGGGCATTTTCTTACATTTGTAGTTGTGGTGGTGCTTTGCTTTCTGAGTGATACCATTACTGATAATTTGCAGATGAAGCCTGAGAATTCTATTTTTCTTGGTCTCTCACTTCCATTTCTGTTCTCCAAACCTGTTGCTAGAAGACAGGGGAATGGGAAGAGATGGGATGGGCTTGGGGGGACAGGTTCCTTTGCCATTTAAGGCCTGTGGTTTACTCTGGGCTCAACACACAACTTTTTAAGGCTGTGGAGAACTCCTTCACTTTGATCGCTGAAGGGTTTAAGGAGTTGAGGGCTGGAGACCATTGTTTCCTTCTACTTAAACTTGAGAGATAGTAGACATAGGGGTTAAAAGCATGAATCCTGGAGTCCAGTTGCGGCTTCCAATCCCACCTTTGCCATTTCTCAGCTGTATGACCTTGGAAAAATTGCTTAACATTTTTGTCCCCCAGTTTCCTTATCATTAGAATGGGCTGATAATAGAGTCTGTCTCAAAGGGTTGATATGAGTGAAGGAAACACTTAGAACAGCGCCTGGCACCTAAAAAGTGCTATAGAAGAGTTTTAAAAATGAAAATAGCCCAAGTGCAGTAACAGCTTGAGGAGTGACCGCCCATCCCATAAATCTTTATTTCTGGGGAAACCCCTCTCACCCACTGGATGATCCTTGGCAGCCATGTTGATGTCACATGACCCTCCCTGGCTGCAGCTGATTGGATCAGGCATAAGCTCAGGAAAAAAGGTGGGCCAATCAGATTCCTTCTCACATGACAAAGAGACTTCAGTGAGTCTCTGTTGGTGGCTGGAACCAATGGTGTTCCCCACTGGGGGTTGAAGTTCCTGTGGTGTGTGTGTGTTTCCTATGATCTGTTTCTATACCTAGATCTATCCTTGAAGATGACTTCAGTTGAATGATGTGTAGATGTTCTCATGCCATCCCTGAGATTCACTTAATAATCGGCCTCCACCTGTGGACGAGGATCAAGGTGTCTGCGGAGGTGGGGAGTAGAATGAGGAAGTGGTCAGGGACGGAGTAGTTAAAGATGGAATTTAGAATGAAAGGCCAGGATTGGCTGATGGATCACGGCTGGGTGAGAGGAAGGTATGCGGATTAAGACAAATTATGTGGGTGGCCTTTGCGTGTCGATTGCCTGTTGTTTTATCCTGTCCCCGAGGAAGGGAACTAGATGCATTGGGCGGAGGGGAGGGTGGGCAGCTTGTCCGGAGGAATGTAGGTCAATGTATGTATTGACTTTTCCATGGTCCCTATGGGTCTTGTACATGTGCCCAGAATATTCCACATTTGGTTGTATTTTTGTCTGTGTGTGTGTGTGTGTGTGTGAATCTACATATTTGACCTGTGATTCTTTGATCCTTCAACTTACTTTTGAGCTCTGAAGATGCAGATTTTTCCATGATAAATTCTTACCAGACTTTTGTGAGGCCTTCTCAAAGACATGTAGGCAGGAATAAAAGTCGCTTGGAAAAACACATTCCTAACTAAAATCCACTTTGACCACAATGGTGGCTTTGAAGGTCAAGTGGGTTGGAGGGGAAAGATTTCTTCAGAGGAGGTTGGGGCTTTGGATCCAAGGAAGAAGCAGAATTCACTAAGGAAAGAGGGAGATGAAAATGGAAACAGCCTGAGAAGTAGACCAGTCACCAGGAGATCGATCCAACACTAGATGAAAAAACCAACAGTCACAAGAGTCTTTCCCACCCGATGATACATCAACCTGCAAAATCTAGACCACCGTCTCCAGGCCTGGACCCAGGAATCTGTACTTTCACCGCCTCCCTCCCCGGAGACTTTGTAAAGCCAGCCTGGAATCATTACAAGGTGAATCTTCAGGTATCTCCCTGCCAGGAGGATTATCCAGTTAGAGTCTTCTAAGTACAGGTCAGGGCTTCTCCTTACCTCCATGCTCCTAATCGAAATTAGTGGCCAGAAACGCTACCCACGTCACCAGGAGTAATTTGGGATCTGATCAGTGATATTTGGGGATATTGATTAGGTTCCATTTTCTAGGGCTGGAGTTTCCAGGGCAGGACATAGTGGCTCTGTGTCTGTCTGTCTTTTTTCTCTCCTCTCTTTTCTGGCTTTCTGATTGGTTAACACAGACCTACAGCCTTTTCTCTTAAAGACTGCTCTCCGCCCCTAAACGTGCAGTATCAGTTTGCAGGGGAGGCAGTATGGGGTGAAGGAGAGCTAGTGCCGAGGTTGACTTTGGCCAGAGGCTATTGAGACTGCAGCAGCCTTAGAAAAGAAGCCTTTCATGTGGTGTGACCCAGCCCAGGTGACTCTCATGCCTGGGGATTTGGCACAAAGGCCCCAGTTAATAACACAATGCTGTTTTGCTTTCCATTTGTCTGGCGTTGTTCTTTGATGAAACCCCTTTAGAAAAGGGCAACTGTCAGGATTTGTAATATTTCTGGTTTCCTGTCCAGAGTACTGTTTACATTTACCCCCAACTCTATCCAAATTCTTAATGCAAATATCCAGTAATTGGAGGGAAGAGGGAAGCAACATTTATTAGAAGTCTGACTACGTGCCGGATACTTTATAACCGTCCCCTCCTCTGACCCTCACAATAACGCTAAACGATTGGCCCCTTTTTGTAGAGATGGGATCTAAAAGATGAGTGACCTTTCTTTTTTGGAGGGTAGGTGAATGACAGAGGAGAGATCCAGCCCACGTCTGGGTCTGCTAAATACATGTTCCTTCCTGGACACTATCCATCTTCTTGAGGTCAGTTTAGTCCTGGCAACCCCAAGTTGGCACCCAGCTGAGCACGCAGGGAGGTGACAAAGGTAGAGGCTCTTGTGCTTTCATAAATATCTCCACGGCTGTTACAACACCTTTGGGGAAGAACCGTGCCCAGTCCTCTAACTCATCAGTGTTTCAAAATCAGATGAACCACCACAAACTGACTCATGACCTCTGGCCCTTGAGGAATTTTTGCGAGGATGGAACAAAGTGAGTGTTTGGGGTTTCCATCAGGTGTTGGGCCTCATACCACATTGTCACCGTGTATTGACACAGGGTTTCCTTGTCACGAATTGGGAAACACATTTGCTGTGGATTGGCAGTTTGGGTGAGAGCTGGGACGAGCTCGGGAATGTGGACCTGGCAGGGGTTTTGCTGGATGTGGGTGTGGAGGGCCAGGGTAACCACAGTGCAACGTTGAGTGCCTCCAAGTTCAAAGAGCACTACTGAATTGTTGTTTTTCTAGTTCTTCCTCCTCCAAGTCCCTCCCAGGGTATGAGAAATGCCTTTCCATGTTTCCCTCCCTTCCACTATTAGGTTGGTCGTTTAGAAATTTCTCAGAAAAGAATTAAGAGTCTTACATTGCGGTAGAGAATTTTTCTTGAAGGGGGTGTGTGTGGAAAGAGATGGGAATCTTCCTGTCTTGGATGTCGTTGTTTTGGAAACCTCCACAAAGACTCCCAGTCCACGATGGGAGTCTCATGGAACCGTTTTGGTGAAGTGGTTAAGATCTTGGGTTCTGGAACAACACTGTCCAACAGAAGTTTCTGTGATGATGACAAGGTTCTATAGCTACCATATTATGGCAGCCACTAGCCGGCATGTCACTACTGAACGAGCACCTGAAATGTGGCTAGTGCAACTGAGGGACTGGATTTTTCATTTATTTTAATTTTTTAAATTGAAGTACAGTTGATTTCCAATGCTGTGCCAATCTCTGCTGTACAGCAAAGTGACTCCGTTATACACATACAGACATTCTTTTGGATTTTTAATCCAGAGTGCTTCAAAATTGAAGAGTCACGCGTGGCTAGTGACTGCTGCGGCTGTACGTCAATTTCAAGAGTCCTGAGTCTACTGCTTTATTACTGCGTGACCTCAGGAAGGTTGCTTCGCCATTTTGAACCACCGTCTCCTCATCAGTAAATGAGACTAAAAATGGTACCTACCTCTTAAAATTGATGTGAAGATGAAGCAAGGTAATGTCTTGGAATGCTTAGCATTGGTGCCTGGTACCCAAGCTTTCAATAAATGTGACAGAACGAAGTGCAAGGAGGGAAGGGACCATAAGGGTGGAGTATAAGATGCTCTTGGCTGTCTACTTAACAGCCACTGTCTATTCTGCCTTGGAAATAGAGCTCTAATGTTTTTCGTGAATCACTTGGTCAGCCGTGCGCATCACGAGAAGATGTAAAGCTCCCCAGCTCCTATCCCACGAGAAGCTGGTCCCCTGAATCATGTCTGGTCTATGCCAGTCATGGTTGCTCCTTTCTGCTTTCCAGTGATTATGTTACCAACCATTGTTCTTGGCCTTCCCCAATCAGTAGAAATTGATTAGAGGCCAGACAAGAAATTCACGCAAGGCTTTCCTGGGGCTCCTGCAGCTGCAGGGGGAGCGAAAACAGGTAACAGGTTTGCTTGCTCCCCGAGTGGGGGCGAGCTGATTCCTTATCTGGGGTAGGGGTAGGGCTGGAGGCGTGGCTTAGGTGTTTTGCCCACCCCTTTGGTGGTTTGTGTGCCGGGGGCATGTGCAATACCCTGATTTTGCTCCCGACCCCCTGCTTTTGTTCCTGCTTCTTCAGAAGTGACAGTTGGGTTTTTGGTCTGTTTGTATCTTGTCCAGAATTTGCCCCAACTGTGCACGCACGCAGTTATTTTTAGCCGCTTATAGTTTCTTTGTATTTCGTTGCTGGAGGAGGCGTTTGTCCAGGTGCAAGCACTGCAGCAGAGGGGCCCAGGTCCCAGGTCCCAGCCTGTCTCAGTTGGTTTAGGTGAGGTCATATGATGTGCGTGTGACCAATAAAAATTCAGGGGGAAATCTGCTGAGCAGTTCCTGAGATGTTTTTATCTCACTCTTGAAAAGAGATACAAGAAACGGATGTACCGTTTTCTACATCTGGAAGTTGTTTTCCGTGATGCCTGGATCTGAGCGACCTTTCAGAGCCAGGCTGGGCAGCCTAAGAGGACAAACCCACCCTGGGAGAAAGGCAGAGCAGAAAGACAGAAAGAACCTGGGTCCCTGATGATGTGATCGACCCACTCCCCTTCTTCTTCAGTCTCCTCTTACCTTGGCTGACTCTCGGTTTCAATCCCTGACTTTGTACCTGGGTTCCAACACCAATTGGATCTTCCCTATTTTGACCTGGATTTTTCTGCATAGTTTTTGGCTTGAGGTCATCCCACAGCCTTCTGTTGTTGGCAAGGAGGCCAACTGTGTGTCTCTGAACTCCAGCCCAGGAGAGGCCATAAGGAGTGAAACACTTCCTCTTCCACAGCTCTCCGTGTTGCCTACACCATGCTGCCTTTCCAAATGTGGTAAAAAAGTGCCTCAGACACCTTCAGTCGAGCCCAGAGCATCTCAGGACTTCCAAAGAGGCCCTACCGATGGATACCACACTTTCCAAAGCAATCCAGAGTTGGTGGGGAGAGACTGATGGATCTCTTTGATCCTTTTCACTTTCGTATTAACCACGCCCCCACCCGCGCCCATGGCAATCACTAACAATGCTAACTCCACACCTGCTTTGCGCTGTTTAAACACACCTTCTCCGTCGCTCCACACAACCTCTCTGGGGTGGGTTTTCTCATAAGCCTCATTTTACAAATAAAGAAACTTAAGCTTTGCAAAGTTCAGAGAACGCATCCAAGATTCCACAGCCAGTTGGTAGTGGTCCAGAATTTTATCCCAGTCTTTCCAGCTCAGACCTCATGCTCACGACCACTTAACTCTGCCGTCTCAACATCTCCTGTGCTCCTGGGAAGTCTCCAGAATGGTGTGTTCAGTATTCTTCTAGTTATCCACACTCCAAAGCCACACCGGTGATGACGTTTTGAGGCCAATGAGGAAAGTTTCTTGCCATCTAGCTCTGCTTTCTCTCTTAGTCCAGATTCTGGTTCTGCCCTCCCCCTCTCCCAGTCAGATCCTTCCTCTTTTTCCTTCTAACTGTACCCTTCTTTTCCCACCAGATGACATTTTGGAGGTCATTGTGCTGGGACGGCTGGTGACTCCCAGACTCCCTGGGTACCAGGTTCTCGGTATCGGTGTCTGAAATCAGCTCACGCATTGCTAGGTGGTTTGAGGCAGCCAGTGTCCAGACCGGCCTCTCTCTGCCTTGCGACTGAAGGAGGTGCAGCCTTTGAGGAGAGGAAAAGGTTTTTCAATGGCCAAAGCATGGTTGAGTTTGTACTCACTAAAACGTGACATACTCATGGTCAGTAACTTTCTGATCGGGCTATAAAGACAGGATCCGAGAGAGGTAAACCGTTATGAACTTCCTTCTCTTGCTGGGTCCCGGAGGCCAAGATCCTGTGTGTATGTGAGTAAAGGAAGTGAGTTTAAGAAGTGAGAACCTCGGAGAAGGGTGGCTTTTTCACGAGAGCTGTTTCATCTGCAATTATTTATCTACAAGTTTATTTACAGCTCGGAATCACCATCCTTCTCTCCGAATCCCAAATGTGTATAAATAGTCAGAAGTTCACACTATTTTAGTATCCGATGATGCTCTAGTCCGTTAGTTAGAAACATTTTACTTAAAGGGAGGGGACTGCGCAAGGTCGTGAATACCGGGGAGGTGGCGCTCAGCATGGGGCTGTCCTAGAAGTCTACCAGACACAGGTTGTCAGTTGTGTTGAAGGTCACGCCCACATCTCGCCTGCCAGCTTCTATGAAGGCAGACATTAGGTTTTTGTCTACTACTGTGTTTTGAATCCTTGGCACCTGGCACCTTGTAGGCACTCCCAGCATTGCTTCCATTCCATTGCTCTGTCTTGTCTCATTTTCCCATTCCATTTTACAGGGCAAATTCAGTGTAGAAACCAGTATCTTTTTATGAAACATACTTCCCTGATTCCGTCAGAATCAACTTTGGGGTCACGCAGCGTTCTGTGGGATTCCCATTGCTGTTGCTTCTTCGATTAAAAGAGTAAAGCAAGAGTTGATTATGAAAAAGATACTCCCCCAATCGTCAGGTTCCTGGGACTGAATTCACTAAAATACCCCCTGCCACAATCAGTGAACTTCCCTAAATATTCAACTTGTGCCCACAGAGTAAATTACTCACCTGGTACAGTGGTCCCCCAAGGACCCCTATAAGTGGAATATAATTTTGCTTGTGGAGTTAGTTGGAAGGGACCCCAATGTTTAATCCTCAATGATCCAGGAACATGTATGTCCCATCACACCTTTCACTAAATCTCTATATTTGTGTATTAAAACAAAACAGCCTTGAATATCTATTAAATCGTACAAGAGATCATAACCTAATACTGCAACACAATTTCTCCTAGGACCTTGGGGAGAAATAATTTATTATTATTTTTCTATAAAACTCATAAAATGGGGAAATGATTTAATACGCAGAGTAGAACTAAATTGTTTCCAAAGTGGCCAATTTTCACGATGTTTAAAAGTATGCGGTGCTCCCTAGCATGGCTCCAATATCCTTTGACACTTTGAAAAGATTCTGGGGAATGTCACCGAGTGTGGCTTGGGTTCTGGCCTCTCCACGTTTCCCTGCAGTTTCCGATGCATCTGGGCTGAGGAGAGATTTGTCAAGCCCTGCCGCAAACACGTACTTTGGTGGTTTTGTGACATGTAATCTTTCCTCCAGGAAATCATCTTGCCGCAACTCAGGTACCAGATTTCACTGAAACCCTTTCAAAGTCACACATGTTAAATTTGGTTTTGTTTAGCATTTTGAGCCAATTTCTAAGAGCTCTTGGGGGAATACAGGTGACATTTATAAAATGCCTACCATGGAGCTGTAGGTAACACTTCAATGCAACTTTCTAAGTGCCTGTTTCAAATGTTTTTATGCAATAACAGGCCCTTTTCTGCTTACAGTCACCTCAGGAGGTAGGAATGATTGTTATCCCCATTCTACAGATGAGGAAACCAAGGCAGGTAGGCCTGGTTCCCAGCCCATGCTCTAAACCATGATGTAATACTGCTTTTCTAGAAGATTCTCAAGCATCCACAACCATGCTTATTATCTGAATATTCATTTAGAGTGTGGAAAACTCATCAAAGTGAGACAACCAGGATTATACACACGGGCTCACAGTGGGCCTGTAATTTTTGTGCTGGATTGCCCATTCTGTTAGATCCATGAATTGCTGAATGATAAAAAGAGCCCCGTCGTAAGTTAGGCTTGGGCAGTTCTCAGAATCTTGGACCAAAATCTCTGAGAAGGTTTGCAGGAAGGGAACTTGTTTGAATTTGAAGAAACATTTCTCAAACTTAGTTGAGCACGGAACCCTTTGGCCTAGCATTATATCTACTGCCTTACCCTCCTGTGGACCAGGGTTCCACAGAACAGTTTGGGAAACAAGGCTTCATCTAGATGTCAAGGAGATCAGGCCTCCCCAGGGAAAGCATCCGCCTCTCGCTCTTCTAGGGTCTTGTAGAATGAAGATGGATTTCATCCATACTGTGACACCCCAAAGCTATGTTAAGGTTCTTAAAACAACAATAATAGTAACAGCAACCACATATGGGGCACTTTCTAAGTGCCAAGAACTATGCCTAGGACTTTATGCATTGGATCGCCTGGTCCCAAGCAGAAAAGGATGACACCAGCCAGTATTTGCCCTGTGTCCTGCTGTCTATGGATGTAATTCCTGACGAGTTCTCTGAGCAGTGGCCCTTGGAGAGGTTGTGGTGGAAATGAGATCTCTGCTCTGGGGAGCATAGTTGACTGAAAAACCTCAGTGACCACATTTCTGGATCTTTCACTGCGTTGGTAATGAGACCATGTTTCTCTCAGGCTGCTTCCTGCCAATGACTGGACCGGATGGGCTCAGTCCCTCAGGCCCACACTTGCAGGCTGCAGGATTCTTCTAACAGGTGACATTGACCTAAGGCCTCCCCATCCGCCTCAGACCTGCACTGTGATCAAAGGCTTTTCCTGCTCAGGCCGCCTTCCTTCCCCCTCTCCTTCTAAGGTGTCAGACCTGCATCCGGGTATCAAGGCTCTCCTGTCTCTTCCCCTTAATCCTTCACAGGTATTTCCCCTACATAAATCATTTGCCCAGCAAATCCTATTTGGGGTCTACTTTTCAGAGGTTCCTAACAGAGCAGCCAAAGCATCCTTGGCTTCTGCTGCCACCCCAGAGCTTGATGGCTATGTTCCAGGTTGGGATCCTACTTTTGTGGTCAAGGGCAGGAGGTGGCCAGTTATTGCCCTCAGGTCAGACCTGGCTTGCTGCTTCTTTTTGCAAATAACATTTTATTCACACACAGCCAAGACCTTTCATGGATGTATTGTCTCTGGCTGTTTCCGTGCTACCATGGCAGAGTAGAACGGTCTCCATAGAGACCATCTGGCCCGCTAAGCCTAGAATATTCACTCTCTGGCCCTTTATAGGAAAAGTTTGCCAGTAGATGGTCTAAACCAATTTATCTGGTTCTCTGAATCGTGTTTCGATAAATAGCATCTTCCCTGCCCTTGCTGTCCTTCAATTTCTTTAAGAAATAAGGAATCTGAGAATTGGGTATTATAGTTGATTCAGCAATTTATTACCGAGCGTCCTCAGTGCTCTTCAAGGCGCTGGGACAGACGTATTCATTTGTTCAACAAATGTTTGCTGAGCACATACTAAGTACTAGGTGTTATGGTAAGTGCCAGGTTGGATACATTCATTCATTCTTTTAACAGAGATTTATGGTGCCCTGACTGTGCCAGATGAGGCAGGACAGACAAAGAGGGTGGTCACACATGGTCCCCAAGGAGCATCTCTCTGAGATAGTTGACCTCCTTGCCATTTTTTTCTTTTTCTTTGCTAACAAAACCCCAGTTTCCTTCAAGAGGACAGCAAGCCACGCCCCAGGGAATGATCACAATTGAGCTATGTCAATATCAGCCAAGCCCTTTCCCTGGGTCCATGATTGTCTAGAGCGGACAAGTGACGCAAATCTGGCCAATAAGATGTAAGGGGGTGCTCTGACAAAGGCCTCCAGAAAATATTTTCTTGCCTAAAAAAAGAGATTTGCCAGGAGAGAATCCTTTCTCACCAGCCCCCTTTCTATCCACTTTGGGTTTTATCTCGTGAGGGCTTTTGATGTCAACAGTGGCTGCAGCCATTTCATGACCATGAGGGGATGGCCAAGAGAATCATGTATCTTGCCCCCATCCCTGCCATCATCAGCTACTGTAACAATCCTGGAACTGCCTCGGTCAGGTTTCTTGCTACACGAGAAAAGTAATCTCCCATTTAAGCCACCTTAAGATTCTTTTCCTTGCATCCCAAAGAATGCTCAGTGATGCTCTCTTCCAGGGGAGAACATACTGTCTAATCCCAACAACAGTCAAGTTCCTTTCTCTCCATGTTCTCACTCTCATCTTGAAGAATATTGTTTTGTTGGCCAAAGCTTGGCCCAATAATTCAGAACATAAAGGCAGACCATCCCAGTAGTTTGCAACCTTGGGAAGCTTCTAAAGGAGAGAAATCTGGTTCCCATTTGCACCTCGACACCTTCCCTTGCTGCCAGCAGGCACTCACAGGGCCAGGCAACTTTTGCAAGGAAATCTACTCAGAGTAAGCCCCTTCCAGCACAATGGAGCCCTTTCAGAGATGAGACAGGATAGAATGTGAAAGATGATTTCCGATCATAAAGACCTTGGCAGCGGTGGGCATGAGGTGATGGTGAGGGTGGGAGTCGGATGAGAGAAGTAGTGAGGTCTGGGGACTGGTGGGGCGACAGGCAATGCAGCTCACTCATTCACCTTTTTAACAAATCACCTCGCGCAGAGTCACAAGAAAGTAACTGATTTGTAGAGATGTTTTAATTTTATTCTTTGTTTTGCGATCTCTACAATGAGGAAAATTCCATGATCGCCATCTTGCAGGTGATGAAACTCAGATTCAGAAAGGTGAGACGGACTAGCTCAGGGTAGAGCTGGGATTCTGATCACCAGCGTTTATGATATGAAAGCCCACAGTTAATCCACCACCCGTACGTCCTCCTAGGATTGCAGAAGTTTCCAGAGTTTCTCTCTTTCATCTGGTCGCTTGAATCACAAGGAACCTTAAACACTGAAACCACGTCCAAACCAATAAGCCTAATGCCACGATGATAATACTAATAATGACAAAAATATGAATGATAATAACATGGCTCTTATTTGTTGAGTGCTTAGTATGTTCCAAAGTCCATGCTAAGCTCTTTCCTTGCATTCTCTGATTTAATTCTTATAACAGCCCAAGGAAGTGGCAATCCATATTATTATTTTAAATGAGGAAACTGAGGTTTTGAGAGATTAAGGGACTTACCCGTGGTCCCAGGACTTGTAAACGGCAGGGCTGGGAATAGCTCCAGGTGTGTCTGATACTTGGTCCAGAGCACATCAACTCCACCGGATGCCGCCTCCCTAAAGAATGTTGCTCCTTTGTCTCCAACTCTCATTACAGCCTTGAGCCCCCTTTTGGCAATCCTCTGTCTCATCTGCCCCAAAACCCTCCTGCTGCTGCTCCAGCCACGTGGACTACCTTTGACCTCAGTGTTGATTCCAAACGAGCATGCATCCTTGTGGGCCTTTGCCCATTTTGTTTTCTGGGTTCTCTGTGCTTAGCATGCCTAGGGGGTGTTGGAGACAGGAGTGGAGGAAGCAGGGGGTCCCTGGGGAGCGGAGAAGGGGATATTATTAACTACAGGCTTTTCTAGGGGAGCCCATGTTAACTATTATAAGCCGGCAGCTCATGTACTCTAAGACTGGCGCATCTGGTCAGCAGCTCATGGCTTGCAATTCGTGGCTGGGGTTTTCCCCTTCTTACATGGAAAAGTGATCTGATGGTTACATAGAGTTTTAAAAGGCAAATGGCAGGACAGCACACACAGCTGTGATAAACGGAGGCATGACCTTCTTGGACACCCTGGCAAGGGTACCAGGAGGGATCCTTAACTTGTCCTCCACTTCTGCAAAGTGCTGTCCATCTTGCCATCTGGGGGAAGAAGGGTCTGAGTCAAATATGCAGCCTCCGTGTTCTACTTCCACCATCCATGTTGCTGCAAATGACATTTCATTCTTTGTTACGGCCGAGTGATATTCCATTATATATATAGATAGATCTGTATATCTATAGATATAGATATCTCACATCTTCTTTATCCACTTCATCTGTCGATGGACTTTTAGGTTGCTTCCATGTCTTGGCCATTGTGAATAGTGTTGCTATGAACACAGGGGTGCATGTATCTTTTTGAATTATAGTTTTGTCCAGATATATGCCCAGGAGTGGGATTGCAGGATCATATGGTAGCTCTATTGTTAGTTTTTTGAGGAACCTCCATACTGTTCTCCATAGTGGCTGCACCAATTTACATTCCCAGCAACAGTGTAAGAGGGTTGGTTCCCTTTTCTCCACATCCTCTCCAACATTTGTTATTTGTAGATTGTTTTGATGATGGTCATTCTGACCAGTGTGAGGTGATACCTCATTGTAGTTTTGATTTGCATTTCTCTAGTAATTAGCGATGTTGAGCATCTTTTCTGTATGTCTTCTTTGGAGAAACGTCTATTTAGGTCTTCACTGTTTGCCAGAGTTTTAATAAATGGGCGCGTTTTGTTTAGTATCAAAGTCATCAAACAGACATTGTTTGGAAAAAGTAGAAATTGCCAGAAACTTTTAAGAATAAAACAAAAAGCCTATACAATCCAGCCATCCCACAATGAACTCTTGGGTATGTACTCTTCCTAGCTGTCCTTCAGTGCATGGGTCAGCAAACTTTTTCTGTAAAGAGCCAGATAGCAGTATTTTCTGCTTTACCACCATCCGTTCTCCGTTGCATTGCTCAGCTGTGCCACTGTAGTGTGAAAGCCATTGATAACACATAAAAGAATGAGCGTGGCCACATTCCAGTCAAAGGATTTTTGAACACTGAAATTTGAATTTCACACAACTTTCATATGCTCTGAAACATTCTTCTTCTTTTGATTTTCTTCCCCTTAATGATTAAAAAAAAAATTTTTTTTTTTAAAAAAGCATTCTTAGCTCACAGGCGAAAAATAGGGAGACTGGATATTACCTCCAGGGTAGTTTACCAACCCCGAAATCTGTGCCTAATTGTTGCATACGTGGGCATATATATTATAAATTTAGACTCTAAGTTTATGTACAGTTCTGAGTCCTGCTCATTATGCTTGTGTATGAAAGAACTTTTCCATACGACCAGATCTACGAAAACCTGAATTTTACTGGCTGTTCAGTGTTCTCGTATATACATGTTCATGATTCTTTTTGATTTGCAGTGGAGGTTGTTTCCATTTCTTTGGCTATTATGGACAATGCTGTGATGAAATTTATTCTGTACCTTCTAAATGAAAAGAAAAGATTCAGGTACACATCCGAAAGACTCCTACAACTTTGCCTTTATCCGAAATCCAGAGCCATCCTTACCCATGGACAGCGGAGGGAGGGCTGCTCCAGCTGCATCTTTCTCTTCAAGGGATTGAGTGAACTTTGGGATGTGCAGATGGAAATATGGATAACTCAGGTCTCCTCCAAGACCTCCTCCTCCTCAAGACCTTGGGTCTTGAATCCCATCTACCTGCTCTCCACCCAAGGAGGTCTATATAAGCAAATTCACCACCAGATGCCATTAGGAGCAATTGAGGTCCATACTGGGTTAAGAAATTTGCTGCAAGTCACTCAACAAGCTGGTGGTGACATTAGGATTAGAACTCAGAACACTTTAATTTCTATGGTGTGTTGGTTAAGAATCTTGAGCAGAGAAGTTTTACTAATAGAAGAATATGAGGAAAAGGAATGAGAACAATACTCACCCTCCCCCAACACCACACACACACACACACACACACACACACACACACACACACACACAC
>NW_020837972.1:11145310-11208362 GCF_003676395.1 Aethalodelphis obliquidens | reverse complement strand
CACACACACACACACACACACACACACACACACACACACACACACACACACACACGGAAAGAAAGAAAGAAAAAATTATACTCTGACCCATCCCCACTCTGTGCCGATTTCCTCTTTTGGGATTTAGCTTAATTCAACCTTTCGACTTGTTTGCCGTGTACGACAATTTCCTCCTTTCCCAGAAACAAATCGAGGTGTCTCCTGAACTCATGTAGACTCTTACTTCCCTCGCCTCCCCGTTTAACATTTTCCATATGTGTTTTAACCTAGTGGGACGCCAGCTCCCTTGGTTCCCGAGATATCCGATGCCTGGGTAATGTTCTCAAGTGTTTAAACCTCAGCAGTATGAAAAGTTTCTCCCTTTTTTCTTTCTGCCCTTTCATAAATGGGGGCATTTCTTGGGAATCTCATTTCCTTTGTGTGTGAGTCCAATTCTATTGTTATTAGCGCACGTAGTCTGCCCACATCTTACTTCTGAGTCTCTGAAATCACGTTGTTCCCACCATTAGGAGTAAGAAAGACCTATGGAAACAGTGAGATTCCATTCATTGATATAAATCAGGGGCTGAGGATTCTGATTATTCGAATGGTTGTTTGTGGCTGGAAGAAACATTGGAGGTGGCTAATAGTTTACAGATTGGGAAACTGAGGCTTTGAGAGGTTACATGGTTTGTCCAAGGTCACCACCTTGCTAGGGACACTTAACAAACATTCTGAGTTGCCAGGATAAATCTAACTGTGGTTCACCCACATGAGCGAGCCAGTGAGAAGAGAAGTAAAACTAACCCCCAAATTCCTGGGACTAATAATAGCAGCTCCAGGCCCAGCCTTGATTATTCGTAATTTCTTAACTGTCACTTATCGTGAGCAGCTGATGGCAAAAGTATATATATGTGCACTTATATCTATATTAACATCTCTGACACATAATTTATTTTTAAAAACAAGCGAAGAGCGAGTTAAAAATCAATGAGCATAAATTTTAACATTTGAAGTTAAAAATAAATGATTCTTACATTATTTATTGAACTGGGCAACAGTGAATTAAATATTTACATTATTAAAAGTCTCACTTTTATAGTCTTAATAGGCATGAAGAGTTTATTTGAAAAATAATAATATTGATACTACAGATGAGAGCTCCCACTTGCTGAATTTCCCCACAAATCCCAGGAATTTGAGGATCAGTTTCCCGATCTGTAAACTGTTACCACGAGTCCTTGAAGCTGAGCTCCATTATTTCTTTCAACCCAGTCCAAGATTTTCTCTACACGTGGAGTCCTGTTGTTTTGTGAGTAGGCTGGAGCGTCTCTAGATGAATCCATTCCTGCACATAGATTCACCCATTCCTCCATCTATTTATTATTCAACAAATATTTGTTGGCCACCTAGGATGTGCATGTCATTGGGCAAGATTGACCATGAGCACTGGCACCCACGCTTCTCCACATTCCTGATCAAGTCTTGATTTAAAGTAGTCTGTCCTCTTCTCAGTCAGACCAATGACCCTAGCCGAGGTTTAGGGAACACAAGTCAATGTAGCTGGGCGTGTACATCACCATAGATAAGAAAGCTGTGGGCTATGATGTTTAAGCCAATGACAAAATCTATAACTCCTTGTTCTTCTTCAGCCATCCTTAAACTATCCCCAAAGCAAGCCCTTGATGGGCCTTGGGACTAGGAAGTGACTTCCCATATGCCCCCGGTTCTAAGGCGAAGGTCTTCGTTCCTGATTCCCACGTTCCACTCGCTGTGTTCTAGATGCAGGGAGAAGAATGGTTCAGCCCAGTCCCTGCTCTCATGGAGGTTACAAGCTGGTGGGAAGTCAGCCATCCTTCCAGTTATTCCTACCTCCCAGCTCCACACCCCCCTTCTATACCCTGTGCTGGGATGCCGAGGCTGGGACTCTGCAAACCTCATTTCTGCCTTGCCTGGCCCTCTCCTGGGCTCTGCCAGTGGGGAGCAACAGAGGGAATCTGGAGGAGGCGAGGGGACTTGCTCCCTCCTGTCCACTGGCAGCTCCGGTGCACATCGCCCAGTACTGCGCCTCCCCTGCAGGGATGATGCCTTCTTGTAACAACAGCTGAATCCCGTTTGCACTTTTTCCAGTGGATGCAGACCCAGCTTCATCACATCCCTCTTAAAAACACCAGCCGACGGTGCGCTTCCTCAGAGGTCGGGGATCCAGCCCCACAGGGACCCTTCTCTGAGCTTAGAGTCACCAGCCAAGTGTCAGTTCCATGGGGTGTCTCTTCTAAGCTTCTAAATTTTAATAATTCCAACATTTTCCCTTTATTTGCCAATCCTGGAGGTGATAGCATCTCCTTGCAGTTGGTACCCCCGAGGTAAGTTAGTGTCCATCTTCCCAGTTACCCGGTTGGCAATTCTTTATATTAATTCTCTCTGTTAAAATAACCGGTGTGATTTTTGACTCCTGATTGAATTCTAACAGATAAAGCAAGTAATCATAAAATCCCACATATATGTAATCATAAACGGTGGTTGCGCTATGAAGGAAAGGCTCAGGATGCCATGAGAGCATTTATGGGGAAACTTGGGGGTCAGAGGAAGCATCCCTGAAGAAATGGAGTAAGTGGGAGTTAATCAAGGAAGGCGAGGAACAGTGTTCTGGGTCAAGGAACAGCATGGACAAGAAGAGCAGAAAGAGAGAACGAGGCACATTGGCCTCCCTGGTCGGTGGCTCAGGGCAGTGAGTGCAAGGTTGGTGAGTCTATGGTGGGGACACCTCTCCAGTGAGAAGAGCAGTGGGAGGTGTAGATGGAGAGAGGCAGGAACTAGAGAATGAGATGGTGTGAAGGCCAAGTCATCATCTGGTTTTAGGGGGAAAGAAACAGTCGAGCCCTGTTTTGCATTGAGAGACAATATAGCTTGATGGTTAAGACTCTAGCCCAGCGCTAGAGTCTAGTAGACTAGACTCTAGTAGAGTCTAGTAGAAATAAAGTATGAGTCGTGCATGTGATTTTAAAATTTCTAATAGCCACATTAAAAAAAAAAAAGAAACAGGATGAATTAATGTTGATGATATATTTTTATGGAACCCAGTATGTCCAAAGTATTCTCATGTTAACATGCAAGCAATGTAAAAAAATGAATGAGACACTTTACATTCTCTTTTTCATACTGAACCTCAAAATCCAGTGTGTAGTTTCCTCATGACACACCTCCACGAGGACTTGCTGTATTTCCAATGTGTAGTAGCCACATGTGGCTCGTGGCTGCCGTATAAGACAGAGCAGCTGTAGGGTGAGACCACCTAGGTTCAAATTCCAGCACTACCACTCATCAGCTGTTTAACCTGCCCAATTTCTTCCATCAGTCTATTTTCTCCTCTGTAAAATGGAAATAACAATAGGGCTTATTTCATAGAACTATTGAGAGAATTGAATAAATTGATACACTTAAAGAACCTAAAACATGCAGCAACAATGATAATTATAACTATATGAAAAAAACCCATCACCCTGGCAAAGGTATGGAATCAGTTGGAAATGCCAGGAGGATGGTGGGTAGACCAGTGAAACCTTGGTTGCTGGCATCTTAGCAAAAGAGATTCAAGGACTAGAAGAGAAGATTTTTCAGAGATGTGGCTTGGGTTCAGAGTATCAATTCCTTCTGACCCCATAGGATTCATGAGGTCTTAGAATACTTCTGAAATCTGGGATCCACTTCTGTCTCTCTCTCTCAGCCCCTTTTTGGCATTTCAGGGGGACTCTGAGGCTCATAAAATGGGAACATCGTAAGCAACACACGAACATGCCTCATTCTGGAAGTGAGGCTTGGGAGAACGCATTCTTGATTTACAGAAAAGTGGTGGTAGTGGGAGGCTTTCTGGTCCAACCAAATGAAAATTGTCGTTAGACTGTGAGGAGATTGCCATCACACCCAGCCTAATTCTAGCCCAAGCGGACTTGCTTCTGTGGGTTCCACAGGGACCCCTCTGTTTGAGAAATCAGGCAGCAGTGGCACCAATTCCCCTTGCTTCTGATGGAGGGATATATACACACACCCCTGAGCCTAGGCCTTGGGACTTAAAGAGAACATGGAATTCAGGGGGATTTGGAGGGAAATAAACTCACTCTCCACTTGACCCCATCTGGACTCCCTCCTCCCACCCCAGAGGTGATAATTACCGAAGGCTTAGCACCTCTCCTGTATCTCTATATACCCGCTCCTGGGTGGGAGATGACAAAAATTCCCAAGGCACTGCAGAGAACACTTGCCCTGGGGTGGAATGAGGGGGCCTGGGCAGGATGGAGGAAGTTCCTTGAGTTCTGACTCTGGCTAACTGGAAGAAAGTGGACAGGCCACCTGGGACAGAGCGTGGGGTCAAGACTCCTGGCTGATTCAATCCACACCATTGGGGGTGGGGGAGCTCAGGCCTGGGTGGGGCTTCTTAGAGGAGGGGAAGTGGGACTTTTCTATTTAGCTCCCTGAAATGCATGCCTGTCAGTGGTGTCCATTGCTCTTAGGATGGAGATGGGACTTTTCACCAGAACTAGCAATGCCCAACAGGGTCTGTTCTCTGCTGCCCACCTCAGACACTGTCCGGTGTCCCTACTTTGTTCTGGGCCACTGCCATGCACAACTTCTCTCTACTTCATGGGCCCCAGGACCTTTGCATGTGCTATTTCCTACATCTTGACTCTGTTTTCTTTCCCTCCTCTCCTGACCTTCACCTCTCTGCCTTATTTTAGGTCTCAGTTCAAATGTCACGTCCTCTGTGAAGATTTGATTTAACCTTAATAGTTACCAGTATGAACTAGTAAAATAAATTAGAGTACAAGCAAACAATGGAACACAATGCTGTTTTATAAAAGAATGAGAAGCTCTGCCCATATGAATAAGGAGTGAGCTGCAGAAAAAATAAGTAAAACAAAGAGAGAGAGAGAGAGGAAAGAAAGGCAGAAAGGAAGAAAGGAAGGAAGGAAGGAAGGAAGGAAGGAAGAAAGAAAGAAAGAAAGAAAGAAAGAAAGAAAGAAAGAAAGAAAGAAAAGGAAGGAAGGAAGGAAGGAAGGAAGGAAGGAAGGAAGGAAGGAAGGAGGAAGGAAGGAAGGAAGAAAAGAAAAGAAAAGAAAAGAAAAAGAAAAAACAAGGCATAGATTGTAAATCCGGAAAAAAATACGTATAGAGTGCGTGTGTGTGTTTGTGTGTGTTAGTTAGGTAGTATTCAATATGTATATACCTGAATACTTTTTTATATTTCTAGTATATTTCCGGTAAGTAACAAAGCAGGTTACAAAAATGTATGTCAAATACTATCCCATTTTTTATGTAAAATCATAAATACATACAGAATGGCGCTGGAGAAATATATAACAAAATACCTTAAGGTGGTACAATTTCAGGTGATCCCTTTTCCTTTCTTTTGTATTTTCTGAGTTTTTTCCCCAGTGAGCATATTACTTTTATAATCTGAAAACTGAAACAGGACACAGAGACAGTGAGACGCAGCCCTGCCTAGAGCTTAAGTGCTCAGATTCCAAGGCATGTTGCTCCAGTTTGAGTCCTAGTTTGCTGCTCACTGGCTGTGTGACTGTGGGCACATAACTTAACCTCTCTGTGTCTCTGTTCCTTCATCAGTAAAATGGATGGGATAATAGTATGTAGCTTATAGGGTCGTTGTGAGGACCGAAAAAATGCATATGTGTGTAAAAACACATTAAGTTGTATAGCTGTAGTTGTAATTATTTTCATTATTTTTAAAAATGTTGGAACATGCAAGTATCTTACCTCTTTAAAAATGAGTAATATCAAAAATAAACTACATTTAAAAATATACCTTATTATGGTTAAAAATATGTATGGCATGTGTGTAATTTTATGTAAAATATTATATTGTTATCTTCGATATACATTTTAATCAAAGTATTTGACATGCATTTTTGTAACTGGCTTTGTCACTTAATATGTTGGAAATAGAAAAAAAGTATTTCGGGATTCTCTGCCCCTAGTTTTCTCCTTGGAGGCAATGAGTGTCTCTCCTGAAATATTTTATGGGTAAACTACCAAACACACACACACGCACGCATGCACACTCACATACATAAAACACTGGTCTCCTCTCCCCTGACCTGGTCCCCCAGTGGGAATGTCTACTCCTCAAACCATGTAATCTCAACTGCTCTGGCACGGTGCCGCAGAAACGCCGGGGACACATGGCGACCTGCCACTGGACTCCCTAGACAGACACCCTGGAGCTGTGAAATGTCAGGTGCCAGGAGCACGTGCTCTAAATTCACCAGCGTGGCTGATGCAGTTCAACTGGTTTCCACGGTGAAGGCCATGGAAGGCTGAGGAGAAGTCCACGCTGGCATCCTTCCACGGAGGCCCAGCCCTCGCCCAAGCGCACACTGACTCGGTGTGACAACCGGCTGAGCAGCTTTGATTAATTAAATATTTCACCCCAAATCTGCAAAACATCATCTCCGGCAAGTCCACGTAATGCCTGTATCACTGGGCTAATTAGCTTAGCAGGTCACCCGGCTGGTGTGCTGATGTCTGTGTGACTCTTAGGCAGGCTGAGAAATGCTGGTTTTGGGAGGGAGGGGAGGCTGTACGATGTGGCTGGCGTACCATTTTGTATGGTACTCCATGAAAGGTTTCCCCCTAGTCACATTGAAAATATAATAACTCTGTGTGTAGGAGCCTTACTCTGTGTTAAGTACTTTCTGAGCCTTACCATCTCATTTAATCCTGTAGATGAGAGGAGCAGTTAGGACTGTTCTGCTCGCAAGGCTGGAGAACCCAACTGTGGTTGCCTTGTGCCAAAAAGGCGTGGTCGCAAATGATAATTATTATTGGCTTCTGGAATTGAATAGTCCTGGGGTAACCAGCTTCAGGAATGACTGGGTCCGGGACCCACTTGTCGGGCCTCGCTGATTCCACCTCCCCCGTGTTGGCACTTTTCTCATACAGGGTCTCTTTCAAGGTCACAAGATGGCTGTAACCACTCCAATCTTTACTTCCTCCCAGCTTTGAACCCCAGAGAGGCAAAGCAAGAGTCTTTCCCAGAAGCATCAGCAAAAGTCTCATTATATCTCATTGTCTTTCAGAGAGGAGGTGATGTGTCATCACCAACTCGATCACTGTGACAATCAGGTTAGTCTAATCAGGGCCTATTCTTGTAGCCAAGGTGTGGAGAAGGCCCACCCCACCCAAACCACGTGGGTGAGAATGGGAAAGGGATGTTTCCCAACAAAATTCAGAGTACTGCTTTTCAGAAGGGTGAGTGGGTATTGACAAATGACAGAGAAGTATTATAAAAATCCCCACTTTACAGCTGAGAAAACTACGATATAGAAGGGCTGAATTACTTGTTCAAAATGATTTTATGGACGTGTGCTTTTGCTTTATTTGATTTTATTAATTAACTAATTTTTGCCTTCATTGTATTTATTTTTTAAAAAATTTATACAATTTTTAAAGGTTACAGTTCATTCACAGTTATTACAAAATATTGGCTATATTCCTGGTATTGTAAAATACATCCTTGCAGCCTACCTTACACCCAATAGTTCATACCTCCTACTCCCCCATCTACATTCTCTCTCCCCTCCCTCCCCACTGGAACCACGAGTTGTTCTCTATATCTGTGCGTCTGCCTCTTTTTTGTTATATTCACTAGTTTGTAGTATTTTTCAGATTCCACATGTAAGTGATACCATACAGTACTTTTCCTTCTCTGTCTGACTTATTTCCCTTAGCATAATGCCCTCCAAGTCCATCCATGTTGCTGCCAATGGTACCATTTTGTTATTTTCTTACGGCCGAGTACTATTCCACTGTATGTATATATGAGACAGGCTGGGACCTGGGCCCCTCTGCTGCAGTTCTTGCACCTGGACATGCCTCTCCTTGAGCAACAAAATACAAAGAAACTGTACAGGACCAAAAATAACTGCATGCATGTGCAGTTGGGGCAAATTCTGGACAAAAGATGCACAGAGACCACAAAACCCAACTGCCACTTTTGAAGAGCCTGGAGCAAAAGCAGGGGGTCGGGAGCAAAAGCAGGGTGCTGAGCATGCCCCCTGCACACAGCACCACCTAAGGGGTGGGCAAAACACCTAAGCCAGCCCTCCGTCCCGACCCCTGGACACACCTCTACCCTCACCCCATATAAGGAACAAGCTCGGGACTTCCCTGGTGGCGCAGTGGTTAAGAATCCACCTGCCAATTCAGGGGACACGAGTTCGAGCCCTGGTCCGGGAAGATCCCGCATGCCGTGGAGCAACTAAGCCCGTGCGCCACAGCTACTGAGCCTGCGCTCTGGAAACTGAGAGCTACAACTACTGAAGCCCATGCGCCTAGAACCCGTACTCCACAACAAGTGAAGCCACTGCAATGAGAAGCCTGCGCACCGCAAAGCTGCAATGAAGGCCCAATGCAGCCAAAAATAAATAAATAAAATAAATAAATTTATTAAAAAAGAAAGAAAGAAAAAAAAAGAAACAAGCTCACCCCGCCTCAGGGAGAGGGGAAGCAAGGGAACATGTCATTTGTTCTCGCTCCCCACTGCTACAGCAGGGGCCCCAATAAAGCCTTGCCTGAATTTCTTGTCTGGCCTCTGATCAATTTCTATTGATTAAGGAGGACAAAAACCCTGGATGGTAACATATATACCACATCTTTTTTATCCATTCATCTGTTAATGGACACTTAGTTTGCTTCTATATCTTGGCAATTGTAAATAATGCTACTATGAACATTGGGGTGCATGTATCTTTTTGAATTAGTGTTTTTGTTTTTTTCGGATATATACTCAGGAGTGGAATTGCTGGGTCATATGGTAGCTCTATTTTTAGTTTTTTAAGGAACCTCCATACTGTTCTCCACAGTGGCTGCACCAATTTACATTCCCACCAACGGTGCACAAGGATGGCCTTTTCTCCACACCCTCGCCAACATTTGTTGATTTTAAGTTGGCCTTATTCCTAAGCCTGTGCCCTTGATATGACTCTTACTGCCTTCCCATCTGACCCTGCAATGCCCTTCTGTTACGCCATCTAGTTCTTATCCTTTTGTTCCATCATGTCCTCATTTATAGACCTTGATCCTTTGCTTTATACAAAGTTTTATTGTTAAGCAGTGGAGAACACTACTAGGGAGAATTTATGTTAGGAATCATTTTCTAACCAGGTGTACCACGTAGATGGTCATTTGTAAATTTTCTGAGTGCTTACATTTATTTTTTTATATGATAAAGTATATAGTAAACACACAATGATAATGATTACAACGCTAGCTCTTAGTAGCTAAGAGTTATCTTGTGCCAGGCACTGTAGTAAGTATATCTGAGTTTAATTCTTGAAGCATCTCTATAACACAACTACTACTATTACACCAGTTAAACTATTAGACAATTAAAGAAACATAGGTACAGAGAGGTTAAACAACTTGCCCAAAGTCACACAGCTAGAATGTGGCAGAGCAGGGATTCAAACCCAGTCTGTCTGACTCTAGACCGCTGCCTAATTTTGCCTCTTATCACATTAAACTTGTGATTTCATTGCTATTATTGCTCAGAATAAGGCTTAGGAATAAAAGATTTACAGAAAATAAAAATAAATCTTAGTGCTGGAGCTTATGCCGTGAGAAGTACTAGGGAGAGGCATCAAAGAAAGGCACGTAGGTTCAGATTCTCAAATATTTGGAGTGAGAATGATCATTCAGAGCCCTCCATACGGGGGCATGAGTCCCTTTTATAGAGTAGCTGAATCCTTGTGGAATGTGTTCCCAGCTTCCCATGATTCCCACACTCCTAGCTAAGGGCCCTGGTGGGTTTTTTTATGCCTGTAGGGTATTTATGGTAAGTCTGTACTCATTGGTCATCCTGTTTAGACCAAGGTGGTTACCTGACCCAAGATGTGCCAATCAGAGCTCCTTCCCTGATAATTTGGAGTTGAGAGAGAGGAAGTAAAAGGCGCGTGCGCACACACACACACACACGCACACACACACACTCACATTCACATGCATATTGCCTCATTCTCTTCTAGTAGTTGAACCAGTGACATGCTCCCCTGAGTGCTGTGGTGTGGCCCAAGATGCAGTAGAAGCATCTGGAGTCTGTTTCCAGTTAAAGGGAGAGGCATGAAGCCAGCCTGTAGAGAGAGAGGGAGACAAGGAGTAAAGAAAAGGGACCCCTGGGTCCCTGAGGGCCTCTTTTCCTGTTCTACCCCTTCCACAAGTTCAGCTGCATTCCAATCTTAAGGTTCCTTAAGACTTCCTTAGTCCTTTATAATATACGCTGTCTAAAAAAAACCTCCATCCGATTTCTGTCACTTACAACCCCCTGGCTTGGCGTCAAATGCCCAACTTCTCTGCCCAAAGCTGAGTCAGGTCTATGGGGCAAAGGAATGTTCGGGAGGAATCCCTTCCGAGCAGGCCTTCTCTGTAACCCTCAGACTCAGCTTGAGCTGTGGTTTCAGACGGCAGCCCACAGGAGCCCTTACTACTGGGGCCAGGTGAACCAACGTGGATTTCTTCCCCCAAGGTCAGCAAAACCTAGCACACTGATTTCCCTCTTGTCAGCAGCCAAATTGATCATTTTCTCAGGCTGCCTGAGAAACGCTGATTCCCGAGCCTCAGATGTTCGCAGTGGAAAACTGTCTCTTCTCCTCGATGCCCTGGGGCCTTGTTAAACCTCTCTCTTCAGCTCCAGGAGTCAATGTCCAGTCTCAGAAAGGCCGCATCTCACGATCCATCCAGGGGAGGGGGCAATAATAAAATCCCTGGTGTCACAGTTGGAGTCTCACTGTCTCTCTTTAGGGTGGATGGTTAAAAATTCATGGTTATTTTCAAAGGAGAAAAAAATGCTTAAACTGCTTTCCGACTTGCAATCGTTCCCTTTTTTGATTCAAAATCAAACTTTTGTCTAGACAGGCGAGGGCTTTTTGCTGACATATCTTGCCAGCTCAGAAACCTTGAGGTTTTCCAAATGCAACACCCCCGCCCCTTCCCGGCGGCCAGTCTCCAGCCATGTTCCTTCCAAACACATCCTCTGAGCAGCTCAGAGCAGAGCTAACTGCATGGAAAAGCCCAGGATGGACACTGGCGGTTCTTCCTTTGGCTCAGCCATCTTCCTTAACGAGTTATCTACACTGGCAGCTGCTATGCTAAGTCTCTGGCACAGTCTAGACTTATTGCAGTGTTTGAAGCAGCTATAACAGTCCCCCCATCACCCAACAGCTGCAGCTGTTCCTCCTTCTCCCCTTCTTCTTCCTTCTTGTCTTCTCTTCTATTCCAAGTAATGTGTTCACCGTAGAAAAATGAGAAACTGGATAAGCACGCAGGAGAAAATAAATACCCCATCCTATAATCTTATTCTTCTAAAAATTTTCTCTAAATAGATATACACATGTGTTCCCATATATGACTAAATAAGAATCCCCCAAATTATCCAAAATCCTTGCAGCTTAAGCAACACAAATCTATTGTCTCACAGTTTCTGTGGGTCAAGAATTTGAGAACAGCTTGTGTGGGAAGTTGTGGGTCAGGTTCTCTCGTGAAGTTGCAGCTGCAAGTCTCATCTGAAGGCTTGACTGGGGCTGGATGATCTGCTACCAAGATGGCGCACTCACATGGGTGGCAACCTGATGCCAGCTGTTGGCGGGAGACCAGGTGAAATTTGTTTTCATAGGCTGCTTGAATGTCCTCACAATATGGCAGCTGGCTTCTCCCCAAAGTGAGTGATCCAAGGAGGAGCCAAGCAGGAGGGGGAATGACATTTTTGACGTAGTCCCAAAGTCATACTTTATCACTTCCGCCATGTTCTATGGGTCATACAGACCAACCCTGATGCAACGTGAGAGAAAACTACTCAAGGGTGATGAGGCAAGGATATTAGGGGCCATGTTGGTGGTTGGCTACCATTATAAAAATATATAACATCATATAATATCCATACCTTTTTTCTTTTTACCAAAAAATGGCATTGTAGTCTATATACCAACTTATCAGCCATGTGACTGAGTCACCTTGGAGCAGATGCTCCAGTCCCAGTGAAGGCTTCCAATGCCACTGCAATCCCCAAAATATCTGACTGTGACTTCATGACACATTCTGAACCAGACCAGCTGAGCCACTCTGATTCCTGACCCCCAGAAACTGTGAGATAATAAACTGTCACTGTGTTAAGCGGCTAAGGTATCTATGACTTGCTGTTTTCTGAATGGGTGTATAATGGTCATCTTTGACTGTAAACAAATATTATTTTATAGCATCTTATTAGTAGGTCCCTAGGGGGGCAGTTGGAAATGTGTGTTTGTGTGTGAGTGTGTGGAGGGTGATTTTGGTTGTTACCTGAACTGGCAGACACTCCAAAATTGAGTAGGGGCCAGGTGAGATAGCAGTGGTAGACATTATTGCTGCCCACCTATATTTCCAGGTCTTTTCTTTAGCGTATACGAGGGGGTTACACTTTGCCACCCACCTGAAATTAATTATGAGCCTATGACTTCCTTCTTTTTTTTTTTTTTTTGCCTCCAAAAGTGACATTTATTCAAAGAAAAAAATGACAAGATGTCCGTCCCTTGACTCCCTTCCCTCCCCCTCCAGTGAAATGTGAGACAGTGACAGATGTGACTTCCAAGTGGAAGCATTTAATTACCGGTGCTCAGCTTTTTGTTGTTTTAGGCCGCTGAGATGAGAGGCATTTTTGTTGCTGTGGCATAACCTAGCTCACCCTGACTAATGCAGAGTCCAAGACAGAAGGTGATTCAGGTCTCCTTCAAGGCTGGACCAGGACCCATCTGCTGTCAGAGCCATTCCTTCCTCTTCCCTTGCTCTGCTCTGTGTCTCAGGGGCTTGGCCCTGCAAGCTGTAGTTTGCAGTTTTCCTATCATTTTCGTTTCCACTGGTGGGACTCATGACATATCAGAGGGTGGGAGAAAGGGAGAGGCCAAGATATTTCTTTCCCTTCATTTTTCAGTCAGGCAGCAACTCCAGCAGAAACTACATCTTCTCTTTGTCGTTAACTCCCTCTACGAGTCTCGCCATGCTTCCACCTTCCACCAGGAGACCCCAAGCTTGGGTTGCAGTCGTATCACCTCTTCTTTCTGTCCTCTAGCCTAGGGGTGTCGGTAAACCCCTGCTGTTAGTAATCTCTGCTTTCCTCACCATCCCCTTTGGTTTCTCAGATTTTCCATTCTTTGGGTGACCGATTCTCTGCGTTAAAATCTCTTGATTTCAATTACCCAGAGTACCTTCTGTTCCCACAATTGGGCCCTGACTGATACCTGGACTCTGAGCCGGGGCCTATAGAAAGACAGGGGATGCGGCAAAGAATGATGCAGATATGGGTCTGCCCCATGAGGACCCACACTCTGATGGGGCAGACAGACTCACAGGGCGACTCCTCCAAGAAGGGGCATTACAGAGCCCTGGGGATTCTAATACAGTCTTGGAGGTCTGGAAAGGCTGATATCTGGAGGGTAAACAGGAGTTAGGCATCTGGGAAGTTTCTGGTATTCCCAAGCCGGGAGGCAGGGGCCAGCCCCTTTGCTGATTACCATTAGTAGCATCAGTTGGCAGGGCAGGGTTGGGCCGCCCCCTGCCCTCCCTGTTTCCTGGCACTGGTGCTCATTTGGCTTCCAGCGATTGATTGCCATTTGCACTCAATCTGGGAGATTTGGATCCAACCGCAAACATTTCTGAGCACCTGTTGGCTCTACAGATAAAGTGGCTGTGACTCCAAGAGCGATATCATCATCAGCTTGATTTTGGGCTCTTTTAAGAAAATGCCTGGAGAATCTGGGGAGATTGACCCATCTATCCATCTTCTATTTCCTTACACGTGTCCTGAACACCTGTTCAGGGCCCAGAACTCTGCCTGGCACTGGCGTGGGAGGCAGCCACATAATCAAGTAAAACATTCTTCCTTTTTTGGAAGAACACATAGTCTGATGGGGGAGGAAGCAGCCACAGAGAAAATAATTACGATTTATTTCTCAAAGCACATAAGGAATGAAGAGGAGGGAGTGAATGACTACCTAAGTCATCAGAAAAGGTTTCTCAGAGGAAGTGACATGGAACAGGGTACTGAGTGATGAGTAGGAGTTTGCCAGCTGGAAGAAGATAAAATATTCCAAGCAATGGAAATAGCACATGCAAAAGTATAAAGCTGAGAATAAAATAAATAAGTAAATAAGACATGGTAAACATGTTATAGTCAGAGACTTGTGAGCTGAAGTGTAGGGTGCTCAAAGTGTAGGGTACATGGTTGGGAGTGTATGAGAAGAGGGAGAGAGGGTATGATAGGGCCAGATGGTGAATGGCCTTAAACAGTGAGCTAAAGAGTTTGGATCTAATTATATTAGGAGATTAGAATAGGGAAGGGTTATATCCAGATCTGTATTTACAAAGACCAATATGGCTGTTTAGTATAGAAAAGCTTCATTTATTTATTCAAAAAGTATACATTGAGTGCTACCATATGTCAGGCATTCTTGCTAGGTATTAGGAATAGCCGTGAACAAGACAAGCAAGCACCCTATCCTTCTGGAGTTCAATCTAGTGTAGGAGACAATATTATATACAATCTAATTATATATAATATATATTTATTTCTATAAATACATATAATATTTATTATATTATTATTATATGATGTTATATATAATATATACTATATGTAATAATATATTATTATATAATAAATAATATTATTTATCTCTATAATATATATATGATATGTAATAATATATTATTATATAATAAATATTATTTATCTATCTATCTCTATAATATATATATAATATGTGATAATATATTATTATATAATAAATAATATTATTTATCTCTCTATCTATCTATCTATCTATATATATATAGTGGTGCTAAGTGCTATGAAGGAAGAGAAAAAGGCAATGTGATAGTGAATACTGAGGGCTATTTAGAGAGTCCATAGCTGGTCTAGGGTGATCTGGGGCCTGGGAGGGTATTCCAGGAAGAAGTTCCTTTGAGACAAAGTTACTGTGTGTGGAAGAACATGGGACTGAATGGGGGACAGACTGGAAGTAATGGGAACTGAGGTGAATATGTAGAGAGGTATGGGGAGGTTTAGGAGACAGGGAAGGTGATACCCTCAGGGTCGGACATACCTAGTTTATGCCACCTATCCCAGAGACACACTATGTGTTCATCTAGCCCTAGTGTGTTTTTCTCCTGGACGTACAGCTAGACTACAGTCCCCAATCTCCCTTGTAGTTAAGTGGGATCGGGTGACGAGTTTTGTCCAGTGGGATACGGGCAAGAATGACCTGGGTCCCTTCCAGGCCAGGCCTCTAAAACCTCCCACATAATCTTCCATGCCTTCCCTTTGCTCACCTTTGCTTCCCTTGAGCACCCAGGAGCCAGGTGCTCAAGGTCCAGCAGAGGACTCTGATGCCCGAGAACATGTTTTCTGAGCGATGATATCGAGGACCAGATAATACTTTGATGCGGAGGACTGTCCCATATACTGTAGGGTACGTACGAGCATCCCTGGCTTCTACCAATGAGATGCCAGATTTCCCTGCCTCTAGTTTCAGCAACCAGAACCATATCTAGATGCTGCCAGATGTCCCTGTGTGAGAACCACTGTCCTAGAAGATAAGGCACAAGCTGCCGGGGTCCCTGAATGACTGTGTGGGGCAGAGCTCACCCTGCTGATCCTCACTGGACTGTGACGTGAATGAGAAATAAACCTTCTCTGCGTTAAGCCACAGAGATCTGGGGGTTATTTGTTACAACAGCTTCACCTACCCTGATACACCATTCCCACCTGGAGTTCAGATAGGTCTGGGCTAGAGTTACAGACTTACGAGTTATCATCAATCAAAGCTGTGAGAGCACCTGAGGTCACCAAGATAGTGAGATGAGAAAGGGCCCTGAATGCTCAGGATTAGGCAATTTTAGGATATGACCAAAGGAGGAGGAGAGATTCTCCAAAGGAGGCTGACGGCAGGAGGTCAGAGGACATCCAGGAGAGAGTGATGCCTTGGATGCTGATGGAAGAAAGATTGGGAGCCCAGCAGGAAGGTGGGTAACAGAAATGGGCTTGGGTTGATGGCTATTAGGTGAATGTTAAATGTAGAGATTTAAGAATCAGGACAAATGAGTACCAATCAACGTGGAACAAAGCCATCGAAAGGTCAGGTAGCTGGGCCCAGCCTTGACACACTCCTTCGTTCTGGAGGCGAACCACCCCACTCTCTAAGCTTTGTATCTTTTTCCATTAAAGACTATTCTTTCCAACCCTGCAGGATAAACGAAGCAACATCTACATAAGGCTTTAATCTGGCCCCCACCCAATTTCAGCCCAACCCTGGCCCCCAATGAAAGGTGTTGTATAAACAAAAAATACTGTCATTCCAATGTGCTGGATGAGTGTTTGATAGAGATCAGAGGAAGGCCGGGACCCCTAATGGCCACTGCAGTGGGGGGAGGCCTCATTCCATCTTTGTGTTTCAAGAAGTTTGTGAAGGGAGCCATGTGACAGAGACTCGCTGGAATGGTTTAAAAAAATGAAGGAAATTCCCCATTTCCTGGTTGTAAGAAAATATGGGTGGGACGAGCCTTAAGCGAGCTGATCATGGTTCGGACTTTGAAGTCAGATGAATGACAATGATCTCCAAGCCAGGAACACAATGTAATGAACTCACCCTGCTTTTCCATGAGAAACAAAACCACTGAAGGCGCCTGGAGTTGGAAAACAAAGGCTCTTTGAGTTGGAAGGCCTTGGGGAGGAAGACTTAGGGGTGCTCTTGAGCTGTGACTAATGGGGAATGAAGATATAGGGCTACTGGACCAAAGTAGGGGACTCATGCTAGATATTGCAGTGGTGTCAACATAGCTGCTGTTTAATTTAGCCTCGATGGATGGCCTAGTGTGTTTCTGGACCTGGATCTGGGTCTGTCAATATAGAGATCAATGAGAAAGTTCACCATCTAATGGGATAGTCAGGACACTTGATTCCTTTATTCTTTCTTTCCTTTCTTCCTTTTCTACAACAGTATTTATTGACGTGCCAGGCTCTGGGCAATGGGCTATGATGGTGAACATGGCAGGCTGGTTCTGCCTTCGCGGAGGCTGAGGCTTACCTGGGAAGACAGAACATTAAATGAGCCACGTGATGATGTGTGTTAAGGGCTATGATGGGGAAAGCACAGAGGACATGGGTGCTCACAGTAGAAGCATGGTGGGGGGCGGGGCAGTGAAAGTTGGGCAATAATAAAGTAGGTGGAAGTCAGGATTGACCCCAGAGAGGAAGTCAGGTTTCAAAGACAGAGGAGGGAATGGTGCTTAAGCTGGGTTTTGAAGGGTGAAGAGGAGCTGCCAGGTAGACAGGATGAGAGAAGGGCATTCCAGGAAGAGGGAACAGCAATGCAAAGGCATGGGGGCTTGAGAGAGTGCCGTTTGTGACAACTACCGATAACTCAGGACTGCTGGGGAAGGAAGTTCAGGAAACGATGGGAGAGGAGTCCAGTACAACAAACAGGGTCAGATCAAGAAGGGCCTTTTAGACCAAATTGTGAAGTTTGTTCTGAAGGTGATAGGGAGCCATTGAAGGATTGTGAGCAGGGAAGTGATGTGATCAGATATGGGTTTTGGCAAATTGCGCTCTAGCCCCCGAGTAGAGGACAGCCTGGAAGGGTTAGACTAGAGAGATGAGTCTGGAGACAGCATCCCGGACAACTCCGGGGAAAGGCTGTATGGCTGAGGCTTGGGTTAACTGAGTTTCAGTTCTTGCCATTGCACATAAAAATATGCAACCACGAGTCAGGTGGTCAAAGTCACTGCTGGGTGGTTTACTGGTCATCTGGGATTAGAGGGGGGTTGAGAATAAATCTGCTACTCAGCCTCTCTGGTGAGTGATATGGTTTTGTGCGCACATGTGCGTGTGAGCCTGGGCATTTCCGCCTAGAGGCACACGGAGGAGAGACCAACTTCAAAGGTGAAAGTAACCTTGAGGAAGGTCTTACAAACTGCAGCTTCCAAAGGAGGTGGAAGCAAAGCTTATTGGTGAAGAGCATAAGTCTTGATGACAAATAGACCTAACCCTTGTTTATTAATAGTTGTACAACTTTGGGGGAACCCTCTTCCTCTTTCTGAGCCTCAATTTCCCTCATCTGTATAATGGGCATAAAAGTGGCACAAAGTAAGGGCTCATTTGGTATTTCCTGCAAGGGTTAGATATGTGCAGTCTTGGGAAACAAGACTTTGGCTTTTCTTTGAGTTTCTCTTCATTGCCCTTCTCAGTTTTCTTATGTCACCATCATTTTTTTCCTTGTCAGATCTCACTCAAGTTGTCAACCATGCTGGGGCATGTTCTGTTAGAGTGAGGTGTTGAATTCAGTCGGCGCCTTTTCAGTCTGTATCAGCCAAGTTTCTCTAGTGAAATAAACCAATAGGGGGTGTATATGTTTGTGTGTGTGTGTGTGTGTGTGTGTGTGTATTGAAAGATTTATTTTAAGGCAGTGGCTCACACAGTTGTGGGCACTAGCAAGCCCAGACTTACAGGCTGGAAACTTTTAGGCAGGACTTAATGCTACAGTTTTGATTCAGAATTTACCACAATGTAGTAGAAAGGATATGGAATTTTAAAAAGGAACTGTAAGTCCATGACGAGCTCACAACCCAGCCCAACAGAAATGGGGTCATACGTGTACCAAAGGACACACCCTAGGATGCTTTTAGCTGCAAATGACTTGAAACAACTTAAATACCCACCAACAGCACAACGGATAGATTAATAGTGGTGTCACATCCCAGGGGAATACTAGATAGCAGTGAAAATGAAATGCAGCTACATAAACTTGGATAAATCACACACACATAATATAGAGAAAAACTATCCAGACACAGAAGAATAAAGCTCTATGATTCCGTTTATTTAAAGTTCAAACGTACAAGTTAAAACTATGGGGAAGTAGTCAGAATAGGGACCACCTTTGGGAAGGGATAATGACCAGGAGGGTGGGACTGAGTGAGGCTGTGGGGACACTTGCAGTGTTCTATGCTTCCATCTTGATGGTGGTGACAGGGGTATGTTGATTTTTGTCAAAACTGAGCTGTTTCAATGCTTAAATGCATTCACTTTACTGTTTGCATGTTTCCTTTCGTTTAAAAGTTTAAACGAAGAATAACATTACGTTGACAAGCAACACACGTCTGGGGGACAGATCTGGCTTCTTCCTGCTCCACTTGTACAGGGGAGGGCATGTCCACTTTACAGATGGGGAAACTGAGGCTTGGGGGTGTGGCTGACTTTCTTAGGGGTCACCTCAAAAGCCATCATCAACTGGAGGGCTAAGCGTGCCATTCTAACAGTTTCTCACCTGTCTCCTCACCTGGTGTTTGTTTCAATTCCCGTTTGAATATTTTGTCTATTACAATCTAGATTGTATTTAGAAATACCTGGATGAACCCAAGAAGTTTGATCACCAAATGGATTTTGTATTTTTCCTTCACCTGAGTCAGGGTTTCTTCACCTCATCCCTCTCCACATTTGGCGCTTGGTAATTCTTTGTGGTGGGGACTGGAGGTGTTCAGCAGCATTCCTGGCCTCTTATCACTAGGTGCCTGTCACACCCCCACCCGCAGTAGTGACAAAACTGTCTCCAGATATTGCCAAATGTCCCTGGGGAGGGGGGCGAAATCACCCCCAGGTGAGAGGTACTGACTGAGAGAGTGGGGCTCCTTGAGGGCTTGAACGAGGTTAGATTCATCTCTGTATCTGGCATGCAATAGGTACTCAATAATTGTTAGCTGAATATAAACCAAAAAAGCATGTCTGTGCAAGGTCTGGGCACAGTCTCCAGAAAGTGGGATGCAGTTGCCTCACAGACCGCCACACACGTGCGTGTGGCCCCATCCGGGCAGAGCAGCTCTCGTATCTCAGCTCTGCTATTTCACACCTTTTTTGTCTTGGGTAAGTGATTAAACGTCTCCTTACTTAGGTTCCTCATTTGTAAAGTTGGCATTAGAATGGTGTCTTGCTTATCGTTTTCGTGTGTGGGTTGAGGGGATAACTAAGCCCATGCCTCACTGTGTGCGGATTAATCAGGGAAAGCTGTTTTAATTGGGTACCATGTGAGTGAGAGCTGAGTGATCAGGTGAGTTACAAATAAAACTGAAGTTGAGGGGCTTCCCTGGTGGCGCAGTGGTTGAGAGTCCGCCTGCCGATGCAGGGGACACGGGTTCGTGCCCCGGTCCGGGAAGATCCCACATGCCGCGGAGCGGCTGGGTCCGTGAGCCATGGCCGCTGAGCCTGCGCGTCCGGAGCCTGTGCTCCGCAACGGGAGAGGCCACAGCAGTGAGAGGCCCGCGTACCGCAAAAAAAAAAAAAAAAAAAACCACAAAAAACTGAAGTTGAGATTCTTGCCTCCAAAGAAAAAGATATCAGTCCAATCCAGTGAGACCTTGCCCTTAAAAAGTCGTTGCAAAGGGCTTTTGTGTCATTTTGCTCACTGATGTCCTGAGGGCAGCCATTTTTGCCTCACATGGCAGAGGAAGGAATGGAGGTCCAGGAATTTCAGGGAGTCAGTCAGGTCACTTAACTCAGCCTGTCAGTATGTGGTCTCCTTCCTTCTTCTGAACCTTACTGAACACATATAGGAAGACATCAGAGGGGTACCCCGAGCCGTGGCCAGGGAGGAGCCTGTCCCGGGTAGCAGCCGGTGCAACGGTGTGTGGTGGTGGGGTGACATCTGTTCTTCATGCACGCCCAGCACCCACGCTGCCTTCTTCTGGTAATAGCACCCTGATTTTCCCTCCAGATACTATCCCTCCCCACACTTTCATCCTCCAAGAAGAATGGACCTACTTCCTGTTCCAGATTTGGCCAGTCAGCACATTCCGTTCCCTGGACCCCAGTGATAGGTTCAGGGGTGGTCATGTGACTCAAGACAGTCCAATGGGAACCAACACTCCTTGGATTCTGGTGTGAGTACTGGGAAGGAAGAGCTCTCTTTTTCATTGGAGTTGCTGAACTGGTAAGACATCTGTTGGGAGCTTCTGGTGGGCACCTTGCCGCCATGAGAGATGGGCCTGCCTACAAATGAAGCCAATACACGCAGACCTGAGAGGTGGAGAGGGACTGATTTAAGCCAATCTGACTTGGTTTCTGTCTGGACTAGGCAGTGTCTGTCTGTTCCCACACCCCCATCAGCACCTCACAGGGTGAGGACAGGAGAGTGAGGATGCTGGGAAAGCGAGTGACAAGGGTTCGTTCTAGGTGTTTTTTTTTTTTTTTTTTTTTGTGGTACACGGGCCTCTCACTGTGTGGCCTCTCCCGTTGCGGAGCACAGGCACCGGACGCGCAGGCCCAGCGGCCACGGCTCACGGGCCCAGCCGCTCCGCGGCATGTGGGATCTTCCCGGACCGGGGCACGAACCCGTGTCCCCTGCATCGGTAGGCGGACTCTCAACCACTGCGCCACCAGGGAAGCCCTAGGTTTTTTTGACACTGCCTGGTTAGGACACTGGTAAAAATGACCTGAACTCACCAGATACCACTAAACATTAGAAGGTGTATCTCCTACCCCACACCCACATTGTCCTCCAGACCTCAGTTTTTCTTTCCACAAAATGGGTATGCCTGTGCAGTGCAGCCATCCTGGTTGAGCAGCATGTTAATTTCTACTAATTACTTGTCTATATCTGCTCCTGACCTTCAGTCTCCTAACAGTAAGAAGATAGCTAAGGTGTTAGGCACTCGGTATACATTAGGAAACGTGGTAAGCACTTTGCCAACATCAAATACTTCCCTGAATTCTCAGGGCACTTACTCTATGAAGAAGATGCTATGGCTATCCCCATTTTATATATATATGCAGAAGCTAGCCTGGGAAGGAAGAGCATGGCCAATTTCACATGGGCTGCTCTGTGGAGGTGAGCCGGGACTAGTCTTAATGAGATCTTGCTTCCAAATTGGCACCGCGTTGCAGATTCCAAAAGGCTTTCCTCTTCTCCTTTGGTCCTCGCCTGATATTTTTGAACTGGTTGTTTATTCTCGTTGGACAGATGTGGAAACTAAAGTTCATCAAGGGGCAGGGAACTTGACCAAGTCTACAGAGAGGAGGAGGAGGTCTGTGATGATAATTGAAATCCTGTAGGGAGCCGTCCTGTAGGTCACAATTACATACATTTTAGGAGAGGGTGGAGCGATTCTTATCCCCATTTTACAG
Organism: Aethalodelphis obliquidens; assembly: GCF_003676395.1. Lineage (NCBI taxonomy): Eukaryota > Metazoa > Chordata > Mammalia > Artiodactyla > Delphinidae > Aethalodelphis > Aethalodelphis obliquidens. Next base: position 11,186,173 of record NW_020837972.1, on the reverse strand, counting down.
GTGAGGAAACTGAGGCTTACAGAATGAAGTCACTTTACCCAAGTTACATAGCTAATTATGATGGAGTCCAGGTTTGCATCCAGGCAGTTGGATGTCACAGCCTGTTCTTTTAAGCACTGTCCTAGGCCATCTCTTCAGAAATAGAATCTGAAGCCGGTCTGAGACTGCTAGACCACTCACTCTCGCATTATTTTGAGAGAAACGCAGTAAGGGGAGAGCAGAGGGAGAACGTCCTAACTTCTTTGTTCCCCACTTGGCAGCCCCCTCCGGCTCAGGTAAATAGAAGTGATTCCATCATTGTTTGTCCCTAGCCCTAATGACTTTCGTCTTTGTGTCTTCGGAGCCAGACCTCACCCCTGGGAAGCTGGCCTGGGGCCTGAGAGGCACCAGCCGCCTCTGTGAACAATGGCCTTTGTTCTTCACACTTTCCCTATCAAAGCCTCGCAGCAGGGATGGCCTTCAGAGGCTATGAACGCTGTGATAATTCCTGTGCCAGAGCTGGGGAGGGGAGAGCAGGAAAGGAGGGGTCAGGTGTAACTTTGACCCAGTTAAGTCACTCTGGGGTCCGCTGTCATCCTGTGTTGGTGGGAATAAACTCTCTGAATAGCTTTGGGGTGATTAGCTCATCAAGCCTTGTGTGAATTGTTCTCGTGTTATCTTCTGGGGAGCGGCGGGTCTGGAAATGATATTGGTGAACAGGGAATTTCGGTGACAACAACAATAGTAACAGCAATGATGGTGGTGGTGAGGATGCTCGCTATATTTACTGTTCACTTACTGTGTTCCAGGCACTCTAAGTATTGCATATAGGGTAGCATTTAATTCTAAAAACAACCCTGTAAGGTAAAGCAATTATTATTATGCACATTTTTAGAGGAGGACAAAGGAGAATCTGGGGAGTAAATAACTTGCCCAAGGTCACTGAGCTGGGCCTTGAACCGAGGTCTAAGTGACTCCAGAGCCCATGCGCTTAACCACTAGGTTCAAGTGGGCCTTTGTAAGAAAGAACGGAGCAGGGACATGGAGAGCAGGCACACTTGGGTTCTGCTTTTAGCCATCCCTGCAGCCTTGGGCTGGTGGCCTCTAATTGCTGAGCCTCCTTCCTCACCTGTAGAATGGGGAGTCCTAATGCTTGCATACCAGTCAGAGTCTCTGCAAGAAATAGAATCTACCCTGGATCGTTCAAACTGTGAGAGTTTCATCAAGGGGTGACTTAGAGAGGGGTGGGCAGAAGTGAACAAACGAGGGATACTAAGACCCCCAGAGTCTGGCAACAGTGGGGAGCTGTCACCCTCTGTAGGTTGAAGGAGCAAGGCGTAAGGAAATGAGGTTTCAGGAGCCCAGAGAGGGCTGGGGTGGCGGTGGATGAGCCACCTGGTAGGAGCTGCAGTGGGGAGGGGCATAACCCCTGCCAGTGATGTGATCCCGAATTAGAGAGAAAACAGGGAAGAGATACCCCAGCCTCTTTCCTTTTACCCCTTGACCTTTGGGCACTGCCTCCCATTGGATGATCCCAACCGGAAACCAGAGCACATGGGATACTGGGAAATGTAGTCCATAGGGATAGAGGTCAGTTTCTGGGGCACAGAGCAGGACAGAGAAGGGTGAAGGATAGGGGGAGAGGACAAATGGAGAGTAAGCAAGTCCCACCTTCCAAGGTCCTCATGAAAAGGCAATAAGGTGACTCGTGTCAACACCTGTTCTGTAGGAGGCATGCAACGAATCCATTCAGTTTTGTTACAGGATGAGGCATGGTGGTCCTTGTTAGCACTCAAAAGTATTCTCTCTTCACGGGAAGCAAAACTGTGTCCTGGAAGAGGGTGTGGATTCTGGAGCCAGACGGCTTTGATCCAAATCCTGCTCTCCTGTCTACTAGTTGTATGATCCCAGGGAATTCATTTAAATGCCTTGTGCCTCAGTTTCCTCGTCTGTAATATGAGCAGTACCTACATCTCACAGGGGCTTGGGAAGGATTGAATGAGTTAAACATGGGAAGCTCTTAGAAGAATGTCTGGCCACTGGTCAGTCCTCAGTAAATTCTGGCTCTTAGGATATTTCTAGATGCTTACTTTCAAGAAGGGCTGTCAGACAAATCATCTAAGAACAGAGTGATGTGTTTTCTCAGTCTAAGAAGTAGATATTGATTAGGGAGCAGAGACAGGAAGCCTGTTTCAATCAAGTGGGTCAAGGAAGGCCTCTCTGAGGAGGTGACACTTGAGCTGAGACCTGGAGGATGAGTGGGAAGCCTCCGGGCCTGAGGAATAGAGGTCCAGGCAGCAGGAATAGCAGGTGCAAAGGCCCTGAAGCAAAAACAACTTTGGATGTTTGAGGAACACCAAGAAGACTATTGAGACAGGGGGTGAGATTAGAAGTCAAGGTCAGAGAGGTGGCAGGGGCCATGGAGGCCAGAGTAAGGAATTTGGATTTCCTTCCAGTGAGACAATAAGCTCCTGGAAGCACGTTATGCTGGGAAGGGATATGATTGTATGTATTCGTCTGGACCTTTGCAAGAAGCACATACCAAGATGGGATTAAACGTGCAGGGATTTAACTAGCGGAAGTGTCTGTTTGAGAGCAGGTAGAGATAGCCAGAACAGGCAGGGAGAGCTGTTGAACTTCAGTGCAGGTCTGATTCTGAGTGAGGAGACAGGGAGAAGAGGCCGGGTGACAGCACCCCTGGCTGCCACGCAGACTGAGGAAGATTCAGGAAAGCCGTAGGGAGGCCTAGAGCTGTCAGAGGAACTCCATGTCTCCCTGGAACAGACCTGCCTTAGCATCCTTGTCAATTTTAGACATTGGCTTAAACGCGGCCCCCAGGAGCCACGGCCCGTGGGAACTGTGGCCTCCCAGCAAATGCAGGGTGGCTTTCAGAGCCCAGCAGCTGGGGCCCTCAGTTCACCGTGCTCCCGCAGTTGTTGGTCTAGAGATGCATTCTCACGTTACCCTCTCCAACTTGCATTTTCGACTTGCACTTGGGCTATGCCAAGAAGACCGGCTGGGAAGGTGGGCGAGAGACACGCTGATGACCGCTGAGAGCTCTGGCTCCAAAGGCCCAAGCAGGAGGGGCTGAGCGGGCGACCCAGATGGAACTTGGTGGGAGGCCAGACAGAGGTGTGCGCCTCCCAGTGAGTCAGGCCCTGCCTGGCTCCATCCCTGCCCGCCCAGCCTACGACACCCCCTAGGTCCCCTGTCTCCCCGGAGGAAGTTAGGCCTGTAGCCTGGCTTCCTGCTATTATGCCGTTTTTGCAACCTGGACTTGACTTAGGTGTTACGTTATGGCTAAGAATATGCCCTGACACTTGAAAGGAACTTTTATTATTGTCCTAATTTGTGAAGAATTAGTTGTTACTATTTTTTTTCTCCTTCCCTTCTCCCCTTTCTTCTCTGCAGGGTCAGGCTGGAGCCCTGTTATTGTTGTTAAATTTAGATCTGGAACTATATTGGGCCCGGCCTGGTGTCCCTGTGCTTTCACTTCTTAAAACAGGAAGGAAGGCCCCAGCTGGGGACTTTTGGAGAGCCAAGGAGCTGCTCTGAAGGCCTCAGGGAAATGCTTTCAGTGGAAACCACTAGATGTGCGTAGGAGGGACCGGATTCAGAGAGTGTCTTTGCGTGGTTGAGTTGAAAGATTTTTTTCCCCCTGACCTGTGGATACCCCAGTGAGCCAGACCTCTTATCATGGTAGGTGGGAGCCTTACTGGGTGGGCTCAAAATCCCAGCTCTGGGGCTTCCCTGGAGGTACAGTGGTTAAGAATCCGCCTGCCAATGCAGGGGACATGGGTTTGAGCCCCGGGCCAGGAAGATCCCACATGCCGTGGAGCAACTAAGCCCAGGTGCCACAACTACTGAGCCTGCGCTCTAGAGCCCACGAGCCACAACTACTGAGCCTGCGTGCCACAACTACTGAAGGCCACGCGCCTAGAGCCCATGCTCCGCAACAAGAGAAGCCACCACAACGAGAAGCCCACACACTGCAACGAAGACCCAACACAGCCAAAAATAAATAAATAAATTTATTAAAAAAAAAAATCCCAGCTCTGCCACTTTCTAGCTGTATGATTTGGGACAGGTAACATCTGCTCAGCTTCCTCCTTGCCTCAGTTTCTCCATCTGTAAAATGGGTATAATGATGTTACCAACTGGTTTGCTTGAACAACAGAAATGTATTCTCTCACAGTTTAGGGGGTTAGAAGCTGAAGATCAAGGCATCTGCAGGGCTGTGCTCCTTCTGAAAGCAGTAGGGAAGGATGTGTTTCTGGCCTCTCTCTTAGCATCTAGTAGCTTCTTAGCTTGTGGCAGTACAACTCTGATCTTCACATCGTGTCGTCCCTACGTGCATGCCTGTGTCCAGACTTCTTCTGATAAGGATGCCGGTCATGTTGGGTTAGAGGGCCAGCTACTACTCCAGCATGACCTCATCTTAACTGATTATATCAGCAATGCCCCTATTTCCAAATAAGGTCACAGGCTGAGGTACTGAGGGGTCAGGACTTCAACCTATGAAATCTGGGGTGGGGGGGACATCATTCAACTCATAACAAGAGGAAATAGGCACCTTGTCATAAGGTATTTTGTCCAAAATGAACACAGCTAGTAAGTGGTAGAGCCAGGATTTGAACCCCGGACGGTCATATTTCATAGCTCATACACAGAACCATGACACTGAAGGCATCGGTGAACCTGAGTGCTCAGAACCAGGTCCGAGTAGTGTGTGCTTGCTTTGAGTTGACTAGAAGAGGATGATTCAGGGTATTGAAGGAGGAGACGGAGAGGCAGATGACGGACATCTGAAGGGTTGGCTCTTCTTTGACACACAAATGAAAGGAGGAAAGTGCTTGCTCTGAGGAGGCAGCGAGAGGAGGGTGCAGAGTTGATGGAGACCGGCAGGTGGCACCTCCCCTCCCCCACTCTCTCCCCCCTCCCCCTTCCCTTCCCGCCCCCCTCCACCTGGACAGACAGCGTGAGGCAGCTGTCCTCTGAGGGGGAACAGAGCTAACGGAGGATGCTGAGAACGGCAGATAAATCGCTCTTTCTAGGACTTTATAGATTTCCCCTGCACGGAAAGACCTTCCCACTCCTCGGGTGGGTGAGTGTGAGGCTCAAGGGGAGATATAATTATCTCTCACCCTTTTTTTATAATTCAGGGGCCTGTCAGTCACTGGAGGGGACCAAGGCAAGAGGTCTGGTGATGGATGGGGGCGATGCAGAAGGTGTCTGAAAACATACAAAAAGGGCACCCTGTAGTCCTGACTCCCTGGACCACCCGAGTAACAGTGCTGACGCCACAGGGAGCTTGGGACACGCGGCACTGCCACCCCAACCTTCCTGGCTGAGGGCTGTGCGAAGACAGGCTGGGTATCCGACATCATTCTAGATTTGGTAGGGGTTTCATATTCATCTAGATCTTACCGAGCATTTACTTTAATCAGGCACTACCCCCTCGAATGATCAAATTTAATTCTCACAATCTCCAAGAAATGGGTATTATTATATCCTTTCCACAAATGAGGAAACTGAGGCTCAGGGAGAAGAGGCAAGAGTTAGGATTTCAGCCCAGGTTGTTTGGCCTCAAAGCCCGTGTGATTCACCACTGTGAAAGGCCACTCTCTGAAGGTAGAAAACTTCTGGTTCATCTCAGCAATCTCCTTGCCCTTCTCTAAAAAGCTTTTCTGTGAGTAGGAGTCCCACACCTCCTAGGAAAGCCGTGATTTGCATTCCAGGCATGTTCACCTTCTCTGTCAGCAGCCCCCATCTAGACGGAACCCCCATCTTTTTCTCCCCTAATGGACAACCATCGTAGCTTCTTTTTTTGTTTGTTTGTTTGCGGTACGCGGGCCTCTCACCGCTGTGGCCTCTCCCGTTGCGGAGCACAGGCTTCGGACGCGCAGGCTCAGCGGCCATGGCTCACGGGCCCAGCTGATCCGCGGCATGTGGGATCTTCCCGGACCGGGGCACGAACCCGCGTCCCCTGCATCGGCAGGCGGACTCTCAACCGCTGCACCACCAGGGAAGCCCCATAGTAGCTTCTTGGTGGGTCTCTTATTGCCTCCTATTGGTCCATTCTGCACAGAGCCACCAGAGTGTCCTTTGCAAAAACACAAATCTGGGGAGTGCCTCAGAAAATTAAAAATAGAATAACCATATGATCCAGCAATTCCACTTCCGGGTATCAACCCCAAAGAATTCAAAGCAGGATGTCGAGCTGATATTTACACCCCCGTGTTCAGAGTAGCCAAAAGGTGGAAACAACCCAAGTATCCATGGACAGATGAACGGACAAACAAAATGTGGTCTATCCACACAGTGGAATAGTATTCAGCCTTCAAAGGAAGGGAATTCCGACACATGCTACAACATGGATGAACCTGGAGGACATTATACTCCATGAAAGAAGCCTGTCACAAAAAGATAAATACTGTATGATTCTACTTACACGGGGAAGCTAGAGGAGTCAAATTCACAGAGACAGAAGGAAGAATGGTGGTTGCCAGGGGCTGGGGAGGGGAGGCAACGAGGAGGTGTTGTTTTAATGGAATATGGAGTTTCCGTTTTGCAAGGTGAAAAGTTCTAGAGATGGACAGTGGTGATGGTTGCACAACAATGCGAATATACCTAATGCCGCTGAACTGTATACTTAAAAGTGATTAAGATGGTAGATTTTGTTACATGTATTTTATTGCAGTTACAAATAATAATTTAAAACGCCACTCACAGATCTGACTACGTCAACTGGCTGCTTAAAATTCATCTATGACGCCCACTGCTTTTAAGATTGGCATAAAAGTCTTTATTATTTATTTATTTAGTTATATTTGCGGTACGCGGGCCTCTCACTGTTGTGGCCTCTCCTGTTGCGGAGCACAGGCTCCGGACGCGCAGGCTCAGCGGCCATGGCTCACGGGCCCAGCCGCTCCGCGGCATGCGGGATCTTCCCGGACCGGGGCACGAACCCGCGTCCCCTGCATCGGCAGGCGGACTCTCAACCACTGCGCCACCAGGGAAGCCCAAATCTTTATTTTTATCTTTATCTTGCCAAGGCCTGCGAGATCCAGGTGCCCTCTGCCCACCTCTCTAAGCTCATCTCTTAGAGTAAGGGAGTGAGATTTTATAATGTCCCAGTGTCTGAAACAAAGATGAAAATCTGGTTATGATAATTATGGAGGACAGACTCCAAGGTGGCCCCCATGGTCCCCATCTCTCATTGTTCACACCCTCGTATAAACCTCTCTTCATGAGGATAAGCAGAACCTGTGACTTCCTTCGAAACAAGTAGAATAAAGCAGCAGGATAGGATGTCACTTCCATGATGACATTGCCGGCGACTGGACTGTAACTTCATTCAGTGACTAGACGCTCTCCCTTGTTTGCTTTGAGGAAGCCAGAAGCCATGATGGGAAAGCTGCGTTTGATTGACACCCAGCAGAAAACCGAAGCTCTTGCTCCAACAGGACGCAAGAAACTGAATTCTTCCAGCGACCGCATCAGCCAGGAGTCTGTCTTTCCCCAGGTGAGTTTCAGATGAGACCTCAGCTCTGCCTGGCATTTTGATTGCAGCCTGAAACAGATGACTCAGCGAAACCGGGACTGGATTCCTGGTCCACAGACCTTGTGACAATCTGGTGCACAGCAACAGCTAACCAATACAAGGCTACTGCTGTTGATCATTCATTTATTTTCTCTCATTTTTTGGTTGTGTTAAAATACACAAAACAGGGCTTCCCTGGTGGCGCAGTGGTTGAGAGTCCGCCTGCCGATTCAGGGGACACGGGTTCGTGCCCCAGTCCGGGAAGATCCCACATGCCGCGGAGGGGCTGCGCCCGTGAGCCATGGCCGCTGAGCCTGCGCGTCTGGAGCCTGTTGCTCCGCAACGGGAGAGGCCACAACAGTGAGAGGCCCGTGTATCGCAAAAAAAAAAAAAAAAAAATACACAAAACATAAAATTTACTATCTTAACCGCTTTTAAGTGCATCGTTCAACGGTATTAAATAAATTCACATTGTTGTGCACCTGTCACCACCCTCCAGACTCATTGTGCCTTCCATCTTGTAAATCTGAAACTCTTACCTGTTAAATAATAACTCGCCATCCTCCCCTCCCCCAAGCCCCTGGCAACCATCATTTTACTTTTTGTCTTTATAATTTTGACTTCTTTAAGTACCTCATATAGTATTTGTCTTTTGGTGACTGGCTTCTTTCACTTAGTATAATGTCCTTAAGGTTTATGCATGTTGTAGCCTGTGTCAGAATTCCCTTCCTTTTTAAGGCTGAATTGTATTCCATTGTATGGATAACCCACAGCTGGCTTATCCGTTCACTTGCTTCCATATTTTAGCTATTGTGAATAATGCTGCTGTGAACATGGGTGCACTGATCATGCAGTTTTGAGAGCTAGCCTTGCGCGGTTTCTAGGTCTGAAGTCATGCATTCATCTATCCACCTACTTGTTTGTTCAGTCCTCACTAGATCAAACGGGAGCCCAACTCTGTTTCTTATTCCCGGTGTGCCCTCAGTCAGGTGCTCGAACCTCTCCAGGCCTCAGTTTGCTTTTGTACGATGGGAGGTAGCAAGGACCCATCTCTGTGGCAACAGAACAGGTGCCCAGTGCCTGGGCCTTGCACGCCGGCTTCCTTCCCCTCCGTGCTGCCTGGCGGTTCAGGGAGGACCCGGACCCATCTCTACTTCTAGCTCACTCTTCTGTCACTTCCAGATCTGACAGGCCTCCTGGCTCTGGGGGCATGGTCTGAGCAGGTAGACAAACAAGCCCTGGGACGCCTGGTCAGCCCACGTGCCACCTGTCCTGCCTCGGAAGGATCTGAGGCCAGATGCATTCTGATGGGAAGCTTTGAACCACCTTGACCCCCAACCCCCCCGCCCCTGTTCTGCATCCCCAGTGTGCAGCCCAGCTCACCAAGGAAATGAAGCCAAGTCAGAGATCCTGGGCATTGATGAAGCAGAGATGAGAGGCCGAGATGTCTGAGGCCAGGGGTACTTATATTGCTACAGACGGAGGAATAGCTTCCCTTCTCAGCCCTCCCTGGCTCCTTGAGGGGCCGCCCACCCGCCTGGGAGGTTTCCTTCCAACATTCCTCTGTGTTTTGGGCTCCCACTGGGCAGGAAGCAACTGCTACCTCGAACCCCCAGGACATCTCAGCTGGCACTGTCATTCAGCCAGATTCCCAGAGATCCCCAGGGACAGGGGAAACGGGCAGGCAGAGGGGTCTCCTCTGTTGCTTGTGGACGGGGGCGGCTGAGTGCTGACTCTTAGGAATACCATCCTGTTGGCTTTCTCTCCTTCTCCCCAGGGAGAGAATTTCTGTAAAAGAGAAACAAACCAACAAAGACAAACAAAACCTCCCTTCTGACTCTAGAAGTCTCAAACCAAATACAGGCATCCCTCCTTTCGTTGCACTTACTGTGCTTCGCAGATATTTTGTGTTTTATAAATTGAAGGTTGATGGCAACCCTGAGTCAAGCAAAATCTATCAGCGCCATGTTTCTAGCAGCATTTGCTCACTTCCTGTCTCTGTGTCACATTTGGGTAATTCTTGCAATATTTTAAACTTTTTCGTTACTATTATATTTGCGATGGATCTGTGATCATTGATCGTTGACGTGACGATTGCAAAAAGATTGTGATTCGCATCACCGTTGGGTACCCATCCTTCATCCCCGCTCAAGTGCGAGCTCCTTGTGAGCAGGGACCCCGTTCCATTCACCTCTGTCTCCTCAGCACCTGGACCCCAGTAGGTGCTCCATAAATGCCTCCAGAAAGGAATTATTTAAAAAAATATATATATATATTTATTTATTTATTATTTTTGGCTGTGTTGGGTCTTCGTTGCTGCATGCGGGCTTTTTCTAGCTGCGGCGAGCAGGGGCTACTCTTCATTGCAGTGCATGGGCTTCTCGTTGAGGTGGCTTCTCTTGTTGCAGAGCACGGGCTCTAGAGCGTGTGGGCTTCAGTAGATGCAGCACATGGGCTCAGTAGTTGTGGCTCACGGGCTCTAGAGTGCAGGCTCAGTAGTTGTGGCTCATGGGCTCTAGAGCACAGGCTCAGTAGTTGTGGTGCACGGGCTTAGTTTCTCTGCAGCATGTGGGATCTTCCCGGACCAGGGCTCAAACCCGTGTCCCCTGCATTGACAGGCGGATTCTTATCCACTGTGCCACCAGGGAAGCCCCAGAAAGGAATTCTTAAGAGTGGCAAGAAGAAGGATGGAGTCACGAGGTACAAGTTGCCCTTAGAAGGAAGGGACAGGTTAGCATCTTCGGGCGTGATTGTCCTTGTGCCCGGGTTCTAGGGATTGAGTCCTCTCTTTCAATGGAATCCTCGTCTCCTTTCATAATTTAGAAATGTTATTCTGGGAGTGGGGTCCGAGGCATCACCAGACTGCCAGCGGGGTCCCCGGCACCGACAAGTAAAGGGAAGGGGCTGTTCTGGCCATGGGCACAGAGCTTTCCTCCTCCTGTGTCAACTGCTAATGAGGGAAGAAATCTCTATCCTCCTAGATTAGTGACCTTCCCGGAGGGGCTGAGCACGTGGTGGGAGGGACGGAACCTGGGGTCTCCTGCTCCCCTTTCCTCTCTTCTCTTCTCCCCACCCCCTCTTCCTTCTCCCTCCCCCTCCCTCTTTCTCAATATCTCTCCCTGTCTCTCTCTGTCTTTCATTACCCTTCTCTCTGCCCTTCCTTCTCTCTCTCTCTGAATGTTTGTGTAACTGTGTACACTAAGACATTTCTTTCTTTACCTGAGAGTGTATGATACCCGGACAGTAAGGTGTTCCCTTTGTGTGTGTATCTGCCTGCATGGCGCTGGATACATCTTCTTGTTTATGTAGCATGATATATATTTGTACACCTGGTAGCTGGCATGTTCTCTTTGGGTCCCTGGGAGTCTGTGTGTGTCTGTACGTGTGGAGGTATGGCTTTCCTGTGTGTGTGTTTCCCTATGTGCTTTAGTGTCTGTGTGCACCTGGGTGGTTTGAAGATTCTGAGTGTGTACACCTGGATATTTCCCTGTGTCTCTGTTTCTGCCTGTTCCCTTGGATGTTTCCATTTCTCTGTGGATTTATACCTGGTTGTCTGGGTTCTCCTCCATGACCCTAAAAGGTGTGATCCTTTGTGTGTAAACCCGCAGTGGTGTGTGTATTTCTCCCTGCACTCCTCTCCCAAGAAACTAGGGTTTTTCTACCATCGCACATTCTTGAACTAGTCAAGATGATGCCCACAGGTGAAACCTTTATGATCTAGGTCAGAGGTTGGCAAACTTTTCCTTAAAGTGTCAGACAGTAAGTATTTTCGGCTTTGCAAGCTGTGTGGTCGCTGTCACAACTCCTCACCTCTGCCTTTGTAAAGTTTCAGCAACCTCACATAATACATAAACGAATGAGTATCATTGTGCTCTAGTGAAACTGAATTTGTGGATGCTAAAATATGAATTTCATGTAATTTTCAGATGTGAGAGAATAGTCTTCTTTGCATTGTTTCCAACCATTTAAAAAGGTGAAAACCATTCTTAGCTCATGGGCCATACAAAAACAGGTGGTGGGCTAGACTTGGGCCATGGGTCGTAGTGTCCATACCCTCTGTCTATACAGGTCAAACTGGCCTCCCTCCTATGGCCTCCACCTGGCTTGAGAAAGTCATTTGTCAGGGGCGACTGGGCTAGCACAAAGACCTCTGGGCATTCCCAGGGGGTCAGGAGACTAGCCCTGGATCCCTGCAGGCTGAGATCACCGATCTCTGAGGGTTTGTTAAGGGTCCCCTTGGCTGGGCTTTGAGGCAGAGATCTCGATACCTGAAGACCTTGAGTTGTGAGCAGAATGGGGCAAACCACCTGTACTTAAGTCCCAGCACCACTACCTACAAGCCTAACGACTTTGGACAAGTGACATCCCCTTTCTGAGCCTCAGTTTCCTCATCTGTAAAATGGGGCTTTTAATTGTGCCTTCACCCTAGGGCTGTTGTGCAACCTCAAAGACACAACAAGTGTACACTGAGCATAATTCCTGGTGAGCATGAAATGCACAGGAACTTGGGCCACATCTGTGATCATTCCCGAGTACAGTGAACCCCTAAGAGGGGAGCAAAGATTTCTGCCAAACTGGTCTGGGTCCTCGTGATTCTGCTTTGCTGTGATTCTCAGGCTCTTAGGTTACGCAGAAATGTAACCCCTGCTATTTCTCTTAGATTCCTCAGATAAAAATCTGGGTAATTACTGCCTTTGTCACTTTAATGAGCTACTTCAGTAACTATTGTTTAAACGCTAGAGCAATTATCTGTTAGAAATACTGGCCTCTGGGTTTCCATAGCCCCACTTTTCCAGGGTGGCAGTTGGGGTTATCTCTCTGCTCCCCTCATTCCGCAGGGATGAGAGGTATGGAAGTTCAGGGATCACTGAGGGGTACTTCTTGGGGCCAATGCAGGCCGGTTGGGGAAAGCTGCTCTCAGAACTTAACCTGCAAAACTGCTCCTGGGACCATGGCTTCCTCCTGATGGTCCTTCAGCCTGACATTGTAACCTGCAGAGTTTCCCACGCCAAGGATTTAATGAAATTTCCACTTAACTCGTGACTGTTTACCTTGGAAATACCATTGCCCACCGTGTAGCAGGGCAACCATATGGCCTGAGTTCAGGGACCAGTAATAACTTGGAGGCTCTATTTTGATCAGACAAAGCTTTCCCTAAACCTTCCTCCATTGTGTCACTATTCTGCTCAATAACCTTCAATGGCTCCTTGCTACCTTGGGAGTAAAGTCTAAGTATCTTACCCAGAATTCAAGGCTCTCCATGATGTGGTTTGGACCTACTTTGTCCTATCCTCTGTCCATCTGTGAACCACCTGCTCCATCCAGTCTTGTTTCCTCACAGCCCCACCATGCCATGCCCTTCCAGCCCCCCAGCCTTTGCTCATCAGGTCCCTGGTGCATGGAGTGCCTTTCCCACTTCTGCTCCATCTGTTGTAACTTTGTCCTACCTGTTCCTGCTAGTGGCACAAGCTTGAGCAAGGTACTTTGCCTCTTGTATCAAACTTTACATCTGTAAAAAAGGGATCATAAGATGAAATACTTAGAGGGCTATATCCAGGAGGCAGTAAAACATTACGTGTTAAGGGCAGAGCACGGTGCCTGGTACACTGTAGGCTCACAGTTAGCTGTCACTGCTCTTGCTATAGTCAAAAGTACCACTTCCCCAGCTACCCAGGCTTATTTTGATTTCTTACAGCTCCAGGGGCAACCATCTCCCTGAACTTCCATCTAGCAACCAAGCACCATGAACATTTTCCTAGCCTGCAAAGCAGACCAGCCAGCCCCCTCTTACTTTAAAGAGGTTTCCTTCTGACAGCAATTTGGGGTGTTGATTACAGCCTCTGAAAGCCCTCATTAGCGTGCCTTGTTCCTTGTTCCTGTAAGGTGTCTTTGCATGACCCCTGTGCCCCGTCATGATTCAGAACCTGTGTTGAAAATTCCTGTATTCCATCTCTGAGATCAGCCCCTTAAGCAGGAAGGTCATTGTCAAGGTCTTCGGAAGAGAAATTTGGAAACAGTTGCCCCAAGGAAGTATTCCAGCTTTGCCAGATCTTGAGGAATAAAAAGGAGGAAGGGAAAATGTTTTATGAAGTATAATGGTTCTTTTCAGGCATACTCAGCTTTTGATTCCGCAAAGCAATTACATTCAAGTTACATTCTTCAGTTAAGACTCTAGCACCACTGTGAAATAAGTGCTGTTGGTGCAAACTGCAGCTCAGAGAGGTTAAGTGAATTGTCCTAGCTCACACGGCAGGTAAGTGACGAAAATGAGGCTTGAACAGAAGAATACTTCTTCATCTTAATACAAACACTTTCTAATAGTCTGGACTTCATGTGGCAGGAACCCCACTTTTTTTTTTTCTTTTTTGCGGTACACGGTCCTCTTACTGCTGTGGCCTCTCCCATTGCGGAGCACAGGCTCTGGACACGCAGGCTCAGCGGCCATGGCTCACAGGCCCAGCCGCTCCGCAGCATGTGGGATCTTCCCGGACCGGGGCATGAACCTGTGTCCCCTGCATCGGCAGGCGGACTCTCAACCACTGCGCCACCAGGGAAGCCCAGGAAGCCCACTTTTTAAACTGAGCATGTGGCTGCCTATCATAAACAACTATTGTACATTGTCCAGCATCACTTGCAACCAGTGATCTAAAATGCTCTGGCCAATGAAATATAAGCAGAACTGATGTGTGGGCCTCATAGGAAGACTGCTTAAAGGGAGGTGACCCAAGTGGGAGAAGCCTATTTAGCTCTCTGCCTTCTTGCCTCCTTCTTTGTGGCTACAACTTGACTGTGATGGCTGGAGCTTCAACAGCCATTTTGAACCATGAAGCAATTATGAGACTCGATCACATACTAGAAAGTAGTACAAAAAGTTGAGTCTTGGGTCCCTGATGTCACCACTCTCCTGCCATATCAGCCTTGAACTGCTCTCTCTCAACTTCTATTAGATGCTAGAGGTACAAACTTCTACCTTGTTTAAGCCACTTCATGTTGGTTTATCTGTCAATTGCAGCCTTCTTTCTCCTTTATGTGCTCTGATTCAGACTCTTTTACATGTTCTTATGACATCCTCTATGTCCCTTTCATAACACTCATCACAGTCTGATTGCATTATTTATTTTACAATTGTTATTATTTAATCTATGCTTCCAAAAGGATGCAACTCCATGAAAGCAGGGACTGTGTCTTTCCTATTTGTTGCTACTCCCTAGCATGCGGCAGATGGCTAGGCTAGAGGAGGCACTGATGACTATAGAATGAGCAAGTATTTCTTCTCTGAGTCCCAGTCCGTTAATGCAGGGAAAGAGTCAGCCTCCCACACTCATATTTTCTCTCTCTGGTGGGTTCCTTTTGCCTGCAAATACTGGGGCTATCAGGATGAACCAACCCCACTGGGGAAAGCCAAATTCAATACACACAAAACACATTTTCCTTTGTCTCCAAATCTATGTCATGGGTCTTGTAAGTCACCTCTATGTTTGGCTATGAGAAAATATCCAAGAAAGATGAGAAAAGACAGAAGGGTCTAAAGGGAGGGGTTTCTTTTTCCGATGCAGTTTTACTTCACTACAAAGAAGCAAGGTGAACTTTGAGTGGAAAGAGTGTAGACAGAGGAGTGTAGGACTTATTGAGCTCATAACACTTGCATCACGACCGAGATGCAGTATCTTAAGTCAATGCCATCTACCTCCGCCACTTTCTACCTGTGTGACCACAGGAATTCCATTGATCTCTGAGCCCTGGTTTTCTCATCTGCAAAATGGGAATGATTATAGTTCCCCCCTCATAAGTTTGTTGAGAGGATTCAATGAGGGAACTCGAGTGTAAGGCACAGCACAGGGTAAATTCCTCTAAACAGGGAACTCTTTTTATGTTTGTATTTATTATAACCCATTTAGAAAGGCTTGTTGCTGTGACTGTTTTGTGACTCTGATCCCATTCTTGGGTTTTTGAAACCTTCCAGATGGGCTGCAAATTGACTGTGATGGATGATGGCGCCGAACTGGGAAGAAATAATTCATTCTCTACCATCCGTACAGATGATGTACAGTGCAAAGTGCTTGTATCTAGCGTCGCTCCCCCTCCCCCCAGCAAAGTTCTCTTATTCTCTTAGCAGGTGTCCGTTATTCCCCTGCCGCACATCCGTATAAGCAGATCTGGCTTTATCAAAGGACAGGGAGGGCTCGATGCTTGAGCTGGGGTGTGCCTACAAGAGTCTTTCAACAGACAGACTGGCTTTCATGCAGCCTTGCAGATGGCAAAGGGCTAATCCTTTTAGCAGGTTCTAGGTTGAAAGGACTCTGGTGTAGGTTTAGTGTGAGACCCAAACATCTACCATTTGCTTTGCTTATCCTTCTGTTTCTAAGTGACTCCTGCCTGCATTTTGCTCAAAATCAAATCCAAGTGAAGTGTGTAGAATGAAGGGATTGGACACTTCGGTCTTTCTAGAACTCCAGGTCTTCAGCTGTGCAGGTTACCCGACAGGAGATAGTGGCACCCAACTGATGCTGGCAAAAGCAAGTTGTAGCTAACAAACGTGGTGAAACCCAGTGGTTACCTGGCAGTGGCCAATGGATGTCCACAGCACAGGGAGAACATCGTAGCAGCCAATAAGCTGACCATTTGTTTTCAATTGAGGTGAAATTCACATACCACAAAATTATCATTTAAAAGTATACAATTCAGAAACATTTAGTACATTCACAATGTTGTGCTACCACAACCTCTGTCTAGTTCAAAGGTATGTCATCATCCCAAAAGAAAAGCCTGTATCCGTCAAGCAGTCACTCCCCTTTTCCACTTCCTGTCTCTAAGGATTTATCTATTCTGGAAATTTCCTATAAATGGAATTATACTATATGTGACCTTTTGTATCTGACCTGTATCACTTACCGTCCTATTTTCCAGATTCATCCATGTTGTACCGTGTATCAGAATTTCATTCATTTTTATGAATAATATCCCATTGTATGAAAATACCACATTTTGTTTATCCACTCATCGATTAATGGACGTGTGAGTTTCCTTCACCTTTTGGCGATTGTGAATAATGCTGCTATGAACATTCATGTACAAGCATTTATCTGAGTATCTGTTTTCAGGTTCTTTGGGGGGGTGTATATCCTTACAGGTGGAAATGCCGGTCCTGTGATAATTCTATGTTTAACTTTTTGAGCAATCAGTTGACGTGTTTTTATCCATGGGTGAGTTACTCCTGTGGACTCTTCAAGGAACCTGGGGGCAAGGATAGCTCAGTATATACACGGCTAAGCTCTCGCCTTAGCAAGTGGGGAGAGTAGCCCCCAAAAGTTGGGGTTATTATTGTTAACGCAACCTTCTTTGATGCCATAGGTCCTAGGAAAAGCTTGACACTAGATTTACAGAATTTTCCATTTTGTACAAACCACTTTCTTTACCTCGTTCTCCTGTGATTTCTCTAGCAGTTGATAGCGGGTAGAGAGCTGGGAAGTTTGTGCTAATTCTCCTGGGAATCTGTAGTTCTGGTGGAATGTCCTAAACATGATGCTCTCTGTCACTATACAAGCAGGTGCTTGAGCGAATCTTGGGTGCAGATAACTTATGTGCACCCTGGCACTTTCTGGGCCATCACTGGCTGGAAACGTTATCGTGCATGGCTCCTTACAGGGTGCGAAGGCCACCTGCCAGGAACGTGAAAGTCTCTGATGGTTGAGTCATGAGTCATTGCCTGACCTGGGAGAGCTTTCTCAGCCAAGGCTTGGTTCCCTGTCGTATTAGCTGAGGTTAGAAGAACTCGAGTCAAGTTCATGTGTGAGGGTCCTAGGAAGGGGCAAGATGAACATCTAGTCTCGCCTCCATCTTCCCCAATTTCCTCCCCTCGATTCCTATAAATGCTTTAAAGGCATGGTCCATGTTTTCACTGTTTTTATCGCCAGTGATAATCACGCAGCAGGTGTTTAATGAATGTCTAGTGAATAAATGAATGCACGGATTAATGGCTTTTTCTTCTCTCCTTTGAAGACCTTGGAATAATGAGGAAGAGTATAAAATACAGAGAACACCTTTATTTATCAGGAGGATATCCTGGGAAGCTCTGTGCTTCCAGGGTTTGCTCGTACCATTGATTGTGCAAAATTGCAAGCACACAGGGTCTTCCCACCTGCTGTTTCCACTACCTGGATGCTATTCCCACAGATATGGCACAAGTTCTCATTTCCTTTACATCTCTGCTCAGATGCCAACTCAACCTGGAGGCTCTCCTGACCACCAATGTAAAATAGCGTCCCCTAAACCTCTAAAATGTTTGTCAGTTAATATTTGACACGCCCAAAACGATATACGTAGCATTTATATAATTATGAAAGCCTGATTATAAAATAGACCCCCGTGAGCCCACCACTGAAGAGCTAAAACACAGCTACTTCTCGTGGAGCTGCCTCTGCTCTCTGCCCCAACCCCATATTCCTCCCTGACCCCCATTCTACCACAGCATAATCACTACAGTGGATTTTCACCCTTTGCCCAGATTTATGTATTGTGTAGCATTTATCACTGCCCGACCTATTATACTTCTATTTGTTTGTGCATTTGCTATCCTTTCCCCCCAAAATCTAAGCTCCAAAAAGCTCAAGGATGTTGCCTGTTTGGTTCTTTCTTTCTTTCTTTTTTGCGGTACGCGGGCCTCTCACTGCTGTGGCCTCTCCCGTTGCGGAGCACAGGCTCTGGACGCGCAGGCTCAGCGGCCATGGCTCACGGGCCCAGCCGCTCCACGGCATGTGGGATCCTCCCGGACCGGGGCACGAACCCGTGTCCTCTGCATCGGCAGGCGGACTCTCATCCACTGCGCCACCAGGGAAGCCCTGGTTCT
This sequence comes from Aethalodelphis obliquidens, assembly GCF_003676395.1. Classification (NCBI taxonomy): domain Eukaryota; kingdom Metazoa; phylum Chordata; class Mammalia; order Artiodactyla; family Delphinidae; genus Aethalodelphis; species Aethalodelphis obliquidens. The sequence goes on along the minus strand of NW_020837972.1, from coordinate 11,167,805 downwards.
TTATTTTATCTAGAGTGCCCGGTACGTAGTAAGCCCTGAATAAATATTTACTGAATAAATGAATGGATGAATGAATGAATGTTCATTGTAGAAATTCTCTCTTATCCATGGTGGTCATTTCAAGGTTAGGGGGTGAGGAGGAACTCTACCTTGACTTTTCTTTAAACCCTAATCTCCTGATATCTGATGGGTCTTCCTACTTAGGAAGGGGACAGACCCAGTTCAACTTCTCCTGGGCCCCTTTGTTGCTGTGTGATGCTGAGAAAGTCCATTTGGACTCCTTTCTCTGTCAAATGAGAGAAATGATGGTATCTACTGAATGAAGGCCACGTAGTTTCTGCTCAATAAGCAATAGTCAGTTTTTATACTCAAGTTCTTCCCTAGAATGTTCTAGTGGAAGATGCTATGAGGGAGTGTTTTAAGCAGCACCTGTGGCTCACTAATGCTGTGATTCTCTTCTGTAGGGAAGCGTATTAGAAGTAGGAGCTCTTGGGCTTCCCTGGTGGTGCAGTGGTTGAGAGTCAGCCTGCCGATGCAGGGGACGCGGGTTCGTGCCCCGGTCCGGGAAGATCCCACATGCCGCGGAGCGGCTGGGCCCGTGAGCCATGGCCGCTGAGCCTGCACGTCCGGCGCCTGTGCTCCGCAATGGGAGAGGCCACAGCAGTGAGAGGCCCGCGTACCACAAAAAAAAAAAAAAAAAAAAAGAAGTAGGAGCTCTTTAGACAGCATCTGACCCTTCCCTATCTCCCAGGCCTGCACCCTCCACCCTCTGCCCCTTCCCTGGAATCTTGGTGGGGGTCATCTACATAATTCAGCACAGTTGCTGGGCACCCCTCGTTCCCATGTATCTTTATTTATTCCATTTTTTTCCTACAATGTCTTCAGCCTCCCCCATACCTCCTCCCCTCCACACACACATACACCCATTCTCTGCTTGGTTACCTTGGTTACCCCTCTCCAGCCTTCAAGACTCAACCTGGATACCACTGGAAGCAATTTCTCCTCACTGTACCCAGGCTGGGGTAGGTGTCTCTTCTGGGCTTCTCTCATCCTCCCCAATTCGATCATCCCCATTTAACTGCATCATATTTATTATTTCGCTTTTCCCCTCAGGCTCTAGGCACTTTGTCCCCGGGACTACCTTTCATCTCTGTGTCTCATCTTCCAGACCATAGCGACGTCCCAGGCGTCGGTGGGGAGGGAATGTGTGGTCAGGTAACTTCTGTTCCATTTCATCACACAATGAAGATGTTGATGGGGACCCCAAGAAAAGGTGGTTTCCTGGTCTTAATATGAAGAATAGCTGTTCTTCTGAGCAATTGGCTTGGTTTTGAGCAGGCTTGAGAATCACACAACGTTCTGATTCGTCGTTTTCATGTTGGCTGCCAGGAAACTGAGAGCCGGACAAGTACCTAGCAGATGGATGGGTCACCGCGGAGATACTTCTCTCTCTGATGTTTTGTCCCTCAAACTCGATGGTCTTGTCTGTTTCTGAGGAAAAAATCTCCTAAACCAACTATACCTTTGGTTATTTTTGTTGCATTTTATGTGTCACCGGAAGTGAGCTCAAGTCATTCCTAAAGGAAAAAAATGAGGTCAACGTCTGTGTTAGTTTCTTTCTGCTGCTGTAACAAATCACTACAAACTTAGTAGCTCAAAATAGTACAAATCTACTATCTTACACTTCTGGAAGCCAGAAGTCCAAACTGGGTCCTACGAGGTTCAAATCAAGGTGTCAGCAGAGTTGTACATGTTCTGGAGGCTCAAGGGAGAATCTGTTTCTTGCCTTTTTCAGCTCCCAGGGGATGCCTGAATACCCCAGCATGTAGCCCCATGTCACTCCGACCTCTGCTTCCATCATCATATCTCCTCTCTCTGACTCTCCTGCCTCCTTTTTAGAAGGACCTTTATGATTACATTTAGGGCTCATCTGGATAATCAAGAATAATCTCATCTCAAAATCTCTAATTTATCACTCTTGCAAAATCTTCTACCACATAAACTAACATATTCACAGGTCCCTGGGATTCCGGGGATTAGGAAGTAGATCTCTCGGGGGAGGGGGATAATTCTACTTCCCTCACCATCCAACCAACCACCTAGCTAATTAAGTTATTTCTGAGGGCAAAGCAATACATGGTGATCTGGGATTTTCAGGTAGTAATTGTCTTTAAAGAACTTTTAATAGGAACAATAACCAAAAGTGAGACGGCACTTTCGCTTTGGAAGCTCAATCTTTCCAGAGAAATTGGGGTGTGATTCTAAGTGACTTGAAGGAATAAATCGATCCTGAGTCCCTGTCTCAGTGGCCTCCTCCCTTTCCATTCTCCTCCCTCCCTCCCACCCCTCTTCCCCAGCTTGTTTTACCAAGAGGTACCCAGAGCCCTTAAGCAACTCCTTCCTGAGATCAAAACCTGTGAGGTTTCCCAAGCATGCCCTGAAACTGACACCTCTCCTCGTGATTTTGAAGCACTGCTGACACCCAGTTTTAATTAACCAGCTGAAGACGTGTTGTCTTGGCAGAAAGTCTAAGATATTTTGAAATAAGTTCTTGGCAATTCAACTCCCAAGGGAAAGCCCAGCTTGCCTTTCTGGTTTGCTGTGTTTAAACCTCCTTTTGATGACTCTGTGAAAGTCTGACCTTCTCGGGCACCGTCAGCCAGGGTGCTTAGAACAATTGGCCCTTCTCCCTCATGTGATTTTCTTCATATTAATGCTCCCTGGTTGCCCTCAGCAACCTTCCTTCCCTCCCCAGCCTAGGCTTACTTGATCTGTTGAATCTAGTCACTCCAATGGATCAAGCAGATATTTCTAGATGTTGCAATCATATTCCAGGCCCCAATCAGAACATAAAGCATTATAGGCATTATACGTCGTCTCTATTCCTGTAGTGCTAATTCTAGGCACTGCTGTGATGCAGAAATTCAGTGGTTCATTCCAAAAACAAAAAGCTTAAAAACTATGTTTCTCTTAAAAGATCACACTTTTCCAGACTCTATCTTGCCCTAAAGAGGAAAGTTTGGAGGCAGAGGTTGGTTTGAATCTCTTGCTTCACTTGTTGGGTGTATAACCTTAGCAAGTTTCCTGAACTGATAAATTCCAGTTCCTTTTATCTGGGGGTGAAATCGGGGCAAACACACACACACATACACACACAAACGTGGGCATGCTACACACCAGGACAGGCTTCTATGAGAGCAAAAATATATTCCTGAAACTTGACACCTGCTACAAAACTTTCAGTAAGTACATACAGAGAAGCATGGACAAGTGGGAGTGGGGGTGGGGGGATTATATTCAGAATAACTGGGTTTATTTACCAGGTATATATTAGGACTTACCTTTCCTATGTACCTGTGTTTCCTCATCAGTAAATTGGCCATACTAATGTTACCTTCAGAGCTAGTTGAGAGTTTGAATTAATTCATACTTGAATTAATTCATACCTGGCACATAAACAATAACTATTATTATCTTATTATTATTCTATAAGATGGATATAATCACCAGAGATCTATGCAAAGGGCTGGGTGGCCAAAGTTCAATAAATGTGAACTGTCATTGTCATAGACAATTTTTCTGTGCATTTGAGGCTGGATTTAAGAAAATGATATCATGGTTAGTATGGAAGATTGGTACAGAAGACTTAAATTTGCTAGTGTAAAGTGGTGGAAATGTTCAGAGGAGTTTTCATATAGATGGAAACCCACTGGCACAAAGAACATTAGAATCATGATTAAGGAGGCTGAATTAGATACTGAGGCAGAGATGAAGAATTACATCCATGCATCTGAACCTTTGCACTGCAGAAGATAAATGATACAAAGAATTCAAGAAAAATTGAGCTGATATGAACGTTTTGCCTTTTAGCTCGTCGAAAGCTAGTAGCGCTTTTTTTGGTCAATGTTTACCTCCTGAATTGACAAATGGGAGTCAATACTCACTTCCTATTGTTAGTACATCTATTTTCCGTACACTACATGTAAGCGGCCTATACACACAGGCACCAATACATTAACAGCTATATCAATAGAAAATCAACAATAATCATTTATTTTTAGTGGCCATCACCACTGAAACACCAACAGTACAATACGCTCAAGACAAAGAGGAATGCTTAGTGTGATAGATGTCTGTGGATAACTGATTTAGGTTAACAACTTCCTTTCCTAACGGTGCTAATTGCATTAATCAACGGGCTGATTTCATCAGAGGCTTTCAAAGGCCCATCCTGGATGTTGCCAATTCTTTCTCTGGTTGATGAGTTCGTTCCCCACCTGAAGTCACCCAGGCTCAATTTATAATCGTCAGCAGAACTGTTTTAGTGACGACTTGCAGTCCAACCAAAGAACCCATTCAGCAGTGCATGGCCCTATTGGAATTCTTGGGCCAGGTTAATTGGGTAGATCAAATCTGTTGCAGTGGATAGCTGGTGGTGGTGCTGGCGATGTGGTTTTGGGCTTCCCAGAATTTCCCCCCCTTAATATAGCCCCTTCGTTACCTTTGTGAGCACTTCACTCATCTTTGCTCTTGTTGTTTCAGTGGACAGTTATAGTTCATTGAGACAGTTTATTGAGGTACACTAATAAACCAGTAGACATTCTGGGAATTTATATCTTGATCAGAAGGACTCAAGGACAGGGAAAAAGATATGCTTATAACACGTTAATTTTAGTGGAGGTGTCCAGACAGACCTGTCATATGCATACCTGTTCTCAAGCCTCCAGGAAGTTCCTGGTTCCTGAACACACCCATCAATCATCTTGAGTTCCCCCATATCCTTTTAAGCTTATGATACCCAGAGTCGGCTTCTGTTGCTTGCAATCAAATAGTCCTAAATGGTTCAGTCAAACTGGCTTTATCACCCATACCAATGCCAATTGATTGGTGGTGACTATATGGAGTGGCGTGTTAAGAAAGATTCAGAGGATTCATGCAAGAACTGTGGAAAGAGTGTAGCACTCAACTAGCAATATCTACTTAGGGTAAGTGTGGGAGGGATGGAGTCGGGGTAGAATATTACTGATGCCAAATATATGCCAGGGACCTAAAGACAGAGAACCACAGTGTTTAAGGGATAGGGGTCTAGAGCCGACATTCCCCCTCTTCCCAGCTGTGATCCTGGACAAGTCACTTAATTCCCTGTACCTCAGTTTCCTCTGGTGCACAGTGAGGATATTAGTACCCCCTGTAGGGTTGCTATGAGAATGAAATAGGTTAATGACAAGTAAAGGACTTAAAACCATATTTGCAGCATGGTGAGGGATAAATAAGATGTTATCTGCTGCTACTGGTGTTTGTGTCATTGCTGTACTTGGGGTGTAGATAATGGACATCTGAGCAGTGAATGAATGTATGGATAAACAGAAGAATGGATAAGTTACAGTTTTGAAGTAAAAGAGTCAATTCCAGAATATTCAGCACATTAGAGTCTGTGACCATTGCCATCATTTCCTTGACTGGGTTCTCAGAGGTTTTCATTGTTCTTCCAGGCACCTGTGTGCAATTTGGTCCCAGATTCCCTTGACTAGGTTTTCTATAGGAGTTAAAACCACATGATCAAATTCTCTCTCTCTCTTTCCACCCTCATCAATGTATTTAAGCCAACATTCCTATTTAACATCTGTTACATATTTTTCTTTAAATAGATGATTTTGAAAAGATTTATTTCTAGCTGTTTCCTTTGGCTCATTACTAATATGTATTGTTATTGTTGTTGTCTTGATAACCCATTTCAGTCTTTTTTCTGAAGCGAAGGCATTAAAGGATCCTGTTCTTCCTACCCACTTTCTACCCTCCACCTCACTCAGGTCACATCTGTGGTCCCCATCAGCTTCAGCAGTCGAGACCCAGCTTCCTGGAAATAGATCCTAGGATAGATGGCTGCATTACCATGTTTTTCTTTTACCAATCTGGGGAGACCTGTCTGAGACATTGGCTCCTATTGACTTCTGATTCAAAAGTGATTTCAACTCATTTGAAGTCCGCGCATGTTTATGTGAACTGATTTTGAAAATCAGGTTGTGGTTTTGAGTCCCTTTCTTTCTTTCTTCCTCTCTCCCTCCCTTCCCTTCCTTCTTTTCCTTTCTTCCATTCCTTTCTTCTTTCTTTCTCTCTCCCTCTTTCTTTCTCTCTCTCACTCTTTCTTTTTTTCTTGTCTTAGGGAGGTAAACATAGTTTCCAGGTCCAGATGAGTCTTTGAATTTAACCATATCTCGATCCTGAAACAATTCCTCAAAGCTGGACTCTTAAAGGCTCGTCTTCTTTTCTATGGCTAAATAGATTTTCATTTTATTTTCTACAACTCAAATGATACTTTTAAAGCCTTTGGAGTGTGGGCAATCTCATACCATCTATATTGGAAGAGAGCTGATGAGCAGACCATCCTAAGAAGCAGAAAGTCTAAATATATTTGATGATTGGCTGTGGAATGTGTTATTAGAACAGCAATTTTACCTTGTAAATTGGTTTTAGCTAATAATGAAATGATTTTGCGTTTTCCACGTGTATGCTGACTCCAAATGGATGAAGGATCAGAGAGAGATTTGCTGGGTAGCAAAAACAAGCCCATATGGGGGTTTGTTCAAAACCCCACCAGGACTTGGCTCCCATAACATAATTTGTCACAGTATATTATAGTTTCCTGTAGACTTGTCTTTATCCTCCACTAGATCAGGAATTTCAGGAAGCCATGGATTTACATCTGGGATACTGTCGTATCCCCAGGGCCTTACAATAATTGGCATTTGGTGGGCATTCCGAAAATTTGTTAAAAGGAAGCAAACAAGTGAGAAAAGTAGCTATAGACAATTTTGCAAATAAGTACTTGGGAAATGACTGTGTTCATTAGGGACCATTGTAGACTGGAAGGTTTTTGAACCATTTTTCAAGCTTCATATGGGTGGACCTTTTAGAATCTTAAGGGCTCTCACTGAGGTGGCTCCTGAGATCAGGATGACAACCTTTTGACCGATGAGGCTGGCATGAGTTCAAGCATGCTTTTAGGTCACCATCCACTCATTCTAGGCTCACTCGGAGAGGGGGCATTTCGGCCTGATTTGGGGGGGAATCTCCGCCTTGTTGAAAAACTGAAAGCCACATACTTCTTTCTCATTGGCCGTAAGATGAACAGTGGGATGCCATAGAGAACAGGTGGGTCAAGCCCTCTCGTGCCCCTTCTCAGAGTATTTTCTTTTTTCTTCTCCGTGAAGCCTGCCGTGAATTCACAGAATGTCACAGACCATGCGGGATGGTCCAGACCAAACCCTTCACCTGCTAGGAGGGGACAGTCGGCGGGACTTCCTGCTACTCTGATAGCATTGCTCTGCTCTACCTGTGCAGTTGCTGGCCTCTCTCTATTTCTCCATTTGCTCTTCACCCTCTGCACTCCTTGCGGGCTCTGGAGGACAGGAATTAATTTATGGTGCTGTGAAATGTGCTGGTCTTATCAAGGGATTACATGTTAATACCCTGATGCCTCACCTCCCATACCTTTGGTCTTGGAGGCCGTGTTTACAGTGCTGGTTTGAACTTGAGGGAGGGGGCGAGATGAGGAAGAAGGCAATTACAAGGCTCCCAGTTGCCTGCTGACCTGTTTGAAGCAGGTAAGACTCACCCAGGTGTGGACAGGGAGACCCTTCACCCAGAGCCCTATCTCTGCAGGGAGATAAATTCACAGTTAATAAAGATAAGGGCCCCAGAGAAACGCCCTGAACTAGGACTGCATTGGCCGCCCAGCTCATCAAAGCCAGTTGTGACTAATTCTCTCAATGGGAAATTCTGCGGGTCAGAGAAGGTTTGGGGTCATGGGGCTGGTGAAGGAAAGCCGCCCTGGCTAGAAACGGCTTCGACCCCTGCCTCTGTCACTTAATGGCCACGGGATCTTGGGCGGGTGTCTTTACCTCTTTAAGCCTCAACCTGCCGATTTTCCATGTCCTACATCTTAGGTTCTCTTGGGAGAATGAACCATAATAATGTATGAAAAGCAACTGGCACCCTGCCCAACACAGAGTTGGTGTCCACCAAATGTGAATTCCCCTTTTCCTTATTCTTTCCTTTGACTGTGTCTCGGAAGGTAAATAGATTTGGTGTGCTTATATTCATTCATTCATTCATTCATTCATTCATCCCTCAGACATGTTGAGTACTTACTAGATGCCAGAATCCAGGCTTGGCAAAAGGGTGTGGAAGACAAATATTAGATGCTTTGTGAGGCTATGTCCAAAGAGGGAGGGAAATGTTAAGACCGATAGCTCTCACATACTGTGTTCACACTTATGACACGCCATGCTTTTCTTTTCTTTGCTCATTGAATCCTCATAACAGCTCTCTGAGATAGATGCCATTATTATCCCATTTTTTGATGGAGAAACTGGGGGCGTGGTCATTAAGTAACTTATCCCCAAAGCCACAACTCGTGTCAGAATGGAAATTTACACTCGAGCTCTTGTCTGGGAAACCACTCAGGTGTACAAGCGGGTAATTATCACCCATCCACCCTTGGGGATTTACCCATTTGAGGGCTGTTGGCAGGTTTGGATGTCTCTACCTTCACTAGTCCAAAGCAGGTGGTCTGTGGACCAACAGCACTGACATCGCCTGGGAACTGCTTAGAAATTCAGATTCTCAGGCCCTGCCCCAGACCTGCTGAATCAGTCTCATTATGACAAAGTCCCAGGGGATCTGTGTGCCCACTGGGATTTGAGAAATGTTTGTCTGTATGTGCAAATTATCCTTTCAATGGCATAATTAAAATAACAACTAGGTAGAGCCCATGTACAACTAACCCAGTTTGGTCCTTGTATAACCTTGAGGTGACTGGCTTGGGAGGAAGCTGTGAGACACCTATAGGAAGTAACCCTGACACAGTTTTGGCCCCTCGTTTCTTTGACCCCTCAGGATTCTGCCTCTACCGGCAATGTCTTCCCTAAGGTGGGCAGTGGGGATCAAACCCTCCTTGGCCTAGAATCTCACGAAATGCTTCTCAAGTAGGAAGATTCAGGACCCAACTCACAGATGTTCATTTCACTGGTCTGGGGAAGCCTTAGGACTCTGCATATTGAATAACCACCCATGGATTCTGATGCCAAGGGTCCATGGATTACACAGTTTGAGAATCGCTGAGCCAGGGCCCTGTTTCTTTCTTTGGCATGCCTGACCGGAGATGCTGACCTGCAGAACACACTCTGTTGTGGGCGTCGGTAGGGTTAGGATCAGTTCCTGGTCTAATTCTGCTCTGTTTCTCTTACCCTCAAGGAAGCACCCTGCAGTGCAGTTGAGGGTGACGTGATATGAGTGATGAGATGATAACCAAAGGTCTTTTTAGAACATTATATAACGGATCACTCAGCTCTGTAGAAAACCCTCCAGTGGCTTCCCATTCACTTACACTAAAATCCTATTCTTCACTGTGGTCAGTAAGATCTTTTATGGTATGTCTCTAGTCCCTCATTGACCTCATTTTCCACCAGGCTCTCTGGGCTCTCTCAATTTTAGTCTTACTGGTTGCCTTGCTATTCCTCAGACCTACCAAGCCAGTTCCTACCTCAGGGCTTTCCATGGGGTCACCCCCAGGGCTTCACGGGCTCATCTTAGTTCGAATGTCGCCTCCTCAGAAGCCTTCACGGACCTACTCTTCGTTGTTTTCATGGCCCTCATCGCCATCTGCAATGATGGAAGTCATTTAGTTGTTTACCTCGTCACTATGTGTCTCTCCACGAGGCTGTCATTTCCACGTCTGGACCATTCCTATCTGCATCCCCAAGATGAGAAGAGAGCCTGGCACACAGAGGCTGTTCAGTAACTATTTGTTGGATGAATGAATAAATGTACAAGGCTCTTTTAATTTTTTAAGTAAATGGTCCCCAAACTTCAGCAACTGAATGATTATTAGAAATTAATCACGTATGATTCTCCACATTGACCACCTTTCTTTAACATGTTTCTGTGAAGTGAGCACGCATTCCTTGTAGGGCTGAGACTGGAGAATGGCCCAACCTTACTGAGAGTATGAGTCTGCGATTGCTGCTGTAACAAATGACCACAGATACAGTGGCTTCAAACAAAGCAAGTGTACGATCTTACAGTTTTGAAGATCAGAGCTTCAAAAATCGAGGTATCCCTAGGGCTGCATTCCTTCTGCAGGCTCTACTGAGAATCTTGCCCTTTCCAGCTTCTAGAAGCTGCTCACATCTTGGCTCGTGGCTCCCTTCCATTCTTCAAAGCCAGCAATTGCATCACTCTGACCCTGCTTGTCATCATATCTCCTTCTCTGACTCTGACCCTCCTGCCTCCCTCTTATAGGATCTTGTGATTCCATTGGTCCCACCCAGATAATCCAAGATAATCTCCCCATCTCAGGATCCTAAAGTTAACCACATCTGCGAAGTCCCTTTTGCCTTGCACGGTGACATATTCGTAGGTTCTGGGGATTAGAATGTGGACATCTTTGCAGGTTCTGCCTACCATGCCACCTTTACTGGCTGAAAAAAAAAGGATGATTTGAGGTGTTCTTGGAGCTGTTGCCTGCCGTCTGGATCCACCATCACTCAGCCATCCTCAGGCCTCCCTCTCTGAGTCTCCTCCATTTCATTTCCTCCAAGATTCCATCATCCTTCCTATACCACCTTTTTTCGGTACCCTAGATTCTCAGGCAGTTCACGCTGCACAGATATTCATTTTTATTGTCACATTTTTTTCTCGGGGCAGGGATAGCCATCCTTTAGGATGTTAGTATTAACCACTGTCCATTTTTGACATGCCATCTTGTCACCAGTAGATTCTAAAAGTGCCGTGGGATGGATACATAATATTTATTTCTGAAAGAACCCATATGAATTTTTCTCAGGGAAATTTAGTTTGTGTGACTCCTACACCACCCACAGAGACATCTGAATACTCTCAGGAGGGTCACCAAACTACCAAGGTCTTAGAACATCAGAGAATAAATAGGGAATCAATTCATCTCGTCCATTACCTGAACAAATTGTTCCTTTTGTCCCCAGCCCACAAGGTGGATCCCAGGAGGGAACAGGAAGTGGCTTGAGAAAATAAATCCAGCTCACTGGTCCTGTGGATGGCGCTCTCCCCACGCCCAGCAGTGGCAAGCTGGCTTGTGAGGAGTACGTCTTGGTGGGCACCGTTTTCTCCAGAGTCCAGCGGGGCAAACGGCCATCCTGACGGAATTCAACGAAGAGCTTAGAAGTAAGTGGTGGCCCTAAAACGTTGCTCTCAAGGTGCTACAGTTCCAAAGTTCTGGAACCTTCTCTACCTCAGGCAGTGCTGTCAGGCAGAGGCTTTTGAAAGACCAGGTGGGATTTGCGGAGAAGGGGTTAATTGTTACTGCTCTCGGGTCATCTCTCCTCAGAGCTCTTCATAATTCGTGAGATACCTGGCCCCTGGTACGGTGTCAAAGGGGGTACTGTCTCCAGGCCTCCCGTCTCCGGCTCAGGGTGCTATTATGCTCTGATTAGTATTAATAATTGATTTATACAACACCTTTTACAAGCCTCTCTACAGTCGGCCCCTGTGAGGACACACGCAGCACTTCCCTTCACCCCCAGATGATAAGCTGCTACCCAATGGGGTGGGAGGCAGCGGCAGGCGCCAGTCACCTCAGTGGCGCCGTGACGGGGAGACAGTCTGATGCAGGAAGTAAGGTGATGCCTTATCTCCTCTGGCTGGGGTGTGGGAGTGGGCGGAGGTGATTCTCGGCCTGTTATTAATTCATGGAAGGATCAACTCCGGGGGAAACCCAGGTGAGGGAAGTATCTTTTAGTCATGGGGCGAGGAGGGGCAATTTCCCTTAGTGTTGAGTTACCCCACTGTATAGATGAGAAAAAAGAAAAAAACGGCCAATGCAGAGATGGAGTAAAGCCAAAGAATCTGTGAATCCCATTAGCATGTTCCACGGGGCTGTGTGCCACAGTGAGGTTGAAGATGAGGTCGTTATCCAAGGCTCGGGTCATTGGCCGCCATATTTTGTGGGGCTTGGGTTGCTTGTGTTATGTTTTGAGGCATTTTAGGTTGGTTTTTGGAGCTGAGGGTTTTTCAGGGCCCCTGTGTGTGATCATTTGGATGTAGTTCGGCCAGTGTGAGTTCACTTAAGATCTCCAGTTCCTTGTATTTTTGAGTGAATCCGCATCACATACTTTAGGAACATGGGTTCTGGATTAAGTCGACTTCATGGTGGTCCATACAAATACAGATCCTCAGCCTTACTTGCTGGGTGATGGTGGGAAAGTCATAGAACCTCCTTGAACTTCAGTTTCCTCATCTGGAAAATGGGATACTCATAGTGTTCACTTCCCAGGGGTGAGGCACGGCACTGTACCTGGTAAGTGCTCTGTAAAGATACGCTATTAATTATTTTATCAGCACGACGGTCAGCAATGTGTTCATCATTCTCATCAAATGGCGAGCCTCTCCTAGGAGAAATGAAACATCTTGGTGGATCAGAAAGGAACTCAGTGTCCCAGAAAGGAGCCGTGAGACATACAGAGAGAGTTCTATGGTTGTTCAGACTCTGCTGCCACACTCCCTGGGAGGTCAGTGGGGAGGACCCAGACTCACCCCAGGGTAAAGGCCAAGTGCAGGAATGAGATCTCTTGTGTGGCCAAATGGAAGAACTCAGAGACCAGGAATCAAGCACCGATTTCCAAGGAAGCCAGGCCTTGTGGTGTGGGCTGAGATGTAGTGGGAACTAGGACCTGCACAGAAATATCTAGATCAGGAGTTTCCCGTTCTGTTCCACACAACACCAGTCCACTGATTCACACTCCATCAACAAAGGGTACCGTGGCCAAGTAAGAGGAGAGACTGCAGCACACTCTGCCTCCCTCTTGGAGAGACACAAAGTTTGTAGAAGTCCTTCAGTAAAGAAATGGATTGAATTTGGTTTAACTCAATACTTTCCAAACCTATTTAACACTTTATTTATTTTTATTTTTTATAAATTTGTTTTATTTATTTATTTTTGGCTGCATTGGGTCTTTGTTGCTGCACGCGGGCTTTCTCTAGTTGCGGCAAGCGGGGGCTACTCTTCGTTGCGCTGCGCGGGTTTCTCATTGCGGTGGCTTCTCTTGTTGCGGAGCATGGCCTCTAGGCGCGTGGGCTTCAGTAGTTGTGTCACGCGGGCTCAGTAGTTGTGGCTCACAGGCTCTAGAGTGCAGGCTCAGTAGTTGTGGCACACGGGCTTTGTTACTCCACAGCATGTGGGATCTTCCCGGACCAGGGCTCGAACCTGTGTCCCCTGTACTGGCAGGTGGCTTCTTAACTGCTGCTGCACCAGGGAAGTCCCCAGCACTTTATTTTTATTTTTTTTTAACTGAAGTATAGTTGATTTACAACGTTGCATAGTTTCTGGTGTACAGCAAAGTGATTCAGTTATACATGTATATAATTATATAAACTTTTTCATATTCTTTTCCATTATGGTTTATTACAGGATATTGAATATAGTTCCTCATGCTGTACCGTAGGACCTTGTCGTTTATCTATTTTATATACAGTAGTTTGTATTTGCTAATCCCTAAGTCCTAATTTACCCCTCCCGCACCCCCTTTCCCCTTCGGTAGCCATAAGTATGTTTTCAATGTCTGTGAGTCTGTTTCTGTTTTGTAGATAAGTTCATTTGTGTCATAGTTTACATTTCACATGTAAGTGATAACATATGGCATTTGTCTTTATCTGACTTACTTCACTGAGTATGATAATCTCTAGGTCCCTCCATGTTGCTGCACATGACATCATTCCCTTCTTTTCTGTGGCTGAGTAATATTCCATTGTATACATGTGCCACATCTTCTTTATCCATTCATCTGTCCAAACCTGTTTAACACTTGAATCCCTCCTCTTTTGGTGTGATTTCATAAAATAACACATACTTTCCCTGGGAGAGACTGATTTAGACCAAGAGAATTTGAAAAAATTGTCTTCTCCAAGGCTGGAAAAAAAAGAAAAGATTTAAATCTTTTTAAAATCCGTGTTTTAAATGTATCCTACCTGAATATCATTTTTTAAAACTTGTAAGTAGGCTCACCACCACTTCTAAATTATCGCTATTGTTCCTGGAAGTGTTCATCTGAGATTCTGCAGCTATTTTAAGTGGCTTACTTGAAGGCTGAAGAATAGGAAATAGCTATGTTCACAATATCTGATAATACCAATACTATTCATAATAATGTTGATCCAACAGTAACGATAATCTGTCATGGCTACTGTTTATGAAGTCCTGTCTATGTGCCCTTCCTACACTAAGTGAGAAGTATATATTATTTCATCGAGTCCTCCAGAGAGGAGACTGATGCTCATAGGGGGTGTGTAGTTTGCCCAAAGTCATCACTAGAAGGTAGCAGGGCCAACATTTGAATCCAGGATCAACCCTCAGAAAAAAGCAAAGGCAATCACTCTGCCACCCCGCATGGACCCTCTAACCCTTCATTTCTATCGACATCCCGAAGGCTTCCAGAGTGACTCAGAAGGGGTCACACCTACTGTCAGGGGCCAGGGCTGCCCTGAGTAATTGGAAGCTGAGGCCCAGATCACTTAGAAATCTTCCCAGCTTCCTGCTTGGAAGCCTCATGAGTCACTGAAAGGCTGCATGTGGTTTAGGAACCGCCAAGGTGGATGGCAGCAGGTCTCATGACCCTGCTGTGTCACACAGACCTTGTCCTCTGTGTGCCAGACCCAGCTGGGTGTTGTCCAGGTGTCGCTTTCGTTTTCTGAGGCTCGCACGGCAGCACACACAGAGTCTTTACACGTGCAAGCGTGTGATCTACTGTACGTGAAGGCCCAGCACACAGACCAGCTATTCCGGTTTGTGGGAGGCTGTCCTGGTTTTAGCACCGAGAGTCCCACAGTCTGGGAGATCCTCCAGGCTCTGGCAACGCAGGGCAGCTGGTCACCCTAAATAGAGATTGACAGGTAAGCCTTATCTAAAGGCAAGAGGCCCTCAAAAACAACCCGCGTAACAGAAAATTGCAGTCGAAGGTAACAAGGTCTGTTCTGACTTTTAAAAACAGCAGGAAAAAAAATCCAACAGTCTTCTTTATTAAATCCAGCACTTTCTTAATTCAAAAAAGGGCTTTTAAAGTGATATCCTTCTACTCCACCACGATGCACTAAAATGATCGCAATACTAATAGCTATCTTTTGAGAGTGTTTACCATGCTCCTTGCTGGCCCTTGACGTAGCACTCCATTGAATTTGCACAGCAAACTCATGAGGTAGGAGCTGCTTTGATGCACAACTGAGACTCAGGCAAGGTCACTCGTCCAAGGTCATAGGTAGGCAGTGCCCGCTGCAGGCAGCTAGGACTCAGGGGACCTGAGATCAGGTCCCAGGCCCCACTCCCTCAGCCATCCCACTCCCTGTAATAGAGATGAGCACTTTGAGAATGAACGTTTTGGGGTCTTAATCATGCCAGAGTGCAAGCTTCCTGAGGGCAGCTTCTCTTCTGTCAGTGTATCCTCAGAGTACCTAGCACAGGGCCTTAAACATAATAGATGCTCAATCAATGTTTGCTAAACTTGATTGAAGTGAAAAAAATCTGATTCTCTACACAGAGGAAAAAATATTTTGCAGAAGGCCTGGTCTGTTTCAAATGGGCTGTTTCCTTTATTTCTCCACTAGAATAAAAGCTGTTTTAATAATGTATGTCTCCCTACTGGATTATAAGCTCATATATATATATGTAATATAATATATATGAGTAATATGTTAAAAATATATTCAACAGAGGATTATAAGCTCTCTTATTTATACATTATATATAATATGTGCATGTATTATCGTTATATATAAAACTATAAGGACAAGCCCATACTGCGTTATTTGTGGCAAGATCCTAGCTACTAGCAGGGTGCCTGGCACAGAGTAGAGGCTTAATAAATATTTGGTGAATGAAAGAACGAATAAGTATAGGCTGCCCAACAAGAAAACAGTGGATAGAGAGAGCTTTGTTGCTCCGAAGGAAAATTCTCCAGCCACTTTTAAAACAACAAATGGGTCTTGTCTGAGTCCGGTAATTTTGGTACCAAGGGTGGGACTGCCTCAACTATGAGATTATTATCTGTGGGTTCTTGTTTCACAGCAGACAAAAATGTGAACACGCTCTCCACGTTTTCTTTACGCCAGAATCACTGGTAGCCTCTTCAGTTGGACCTACCGGAAAATGGCAGCTCGTGGGGATTCAGGTTTGGGTCATAGGGAATATCTGTAGATGAAGAAACCATCAAATAATAATAATAATACACAAGCACATAGCACTTTCCTATGTGCCTGACACGCGTTATATATAATTAACCTAATTATACTTCACAACCACTGTGAGGCTGGTACCCCTGCATCACTTACAGATGAGAATATGAAGGTACAAAAGGTTATATAACTTGGCCAAGGTCACAGATCTTTTAAGTCTGGCTTGAATCCATGGTCTTGACCCTCGTAAGGCATTTGCACAGCCTGCGGAGCAAAGAATGAAGAGTTGCTCAGGTGGTCGTTTCCATAAAAACTACTATATAGTATATATTGTGCAAGGGGGCTGACATTCCCAAAGAATAAGGATCCGCCAAAATATTAATATTAAAGAATAAAAATTGTATATTAAACATTTATAGCAACAATAGGATAGTCAATTATATTAATCTATATATCACATTTATAACAATAATTATGATAATGATATAAGAGTAATAATTATATTATAAAATAATATCAATATTAATTAAACTATTAAATATTTTAATAAATATTAATGATCACTACTAATAGCTACCACAACTGAGCATTCACTGTAAGTCAGACACCTAATGGATATTTACTTGTTTTTACAACGAGGAGGTAGGGGCCTTTACATTAAACTTGTTTTAAATTTTTGAAACATTTCAACATTTTTGAGTTATAGCTGACAAATAAAATTGTAAGGTATTAAAGTTTTCTTCATGGTAATTTGACAATACATGTGTCCATTGTGAAACTGTTCCCCTCACCTAGCTAATTAACACATCCATCACCTCTCATATTTATCTTTTTGTGTGTGTGTGGTGAGAACGTTTAAGATCTACTCTCTTAGAAAATCTCTATTATACAATACAGTGTTAATAACTATAGTCGTCATGTTTTTCCATTCGATTCTCTGACCCTATTCATATTATAACTGAGAGTTTGTACCCTTTAACCAACCTCACCCTATTTCCCTCCCCCCCCAACCCCGCCCCAGCCCCTGGCAATACCTTTTCTACTCTCTTTTTCTACGAGTTTGACTTTCTTTTTAGATTCCACTTATAAGTGATACCATGCTGTATTTGTCTTTCTCTGTCTGGCTTATCTCACTTAGCATAATGTCCTCAAGCTCCATCCATATTGTCCCAAGTGGCAGAGTTTCCTCCTTTCTCATGGTTGAATAATATTCCAATATAGAGAGATGAGTATTTTGAATCTGACCTTGGAACTTCTCTTCCTCCACCGAATCCCAACAGCGTCTTACTTGCGGAGGACATTGTGGTGGTTATTTGTTCATGAGCCTGTCTCCTCCAGCTGATTGCGAGTTCTCTGCCCGCACGCTGATTCTTTATAACCCCCAGATCAACAACATCTGGGTCAGTGCCCTTTGTGGAGTTGAATGAAAGAGGTTTCACAGGCAAATCTAAGCAGGGCCAAAGCTACACGCTCCTGTGTGCAGACACCACGCAGAAGGAACGTTTATCCCTTTCCCCACCCTCACTGCCCCGCTGGGCATTTGGCAACTGTCATGTGATCAAATAATAACCCTCCTTGCCATCATTCTCCATGGATGTGCGTGCCCCTGGGATGTGACAGCTCACGAGGATCACTGTCAAACCCATTGTAGCTTTTCTTTCTAAGTTCCCAGACTTTGTCTTTTTCAGCCATCTCCAGCACCTTCCCAAGGGGGATTTTCCTTGCTCTTGTAAACTAGAGATTTATGTTCCTTATGTGGACTTTTCCCAGCTTAGCTGAATTCTCGGTTGTGGGTGTTTTTTTTTCCTTCAGGCGGAAGTGTGTGAAACAGAGGACGTTGGAGAAACTGCTTTGTGGTGAGATTCTTAGACTAGTTCTTACCTGAGAGGGGTAACTGTGAGGAAATTCCTGGCGTAGGGGAAAAATGTTGGTTCTGGAATCAGAAAAACACGTGGGTTTGCCTCTTGGAGCCCCGTGACTTTGGCAAGTTATCTGCTCTTTCTAAACCTCCCCACGTCCTTATCTATAAAAGAGGAATGATGATCTCTATCCTGGGGGGATGCAGAGAGGATAGTCATGACTACGCATCGCCTTCTCGTCCAATCCTGATACTTATTTTTGTTGCAGTCTGTCTTCCCTCTCACCGCCTTTTCGCCACCACCATTATTTCCATTCATTTTTGGTGCTTGTTTTGGACCCTATCCCTCCTTCCAGCTGTTCCAACTTTTAAGGTTGTTTCTTTCATCCCCTTGCTTTATATCCTATATAACTTGGGTCTCCTTATGAATCTTTTTTTTTTTTAATCTCGAGTTCTTTGTATTTTTGAAAGAAAATCCCATTTTATAATTGTGGACATTAGTAGGCTTAGTTAAAACACAGTGAGTTGAATCGATCCAGCTGTTGGAGCCAGGATTTCTGCTGGAAAACAGATTGTGATGTATGCTTCGACCACTCGCCCCCTGCCTTTGGGGCGACTTTGATGGTTAAAATGATGTCAAGCCACAGTGTGTGTCACTGAATGTCAGCTGGGAATGGGTCTTGTTGATTCACACCTAATAGCTTTCGATGAAAGGAGTTAGCAAAAGAGGATCAAAACAAACCGAGCAAATGCAGAAGAAAAGAAGTGGTTAATATAAAACCAGAAAGTGAGGATTGAAAAATGACCAACATTTGATTAGTACATTTAAGAGATTGTTTTCTGAGAAACACACACATTTTTAAGAGGACGAGTTTTTAAAAACTTGTTTTTAAAAACTTGAAAAAACACAACTTGTTTTTTCAAAACAAGTTTTTAGAAACTTAAAAAACACATTTTTAAGAGGACCAAACATCAAAGAAGAAAAGGGAATGAGGAAACCTAAATATCCCAAGTTAACAATGAGAAGCAAGATATGAAGTTATAATAGGGATGTTTAAATCAGAAGAGGGTGCTACCTGCAGCTCTGTGTGAAGATTTCTCAGCTTCCTCCCTATCGGCCTGGATGAGTCTTTGCTGTGAGGGGCTGTCCTGGGTATTGCAGGATGTTTAGCAGCAGCCCTGGCTTCTACCCACTAGATGCCAGTAGCACCCCCTGTCTCCAAGTTATAACACCCCCAAATGTCTCTAGATGTTGCCAAATATCTAGAGAGGGCAAATTCACCCCTGGTTGAGAACCCCTTTTCTACGTTAATCACTTTGGAAAATGTTAGTGACATGGAAAATATTCTAGGGAAATATTAATGATTTTACTAAAAATCTGATGTATACATACGCCATGTATGTGTCTCTATAGATGTATAAAAACCAGGAAAAACCTTTGCAAAGTTGTCAACATGTCACCTTTAAAAAACAAAATTCTGGGTCAAAAGGCATTTATCAGTGAGTTGTACTCCATGCTCAAGACACAATACATTTTCATTCTCCATAAACTGCCAAGGTGACCAACTGTCTAGGTTTGCCTCAGACTGAGTGGTTTCCTGGGATGCAGGACTTCTACTGATAAAACCTAGAAAGCCTTGGGGAAACGCGGACAGATTGGTCATCCTAAACCTTTCCCATAGATGATGGGAGAGAGTACGCCAATTCAGCACTAAAGACGGGAAACCACAGGCCATATCCACTTATGAATATAAATGAGAACATAGTAGACAAAGAAACATAGATAGTAAATCGCGTGGTATGTAAAAGTAGTAATTTATTTGCTTGTTTGCTTAAGAAGTTTTGTTCCAATAAAATACTTTGTGAGGTCTGAATTTGTTGCAGCAAGGGTGGTGTGGACAGCCCTGTCTGGGTCTGTTTCTCCCTAAACCCCAGCTTCTCCTTTCTTCCCTACTCATTCCTAAACCCACTCCCACATATTCCCTGAGGGGCTCCACAGAACCCTAGTGCTCTCCAAAGACAGCTGGAAATCCGACATTAGAAGAATAATCATCATGATGAAGCAGGGTCTAAACCAGAAATATAAGATGGTCCAACAGAGTTATTTTGATGTAGATCAAAAGGTATTTGATATACAAAATCTATGTGATTTCAAACAAAAAAATGACAACCAACCTTCATTAAACTAGAAGTAGGCTCCCCTAACCTAATGTTGATTATCTTTTTTCAAATCACTAGCAACATCATTCATAATGGAGGCCTTCCCATTAAAGTCAGGAACAAGGAGTCCTGTGATCACCCTTAATTTAATAATTTTTAAGAAGTTTTAGCCAATGCAGTAAAGCAGAAAAAACAGATAAGATGAAGATAAACTAGAAAGAGAGAGATAAACATGTAATTATTTGCAGATGACCTGATTGAATCAATGGAAAATTGTAAGAAGTAATCACAGCCTTAAAAAAAAGAACCAAAACTTTCTCTAGTTTAAAAAATTAACCTAATAAAATTCCAAAAAAAAAGATTTTTAAAAAGAACTCATCAAAATTAAGTGAAAACAATCTTAAAGTTAAAATTAGGTGAGAGTAGCCATAAATTTTTATGTGAAAAATAAAAGAGGTCTTACACTACCAAATTTAAAACATAATAAAGCTACAACAACTCAAACAGTATGGGCCTAATGCAAAATAGACACCTAGATACATGGAATTAAATATAAAATCCCATAAATACTCCCAATCATAGATAAGAATCAAATCCATGATAAAGGGAGAAGTTCGAATCAATGGAGAAATGACCATTAAGTGAAAAATGATGCTGTGATGTATGATAAACTATTTGACAAAATAAAGTCAAACACTTACCTATGTCGTGTAGCAAAATTAATTAATATAAGTAGATTGAGTCACCTGTAAACAGTAAGACCATAAAAGAATTAGAAATATAGATAAACCTTTATTTGAACACTGGGTGGAGGAGCCTTTTATTTTAGTCATTAAAAGGAAGGCAAAACTATAAGTTATATATTAAACCAAATAAAAAATGAAAACCAAAAAACACCATAAATATCAAAAGGAAGGTGACTAGGAGAAAATATATACATTATGGGAGTAAAATGATTACTGGTTTTATTATGTAAAGAAGAGTTATTATAAATTAGTAAGAAGATAAATGTATAAATAGAAAAAAGGGTGGGGTTATGGGTGATCAATTTCCAAAGAAGAAATATAAATGGTGAATTAAGGCTATAAAAAGCTATTCAATAGCATTACAATAAAATCAATGCAAATTAAAACAAGAAGATACTGTGTTTTGCCTATCAAATGGGGGAAAAAATAGTGACAATTATTGAGGTGGTGGGGACAGCCAGATGATATGCAGATAGGCAGAGATGTCACCAAGATATGTATACAAAGATGGTCATAACGACATGATAGGGAAAAGGGAAATTAGCTACTCAGCAGTAGATTCTTACAGAAAATATATACAAAGGACAACTATATATAGTGAGTCAAACCATGGTCTTAAAGAATAGGAAGAAATATTAATGATAGATAAAATAAAAAAATATTAAAAGAATCTGCAGTATGTGATACCACTTCAGCCAAAAACCAAAACATATCTGTATCCACACATCAAGAAAAATTGTGTAAGGGTGGATACAGTGCCAGTAATTCTCTGACTGGTGACTTGTATTTTCTTCTTTGTGCATTTCTATATTACCCAAATTCTTCTGTGTTATTTCTTTAATCATAAGAAAAAATCATATTAAATATTTGTTTTAAAAATTTCAATATGGCTGATCAAGAAGCTGACTGTCCTTTGAGTTTATTTTTAACCTACTTTCTTTCATGACTTATCAAACTTGTAGGTCAGGGATAAACAGAACATTCATTCAGTGGGATGAGGAGGACTCAGAGAGGTTCCCAAATCACAAATATTTCCCTTTGTGGGGAAACATTCCCTTAGGGGCTTGGCGGCGCATTTGAAATCGATCAGTTTAGACTAAGTCTTGCCCTTCCCTTTCCTCTTTAAGTTCAGGTACCTCTGGATTGGGTAACAGTGCCTGAGCCCTTGTAGGTGCTCAATAAATGTTGATTGACTTAAATTGAAGACGAGGCACTGTAAGATGACTTTGTTAGTTACATCAGATTTTTTTCCTCAAAGAACCATATCGACACAGGGATTTCTGCAAGATTTGTCATATAGGTGGGGCTGATTTTATTCCTGAGGCTACTATCTAACTGGGACATGGAGAACAAGAGGACACAGAATGGCCAGCATAGAAGCGCAGCTACTGAAATGTAGGAATGAAGTGGAATAGCGCATTTCTCAAAACATATTTCTTTTCAGATCCACCCTTAGAGGAGCCGTATTCTTTTTACCATTGTGGCCTCTCCCGCTGCGGAGCACAGGCTCCGGACGCGCAGGCTCAGCGGCCAT